>NW_013550612.1:4094449-4532703 GCF_000835455.1 Fonsecaea pedrosoi CBS 271.37
TGATGTCAACAAGCCAGGTGACTGGTTTTTTGCTCACACAATAGCTCTTTCATCTTGTTAATACAGGGGTGCTGGGTTCCTTCTCTCCACTGAGGAAGCGCCCGTCAAAGCCAACAAAGAACATGGGGTGTGAAAGAATGGTCATGATGATGGCAAGCTCACAGGCTTTATCTCGTGCCAGGCTTGAACATAACTGTCATTAAGCGTCCCCTTTCGCGCACAATGAAAACTTGCTTCCTCCTGGCAAGAGAGGTTATGTTTGCTAGTAGCGAGCCTGGAATCCCAGGTGTCGCGGAGGTGTGCCTTGGATGGTCACGCTGATCCGACTCCTCTCGTTGCCGTCGATTTCGTAAGGAGAGGGTGGCTTCGGTGGCGCCTGGATCTCGAAGACTTGGGTCCTGGGGGCGTCCCTCACATTGGCACTTGTCGCGTCGAGCGCTTTCGTTTCCAGCTCATATCTCGGAGGAGGGTCCCTCGGGTTTCCTCCTGCCATTTCTACCAGCCGTCGACGGCGTCTCGTTCGAATGTATAATGCGACGATCAAGGCTCCTCCAAGGATCAGGGCGCCGATGCCGATGCCGATGCCCGCACCAGCAGCTGTGCTGAGTCCCTTGGACGCAGGTTTAGTAGATGGAGGAGCGGTGGTGAGAGGCGCTTGTCCCGTAGTATTGGGGTTGAGAGGGCTAGACACAAAGCATCCGTTGTTAGATTTTTGCAAATCGCAGGTATGTGGATTGGACCTGGGTTCTCACCTGTCAAGTATCTGCAACACGCCATTAGAGGTGAGATAGTCCCTCGCCTTAATGAGAGCCGCGTCGACATAGAACTGACTATCCACCTCGGTCATGGAAGCGGATATCTTCTCCAGCGTGGGAATCTTGGTGTTGTTCTTGAACTCCGACGAGTATATCACCGGGCCTTGAGAGATGCTGTATTCCAAGATGGAGTAGAGGTCGGTTTGCGAGAGACCATCCCATCCAGTGAATCCAGCCGAGAATCTCGTCGAATTGGGCGCAAAGATGGTGAGATCCGACAGCGAGTTCACAATCTAGACGTCCTTGTTAGCCTATGCGGGCATTTGCAGAGACGATGGCCCCTCGCTAGTGACCTGGCACCTGGTCACTCACCTCGACTGCGGGCGAACTGGGCTTGAGGAAGCCTCCTATGCTCATCAGCGCCACCAGATCCGTCAATCCGACCTTTGTGGCGGTTGCCGGAAATGATAGCGGAATTGTGAGCACCGAGTCGATTATGTGGATGAGGCCTCCCAGATAGAAGATGTCCTTGGTCAGTCAGCATTCTCGTCGATTGATATTGGGTATCGAAACAACCTACAGCCTCGACCACACGAGATTCGGCCTTCACTCCGCTCACAACCGCGGGCTGGTTGTTCAGGGCAGTCAATTCCACCACCTGGCCGCCCGTGACATTGGTGTAGTTGGGATGGGTCAGCAGGGTAGGCACAAATAGTGGCTGTAGGCCAAACGAGGCCGACGGATGAGTTCCATGGACGATGTGGTATTCGAGCAACGCCCGGACGGCATCGGTATTGTTGGCCAAGTCTGGATTCTCATCACCAAAGGCGGCCAGAGCTTGATCATTGGGAATGAGAACTGCGAGACGACTTAGTCTGGATCATGAGCAACGAGAGGTCCGGGTCTTCAAACCACTGAATGTCCCTTGATTCAAAGTATCGACCAGATCTGTAAACTGCTCCAAGAGTCCGACGAAGGTGGAAATACCAGTCTGTTGCTGCAGGATGGTGAGAACATCTTGACTGGCCGCAAAACAACAGGCCACCAGGCTCAGCGTGGCGAATGCTACCCGGAGCAGCATCATCATGGTACATTTGCAGAGCACTGGCAGAGGGCAAGAAACATGACTCTACGGAAAACGCCAGCGGCATGGATATATGAAGTGGGCTCGAATGAGGATGGAGACCTTTATTATTTGACGGCCACGCACGGCCACGCCAGTTCGTCGGCTCCACGACGGAGCTCCATAGGTGAGCCGTCTTGCTGCCGATACACTTGAGACGCGGTCTTCAGGAGATTGTCTGAGACGCAAGACAACGCCCGAATGGTTCGAGGGTTAAGGAGATGCCAGAGAGGGAGAACATGGGTTAAGGTTTTCGCTTACAGCGTTGGGAATGGTGGGCAGACAAACGAGGGGGCCTGACGACGAATTTGATTCCTCGTACGGAGGGGAAATGCCGATGTGATGGATGCTGGAGAATCTCGGGGGCCAACGAGCAAGGGATCTGACCGAGACGAGACTCTTCTCTGTACCGAGTAAGGACGCCATTCATGCAGGAGGTTTGTTTGTTGCTGAGGCCCTACTGCCCGTGAAATCCCTGTCCAGAATGTCCTTCTTAGCCCGTGTTTCAGCTGATGGACTAGTGCCCGTCCTGCAAGGCACCATCGATGGTGTCGACATAATACTGGATGATTTCCCGCCGGCGCAGCGCCATGCAGCTTGGTGGCGTCCAAGTGGCCGTTGAAGGGTTCCAGGTGGACAAGCCAAAACCATGCAGTAGAACAAAGTCAACCTGACAACTTTTGATGAATAGTCTGAATCCTTCCATTCGTGGGCGTGGAAAGTCGCCGTGCCCAACGCAGTGTTTCCGTACGCGTTCAACGTGTTCGTCTCCAGCACAGAATATTCAAAGACAATTGAATTATTGCCACAAAAAGTAAAGGTAAAAGAAAGGACGATCGACAGAACTGGCCCCGTTGATGTGCTAGGCAAAGAGAAATCTCGCTTTTCCCGAGAGTTTTGTACCTGAAAACCTTCCAGCGTTTGGCGAGGACTTGCAATTTCGCCCTCGGCGATATCAGCTTCATTATTTGCGGGCGAAGAAGGAAACAACAATAATGAGTCCTCGGTATCTCGATTGTCGTTGACAGTAAATATGTACCGAGTACTACTCGTACTCCGTACAAATGAGGCGTCTGTGGTCTCTTTTCACCCCCATCTCTGCAGGTACTGGATTGATCTGAGCGCCGCACCTTGTTCACCCGTGCGCCATGACAAGCCAGCCGTTGCTGATCATGCTGGGGGTTGTAGTTCCTCACTACATTCGAGAAGATTGCCCCTTTTGAGCCGACATACACCAGTAATAGAGGGTGGAAGACGATCAGGACGACAGAACAAGGAAACGAAATTGAGGCCTTTGGAAAATCATCATCAAAACATGCTCCATACAGCTAGATTATATCAATATACGAGTAGACGACGCAGTAAGGCTCCTACTACAGCCCTATAATGAACGATGGATGCACAGAACCAGTTTTCTTCATCTTGTCTGGAAGGACAATGCCCCTTTTGAGGAGCCGTCTGTGCTTGAATACCCGATTTGGGCAACATTCAGCCTTGTCGCCAACGCCACCATGACCACCAACACCAACACCAACATCGCCAACTGGTCAACTTGCTTACTCTTTGTATCCATCAATCTAACCCACTGTAATATCCAGTGCCCATCCAGGGACCAAAGTGGCTATAATCCACTCTTGTTGGGTCTGTCAATGACTTCCCAAACAAAGTGACACAAACAACTAACCTCAACGTGGATCGTCCTCCTTCTCCCTCTCTTTCTCGATGACGAAACTCGCCATCATCATCACCATCATCATCACCATCATCATCACCATCATCTTGACCGTCTTCGGTCTGGCAATCTTGTCCCTGGTCTGCATGCTCTACAAACCACCAGAATGGCTAATATGCTGGGTCCAGAAGCGCTACCCGACCGTGCTGTTCCACGTCCCCACGGACAAAAAGATCGTGGCCCTGACCATCGACGATGGACCCTCGTCGCACACGCGAGGGATCCAGCGCCTCCTCAAGGCCCACGGTGCCACGGCCACGTTCTTCCTCATCGGGTCACACATTCCGGGGCGCGAGGACCTTCTTAGGGAATTGCTCCGGGACGGTCACGAGTTGGCCAACCACGCCATGTTCGACGAGATGTCGGTGCGCGTTCCGGCCGCAGAGCTTACGCGACAGATCGAAACGGTAGAGAGGCAGATTGCGGAGATCTACACCACCACCACCACCGCCACGGCAGACGCAGATGTTGGGGCGCGTGCTGTGACGCGGCAGCAGAAACAGCCCAGATATTTCCGGCCCGGCAGCGGCTTCTTCACCACCAAAATGCTCGCCCTCCTGGCACAGCCGCATCTAAACTACCGGCTGATTCTGGGCAGCGTCTATCCCTGGGACGCCCAGATTCCGTGGCCGAGGTTGAACGCGTGGCATATCCTGAGCAGTCTAACGCCAGGCGCCACTATCGTCGTTCATGACCGAGCGTGGACGGCGCCCATGTTGAGAATAGTCCTGCCAGAGATGACGAGACGAGGGTGGAGGGTAGGGACTGTCACGGACCTGCTAGGCCACTCGATCAATGGCGGCTAGGACTGTAAGAGAGCAGACGATGAGGGAGCATCGTTCAACAGAGGGAACAGCCAGCCTTCCATGGGAATGTCATGACCTTTTCTTTCGCAACCTAAACAGATTGTATCCCTCACGCGCCTTGTATGACTATGTACCTTGAGACAGGGTCCCCCATCGCCATGCAGAGAGAAATCCAACAAACTCGCGTCGAGCATCCAAAAAAGCACCCGGGCTTCACCGTTTCCATCTTAAGAGCCCCTCCCCCCCAGCGAAGCACTCTGCAAATCATCATCTTTCATCCCCATCCGAGGTCGTAACAAGAGCCATCAAACTTGCCATACATGCTCAAAGAACGGAGGCCTAAACCAAGGTGTGTACTCTCATACCCTCCAATGTACTCGGTCGACGTCCACAATCACATCCTGTATTGCCGTATATCACCGTCCAACAACAGCCTTCAGACTTAAACCCTCCAAAAACCCCGCAAGGTCCTCCTTCTTCACCTCGACAATGCAGTGATCAAACGAATCAATCTTGACGCGTGCATTAGTCTCCTCGACAACTTCTTGAAAAGCAATACCAAAGCGATTGTGGCCGTATCCTCTCTTCCGTTTCCTTTCTTGTTCAGCTTCGTCTTCTTGCTCGTCATCCGATTCCGAATCAGGCTCCGATTCGGATTCTGTCTCATCTTCATCTGCATCAGAGTCGTCGCCGAGTAGTTCTCTTTGAGCTTTCCGTGCGGCTCTCTTCTCTTCTCTGATCTTTCTCTTTTTCTCCCTTTCTTCTTCCCTTTTCTTTTTGCGCTCCTCCTTCTCCTTTCTGCTTTCGATATCTTCACCGCCACCGATCCCACCGCCCGTGCCTACAACAACATACGTCCCTCTTGCCTCGTCCAAAGCTGCAAGGACCAATGGGGTTGGTGGTTCTGTGCCGGTTTTGTCCCGCTCACTCACCGCAATCGCCTCACCGACCCATAACGCTAATTTTACCAATGCCCCGGGACTGTTCGCAAAAAGTACCAAGTCAGGTCCTTCTTTGACAACGCCCATACGAAACGCACGCAAATGGCGGATCTGGTGTTTCATAAGCAAGGAAGAGCCTGTGCGGAGGATTGATCGTAGCAGATGCTGCGCTGCTGGAATGGCGGCGATGAGATGAGTAGGGTGGTTTGGTGCGAGAGCGTCGTAAGCAGCGAAGAAGCGTGGCAGAAGCGTTTCTGAACGCTCCGGGATGTCATCGGCGGCGTTCGTTTGTTGCGAAGACGCCGCATATGATGTCGAGGAAGTCGACACTGCCGAGGATGTGGGGGTGTTGTTTGTGCCGACATCGAGTATTGCTCCTAGAATGACGCCCACGTCGACGGCAGAGAGTTGGGCTTTCCAGCCCCAAGAGCGGATGAAACCCCATCCTTCTTGTTCGTATGCTGCTCGCCCGGACCCGGAGGGCACAAGATCGTCGAGACCATAAACACCAGCATATTTCAGCAGGCGGTCCCGGAGAGTCTTCTTCAAATCCATGTCCATATGGGTATATGTCTGTTTGCACTGGGTCAAGGATACCCCCATCTTCGCAAGGAGTTTGTGAAGTCGCTTGATCCCGGACTCGTTCCAGACATGTAGTCGAGACGCAAGATAAGGCGAATGCAGCATGCTGTCGTACAGAGACCAATGCCTCAACAAGAGAAATCGCGGGTCTGGTGTCAGTCGAATGGACGTGTCGCTAGGTGAACCTGTGCTACCACTACTAGGAGATATTGAAGGCGATTGGTCTGCAGGTGGGGGATTCAAGCGTCTGACCTCGTCGCGGAGAAGAGCATATGTCTGAGAAGACCGTGTAGTCCGCCATCCTCTATGGTGCTCATGCGAGACGGTCACTGTTCTCGAGACGGATGTTCCTAGGCCAGTAGATGTGTGGCCAGACAGCTCGAGTGATGTGACACCAATGATGGCAAGCCACAAGATGTCGTTATCTTCGCGTCCTAGATCTGATGCCAGAGAATAAGCTAGTGTAGACACTGGCTCAGAGTAAGAAGTGCCCAGACTGTTGTATTGCCGGAGCACCGTTTCATGTTCTTCCCGCAACTTTCGTAACCGTCGACGTAGCTGTACTGCTGTTTGCGGTTTCGGCGATTGTGCTTTGGACACTGGGGATACTGGTTGGGAGGACGAAGGGCTCCTGCTTCGGGGTGACGCGATAGATGATCCCGAGTTGCTCCTCCGCCGTTGGCGTGGCCTCTCTTCATCTTCTTCGCTGTCCTCGTCTTCGTTATCGCGGTCAGACCAGGACTTCCGTTTTCTCGACGAGGCACTGTCTTGAGTTTCATCGTCCTCTTCCTGTTCGTCGTCACCGTCACTCTCATCGCCGTCGACTTGAGGCATTTCAGCTAGTGCACAATACGCGTTTCTTTCCGTTTCCAGGTCGCCTGCAATATCTCCATCATCGAAGACAATAATACCGCCCTTTCCGGGCTTGTAAGACTTTTGAATGCAACCCTTCTCCACCCCACGCACGCGTGGTCTCAGTTCGTTGACGACGTCGCCCGATGGCGCCTCAATCGGCTGCCCGCCAAAGACGTTGTCCAGGTTATATGGTCTTCTTGCATCCAGAACCCATACTTCAACCCCACACATCGTCTCATTCGACTCTTCGTCCTCCAGGCCTAGAAGAGCTCCCAGGTCAACGAGGCCTCCGACACCGAGACAAATAACTAGTCCACCACTACCGCCTTCGGTGGTTTTCATGGGCCGCACCAGTTCTTCGCCAGCTCTGGACAGGTCTGAATATCCCGAGACCGGCTGTATTTTGTGAGGGATGTAGTCGCGCTTGAGAAGCGCGGTGAGGATGCGACACGCGCATAGTGAATCAGGTTCGAGCGCAACCAGTAGCAGGACAGGAGGAGAAAGTGGGTGGTGGGAGCGGATGAGGTTTGTGTAGAGCTGTGAGATCAATGGACGCGGGAGGTACATGGCAGGACTTGAGTCGCGAGCAAGACTGGTCGGGGTTTGGCAGTTGTATTCCGGGGCATTACGAGGAGGAATCAGAAAAACATGATGGGTGATGTCGTTATTGGAAGCGTGTCCTAGAGAGTAATGATCAATATCCAACAGTGATCGTTAACTTGCGTGTGGGTGCTGTCTGCGGGTGG
Source organism: Fonsecaea pedrosoi CBS 271.37 (assembly GCF_000835455.1). Classification (NCBI taxonomy): domain Eukaryota; kingdom Fungi; phylum Ascomycota; class Eurotiomycetes; order Chaetothyriales; family Herpotrichiellaceae; genus Fonsecaea; species Fonsecaea pedrosoi. The sequence goes on from NW_013550612.1 coordinate 4,101,990, forward strand.
GTGGGTGTATGTGTGTTGTATGCTCGAGTTTTGTGAGGTGTGGATGTTCCAGCGGATCTAGTTGGTGTCGCGTGTAAAGACGCGTTCCCCGAGTTTGTTGCTAATAACGTCATGGCGGATTCCCAGTGCCAAGTCAGACCCGCCTGGCCGCCAAGCCACTCATTGCACTGGACATTGCCAGGAAGTGGTACTGTAGATATCAACATCATTCTAAACAAAGAACTACAAAAATAGCAGCAAACAAAATGTCGATTGAATAAGTACAAAACCCGGCAATACATCTTGGAACAGACACCCGCATATCCCACAAGATGCCCGCAAGAAAAGAACAAAAAGGCTGCACTATCCCTCAGATCTGCATGCCTACTCACGGCGATCTGGGCTCGAGCGGCGCAGGATTTCTCTCACTACCACCTCTGATATACCATGATGGCCTGGTCCGGTGGGGTGGAAGACTCTCCACTTTTTTATCTGTGGCCATTCAGGAACGACTTGAGGGTCTGGCATGCCCTCGTCATCACCCAAAAACTCTTGAGACGCAGACCCGACGAGGGAGAGTGTAATATCAGGTGGTGGCATGTTGAAGAACCAAGTGTCGCTTCGATCAATCTCTGGTTCTTCAACCCCAGGCTCACAAAATCGATGGCCATCAAAAGCACCGTCGATGTCCAGATAAACAGCGCCATGAAGCTCTGTCGTCGCTTTGATCACGTCGTTTAACATCATCACTAATTGGTTGAGTTCCCTTCTCTTGGTCTTCGTCAGGTAGTCCAACGGTCTGGTTTGGCTGAAAGTTGCAGTGTCACAATAATCGGTGTCCTCATTAAAAAACCTGGCATAGCCAGTAACCATCAGGAGTGCGCCAGGTTTCAGATGCTGAACGGCTCCAGAGATGATATTCTCCAGGTTGAGAAGCGCAGTGGTCTCGATGATCTCTCTGGCCTTGACAAGCTGGGCTTCACAACCTATCGATGGCTGCCAATGATAAACGCACTCATTCAAAACCACAAAGAAGTTGACATCATTTCCACTGGCTGTCAGGGTGACAAGGTCCGAGTCGCCGATATACGGGACTTGATCTCGCAGGATGACGGTACTAGTCAAACCGCCGCATGCAAGATGCTTGAATTTCGCTTTGTCGATGTTGATCAGGGAGTTGTTGGCGACTTGGATGGGATATGCGTCAGAATAACGGCCACACCGAAAATCCGCATACGGTGGCCATCCAGGGGTACCTGCTCCTGCTCCTGAAGCATAAGAGTCCCCAATTGCCGCGTAGGAGCGTATTGGTCGATGTGCAGTGCGGAGGTGAGCAGGGATTGACTGGCCGCAGAAGAGAAGGAGCAACAAGGGAGGTAACCAGGCGGATGCCATCGAGCAGGCTTCAGATAGTACTCGGATATAACACGCCGCCGGCGCTCAGACCTGTTAACATCATATAAACCTCTCCCCAGATATCAGGAGGAATGATTCGTGAATAGGACGAGAAGCACGAGACAAGATCACAAAGACATGTAACAGGGTGTCGTCGAGGTTGCCTTGACTGCTGACTCATTCACGAGCCGCGCTACTGTCAGACAGATCAATCCGAGGTCTCGAAGCGCGCACGTGGGAGAAATTGCCTGTCAGACCAAAACTTATCAGTCATGAACGTCATGGACCGTGCAGCGTCACCTGGTCGCTGGTCGCAGGTCGCAGTTCTCTTTCTCCTCAATCTTACCATCCATCCTAGTCTCGATTGAGCCTGGATGCTGTTGAACACGATCCCCCACAAGGTCTTCAGTCTCAATCCGATTCGTGCCTTGTGTCAAACTTCTGTATTGCTATCATTGTACAAATACCCAACGCCCTGTCCTCCTTGCACCCGCTGTCTGCAACCATCCGATGCCAGGCGCGGAATGAAGCGATCTGCCACCGCCAAAGCTCGTCCCAAACTTCCAGATTATTGCGATGTTGAGCCACGGCGCGATGAGTCCGGAAAACCCATCTGGCCTGCTCCGGAGGCTGCTATGGAGGAGGCAAGAGCCTTTATAAAGGAATGGTGTGACCGACCTTGCCACAGACTCCTTGTCCAACCTTGAACTCGTAAATGGCAATGCTGACTAGAGCAGTGCAGCAAGTGGCAAGAAAGCACTCATTGTTCCCGACAAGGACGCCGATGGCCTCTCATCAGGTGTCATCCTACATCGAACGCTGACGGACCTCGGCCTTGATCTGTCCTTGATCGATGTCCACCTGGTTCAGAAGGGTTCTACCATCCATGCTCAGTCGGAGCGTGAAGCCATGGCTGCGAAAAGTAAGCGAAGAACCGAACCTCATTGATTTAATGCATACCCTGACACCATTGATCAAGAGCCGGCATATGTAGTTGTCCTCGATCAGGGATCAATAGCAGCACCACCCGTGGTTGATCTACACTACACGAAATCTCTGATCATTGACCACCATTTGAGTGATCATTTCCCTGAAGGTGCTCACGTGGTCTCAGCCTGCCATTATCCGCCGGTCGCAACATCGTCTCTCCTCACTTACGAGATCTGTAAGATTCTGGCACCTAACATAGCTTCCTCCTGTGCCTATCTCGCTTGTATCGGCACGCATGGTGATCTTGGAAATACCTTGAAGTGGTCTCCTCCGTTCCCAGACATGAAAGAGGCATTCAAATTGTTCACCAAAAAATCTATCAATGATGCAACCTCGCTTGTCAACGCACCCAGGCGAACCGCGAAATATGACGTTATCACTGCGTGGACAGCTCTTCTCGCATCAAAGGATCCCAAAGACCTGTTAAGCAATGGACGACTCCAGAGCGCACGTGCCGAGATCAATACGGAGGTAGAGTTGAACACACACACACCTCCAAAATTCAGCCCCGATGGACGAATCGCTGTCCTGCGGATCAACACACCTGCGCAGGTGCATCCAGTCATTGCCACTCGGTGGGCCGGATATCTGAACTCCAAAGCTTTGGAAATAGTCCTTTGCGCAAATTCAGGTTATCTCCCTGGGATGGTCAACTTCTCTTGTCGTATCGCCCGATGCGCAAGGTCAAGAGATCCACCTGTCAATATCATTGACAGCTTGAAAGCTGCTGCAGATCTGTCATCCGACGGCCTCAGAGCTAGGCTTGGAGAGAGCTTCGCTAGAGGCCACAAAGAAGCCAGCGGTGGGATTGTGCCTGTTGAAGCCTTCGAGGAGCTGATGGCCCTGCTTAAAATTGGTGAAAAGCCGCAGAAGAACCGTGATGATGCGGATGAGCCGAAAGCAAAGAAGGTCAAGACCGTCGAAAAGAGTCCACAGAAAAACACGCTTGTGAACTATTTCCGGAAGCCATGAATTGCCCTCGATTGCCCGGTGCATATTCCATTCGGTCAACTGGATTAGGCCTTGGCGCCTTCCACAGATCCCAGTGTTTGGTATGTATCATGCAACTCCCGCAGGACAGTTGGCAAAGTCTCCTCGAGGGCCATATTGACAAGCCACTGAAACATCATGGGATCCCCGCCAAAGAGGGGACCACCCATTCTTTCAGACAACCTCTGGGGTAGATGGGCTTCGAGATAGACGTTGTAATCTCGGACATATTGCCTTATGGGCGGGGAATTTGCATCCTCAATATACGGGGTGCCTGGACGTTGCGCATCGGGAAAGAGTATGTCGAAGATTCCATACCACACCGACGTGGTGTCTTTGCGCATCTTCCTGCGCTTGACTGCTTTATACTGCTCGTGGGTCATCTTCTCCTCAAAGGGACAGTCTTTCAGATCACAAGCTGGCCTTGCCCGCGCGTGAAGCTCGCCGTCGCTTTCTGACTCGAATTCGGTATAGCAGGACGAACAAAAGTATTCCGGCCGCCGATGGACCCGGTAAAGATGCTGCTTCAGTCGGGGGATGCTTGTCAAGCATACACTTCGACATCGACGATACGCCTTTTCATGCAGATTGGGGTTCATTTCCGAATATCTATTTGGATCATATTTCGCATAGGGACAGGCAAGAAGACCTTCTGCATCAAGATCTTCCAGGATGGGACTCTCGATGCGCGGTCTCTGTGGCTTTCTTGACTCATCATCGCCGTCGACTTTTCGGCGTTTGTTCTTTCCGGACGATCCTGACACATTGTTCACCTGCTTGTTCGATGAACAAGACCCCGGGGTGGACTGGATTCCACCGTTGGAGCTTGTGGGTGATTCTTGCGAGCTCTGAGGAGTGTGTACGGTCATCCCTCCTCTGTAGGAGACGAACTCTCGTATCAAGTCTTGCCCGATCTCCAAAACGAGGTCTTCGATTTTTTGCTGACTTCCCATGTCGAAGGACGGCGGGGACTGAGAGTTGAATACAAATGATTCCTCTCCGGAGGATGCAATGTCCATCTCTTGGGGCGTTGTTGAAGGGAGAGCAAAGGACTCCCCGCCACCTTTGACGCCTTCATGGGTCCCCATGGTTTCATCCTTCCCATCATAGTCACCGAAGAAACTGAGGTCCTGGTATAACAGTGGTGAACTAGCCCTGTCACTATCACCTCCGTCGGTCGCGTCGAAGGCGAACAACAATGGTGATGTGACCCGAGGTCCTCTGATGGGCAGCCGGCGCGTTGCGATGTGCAGTGATCGCGTTGATGTCGATCTGGTGCAGCGAGCAGCTTCTCCTTGCTTACAGCCGTCGTTGACGCTTCCGGTCATCCCCTCCAGGACTCCCTGATGCCAACCATCTTGGTCGACCAGGGTGGAGCGCGAACCCATAGCCGATGTTCGAGTAGATAGGCCATGGCCGGGGTGAGACTGTGAGGGAATGCTCTTTTTGAAATCACTCGAAGAGGCTTGAGCTACAGCCTCTTTCTCCGGGACAGGCAGTGGAAGCTCCTTGTCTTCATTCGCAAAGCCTGGCTCCCAGCAAGCTCCAGAGCTCCAACCCAGACGCGACGGTGGTGATGCACTATTGTTGGGAGATGTCCGAGGAATGGTATCTCGACGGCTCCTAGGCTCACCACCTACTAGCGTGTAGCTCGTCGATTTTGCGCTTGCTATCGGATCTCCTGCAACATCCAGAGAAAATTCTGGCCGCACTGGAATGGAGCTGCGAGGCTCTTTATATGTCTCAGGAATGGAGCGTGGTTCCGCGGCCGCCAGAGGTCTAGTTCGACGATGTGACAATGGGTTTCCAGTACTATAAGAATACATTTTCGACCGATTCGGAGCCTAAGAGGTGGAAGGACAAATAATTTGTAAACCTGGACGACGTTGGCAAGCGGCGAAATTTTCCGGGATATTATAATGATCGGCGCGTCACTGGTGAAGACAGATGATGGGAATATGTGGAAGGGAAGCAAAGAAAAGGAGCAGGAGCTAGAGTGAGAAGATATGGGCGGAAGTGGGTGCGTGTCGAAACCAACAGGCGGTGCATCAAGGTCCAGGCACACAGCACGGATTGAAAGTCACAGATGTGTGTATTCGGTACCGCGACCTTTGCAGGGAGTTTCGCACAGCCACGAAAAGGCGTCTGAGTACGTAGAGACGTGCTATTGGCCGGGAAGTCTCAGCTGGAATGCATAAGCGCCCATCCGGGGAAATGGATTAGGCATGGCAGAGGGCGAAATATCAACTCGGCAGTTCTCGGTCTGTGGCGGGGGACATTGGATTACGAGGTCTTCCATCATCCTTTTTTTTTTCTGGCCGGATTCATCCATCTCGGTGTTTGACCAAAGGGAGTCTGGTGGGAACGAATCCGCTGCGGGTTGTAACGCAGGTTCAGGGGTATACCAGGGGTGCGCCTTCACCGCAACTCCTAGTCGGGCAAGGCTGAGAGAGATTGGGCAGCAAGAGTTTGCCTGGATTTCGGAAAGCTTTGACGGATGCAAAAGAGGGGCGGTATTGGGGACGAACAGTGCAAACAATCAAAGAAAACAAGGGCAGAGGGTCATTAATTCCATTATTTGGATATGTACTCACTTGGTTGGTGTCTGTTTCCTCTCTCTCTCTCTCTCTCTCACACACACACACACACACAAAAACATCTCACTCCAAACCACCAACCACCACCACCGCTCCCCCGGAGACCCGGAGGGCCTTGAGTCCTGTTGACCAAATCTCTCGCGTGCGCTCACACCTGATCGCTGTGCCTCCTGCGGACGGTGACCATGACGTCCTTTGGCTGGTGGAACCAGCCCTGCCAGACGGACCACTCCTTGCCGTCCATCTGGAGATCAAAGTCGTAGTCACGCAGGATGGCCGGGAGTAGCTTGTACATTTCGGTGGTGGTGATGTGCTTGCCGATGCAGATGCGCTTGCCGTAACCGAAATGGATCATGTGACGTTCCATGTGGGCGGCCGCCTTCTCGCCGTCGCGGAACCAGCGCTCCGGGATGAACTGTTCGGCGTCGGCGCCGAAGACGGCCTTGTCGAAGTGCACCGCGTTGGCGTTCATCATGACCGTCGTGCCGCCGGGGAAGAAGCGCCCGCAGATCTCCACCCCCGGGTACGGCACGACCCGCGGCAGGCCCGTGCCCAGTGACCCGTGCATGCGCATCGCCTCGCGCACCACCGCGTGGAGGTAGGGCAGCTTGATGGCGTCGTTGTACCGCACGGGATACTTGAGGGTGCCGTTGGCAAAGGCCTCTTCGATCTCGGCGCGCACTTTGGCGAGCGTCGGCGGGTTTTTGTGCAGGTAGTAGAAGATGGCCGTCAGCGCAATGTACGTGGTGTCGGAACCCGCCCAGATCATGGCCCAGAGCTCCGTGGTGACGTCGAGGATGCCAAAGTCGTTCTTGGGGTCGTTGGCGATGTCGATGAGTTTGCTGAGCACGTCGTTCCGGTTGTACGGTCTCCCCTCGGCCATGTCGTCCAGACGCTGCTTCACCGCTGCGTGGGATTGGTCAATCACGGTGAAGAACCCCTTTGCTCCCGCGCGTGTCGCGGGATAGATCATCTGGGACAGAAAGTACAGATTGCGAAAACCCCACGGTATATTGTTCAATGCCGCAGCAGGGTTGGGCATGACGTCCATCAAATGACACCAGTTGTTATAGTCGACTAGAATGTATATGTCAATGCTGAACTAGGGTGGTCTTGTTTTCTCTCTTTCGACGAGATTGGGAACTTACTGTTGTCTCTGATGAAGCCAAACCCACCTTCCCGCCCATAAAAAATCTCGCCAATGATGTCAAAGGTGTATTTGCGAATCCAAACGGACACGTCGAAGACTTCTCCGGTGTCGGCAAAGTGATCCATCTGCTTGCGGAAGAGGGCGATTACCCTGTCCACGCACGGCTCGTACTCGAGCACAGCAGCTTGAGTGTACAGGTGCGCCACCGTCCGTCGTCGCCAGGTGTGAGCTGCCTCATCCCGTTCGGCGAAGCTATCCTTGCGCTTGGAAATGTGCGTCAGGAAATTGTTGTAAAAGTCGCCCTTGGTAAATTCATATTTAGGACCGTATATAGTGTCGACGGCCGAGGCGTCGGCGACTGAAACCTGATTTGGGGCAAGCCGGACAAGGTAGCCATATTTCTTGTGGATCGGGAGTTGGTAGTCTTGACCCCGGCCATTTCGCACGGCTCGAAAGTACCAGAGACTGGTGATCGAAGCCCAAAATGGTCCGGGGATATCCCTCAACGGGTGGAAGTAGCGATTGTAGACGGCGCACGCAAAGACATAGGCAATGATGCTCGGAATGAAGATTTGGAGCCCAAATATAATGTTGTCCTTCGACAAGAGGGGTGACAACAGCATTTTGTTGTATACGTAGCACTGGTACACGAGGGGAGGGACTGTGTGAGGGAGGGTTGCACAAAGAGAAGAGAACGAATAGGCGCTGAATGAATACAAGCATGTACCTTGAGGTCACCTCACCCGAGTCGAACTCCACGAGACCAGCCTGCCCACCTATCGTCACCCTCCACACTCCTCTCCATGCATGCAGATGCTTCAGGGATGATCCCACATGAGGACATGGAATGCGGTTGGCTGTTGATTCATGTTTTCTCGGTACAGCTCTTCGAATATCCTGCATGGTCTGAGGATCGGGCCAAAGGGTTCGATGATTGAAATACGTGGCATCTCCCTGACGCCTCGTGTGAGAGCGTCATCACTGAATCGAGTTAGCAGTCAACGGAGGGATGAGGGCGAAGAATGCCCACAGGGCCAACAGGAATTGAGTGTCTATGCCCAGGGCAGCCCACAGGCTGCGACCGAGGTCTTTCGTCCGTCTTCACTGATATGGCCTGCTGAACCTCATTCGACCGTCACGCACGCACAGGGGACTACTGCACTTCATGCAGGTGTGCACGCTGCAGGCGGCAGTTCGTGGAATGGCGAACTAGAGATGCTGGAAAAATGCGGAGCCGCTGATGGGATCGATTGACTCTGAGGGTTCTGGGAGGGTGTAGGATGTGCATTCGATGGAGAACATGTGTGCCGTCAACAAGAAGTCGTGTAAGAATCTGATTGAGCGAGAGGCGCCACAAGCTGCGTCTGACGATTCCCAGTTCCATGGTGTCGGGACCTTGACGGAAAGTCACGCATCTGCCAAGATTTGGCCAACACGACGAGCACCAAGCAACCACGAACTCGCACGAACAATTCCTGTACTGGTGATGTACATAAGACTTGCACCGAATGAACCTTAAAACACCCTGTCATAACTCTTTCTACCTAAACTGCGAAAACGTCCTTCTCGTCTGTCGGCTTTGCGGCTAGCTCTTCACGGTGCCATCCCAGCGCTGACTCTACGAGTGATGGAGATCGCACCGATCATTCCATGCCAAGTCGCCTTCAATCCCCCGTGCCAATGCTATATTCCACCATATCACGTTTCAAATGATCGACAAGGCAATGCCAACACAGGAATCTTCTAAGGAAGAAAGCTTTATCTCGGCAGGATATAGCATCCACGGGACGAGTCGTGCACGCAGACAAGAGCTAGAAGCAAGGGCGCCAGGTGATGCTGGAGATCCCAAGTCAAAAGTGATACTACCATAATTCGAAACCCCTCAATATCTGCAACGTCGAGGACATGGCCAGGAACAGTTAGAATCGAACATTCGCAGACCGTGGTCATAGGGCAGATTAAATATCCAATACTGCTGCGTAGATCAGGCATGTTAATACCGTCAAGAGAGCTTCTTTCAAGATGACTTGGTTTAGAATCACTGAAAATAGCGTGAACCCAAAATGGCACGGACCCAAGCATACTTTCGAGTCTTGGTGGAGGCAAGCTGGCAATGGCTGGCGGTAGACAGCCAGCCAAACCTCCAAACGCCCATAAATGACTACTACCGGACAGACCAGCAGCTCGTACATATTTTGAACCAGAAACGTCCATGTTCCTCTCGCTATTCGTCAACCTTCTTCCCCATTTCTCGTTCAGGAGATGGAACGAATAACGGAATTGGCGGGTGGTCATCGGACCACTCTCCTCTCAGACCGGTTTCCACAATCTCTGGCTTAAACTTGGACAACGGCTTCAGAGTGATTTTGCGGTCGGGGCGGCCTAGTGGTGTCTCCAAATCAGATAGCACCGCTTCAGACACCCTAGCGAGAATAAAATGCTCTTGCGCGTTACAAAACCTTGGAACGGATTCAGCCGGTTTGTCTTCCTCTGCGTCTCCGTCATGGCTGTGATTGTCCAAGAGGCAAAGCAGGTAGTGGCCAGTTGCCACCCCAGTGCCCGTGATTTCTACGAAGCCCGTGTCATCCCAACGGTTGCTGTCACCGGCACTTTGTTCTCGAGCCAGAAATATGTTGTCTAGATTGTGTCAGTGGAATCCACGACCCGCAGGTGGCTTGTCGACAGCTTGGATTCCACACTTACCTAATGGGACGAATAGGAAAGCCTGGTCTTCTGTGCCATTCTCGCCTGCTTTATATCGTATCCCGAACAAGGGGCCGGTATTGATCGCTGTGATGTCGTAGAACTCTCGGACACTCAGTTCTGTCTCTAGAGGACCTAGGACTCGGCCGTTGAGGCGCAAGGCCAGCGGGGTGCTTTGATAGCGTCCGAGATCAAGATCTGGCTTGATGGAGAGATATTGGCTCCAAAGCCATGAGTTCACCTTGCCCAACGTCTTATTGTTCGCACTCCAGTCGGCCATCCGCAGACAAGCGGCGAATTCTTTGTTGGGTATGTTCTCGACAGTCCTCAGGCTCCGATCCAGGTTCTGATCGATCAGAAGCGTAAATGGAAAAAGAACATAAGAAAATAGTCACGGATACATGTGAAAGCCTCTCCATTTCTGGGTCGCCGCTGATCTGCCACGCCGAGAAAGAGTTCGCCAAAGGGGATCACGAAGCTCCCCAGCATGCCTGGATACCACGAACCATCGTGGCGATGTATGACAGGGCACCTCGTTGCTGCTGGCTGGGGCGACGCAACCTACCTGCGACCACTTCGTCTTCTGGAAAGATGTTACGAGGAGGACAACCCGCCTTCGGCTCGGGGAAGGATTTGCCAGGGTCGTTGACCACTGCTCCAACTCGTTCCATGATCAAGCCAACATCGTAAAGAGGGAAGAAATGCGTGAGATCAGCCGCCTGTGTTTCCACTTTCTAGAGACCGCGAGTGACAGCTCGGCCGTTGGAGACGCCGAGGCAGCCAAGGTCGACAGTCTCTATGATGATATCGTCCTGGAGAACAAACCCCAGGTAGAGCTGGATTGTCAGAGGATTATGAAGGATCCCAGTGTGCAATGCTTGGCTGTCAATGGGTACTCGTTTGACCCTGTACCACCTTGCCTCCGCTGTCAGCGTATCTACTCAGGATGGAAGCATTGGAAAGACCACCAAGCACGATCAAAGACGGCAAAGGACGCAAAGGAGAAGATCGAGTACATCTCAGCGCAAATGGAGTCCGCAGCAGTCACAAAATCCCACACGGACGTTTCCTACTGCGCCGAGTCAGTCGCTGCAGCGAAGCTTTACTCACTGAGCACTGAGAAGCCGGTTCTTCAGTGATACCCGACTCGCTAGGGTTAGATTGTGTCTCCCATGACCTGGAACAGAGCTCTCGTTCATGCAGAGTGTGATCCAGCCCGGCTAACGCTCAATGGTCGGCGAAGAAGGCCAGGTTGAGGCTCGTCGGATTTGGAGCACGGATTATCGGCAGCGATGAGGATTAAGGTGAACATTGCGCGGACCCTGAACGTAAGCGTGACGTGGCAGCACCAGGCGTTCCTGAAAGCAGCGGCGAATGGATATGTGAACAGTTCCGAGTAGAAGACTGATTCGAGTCGCGTGGGAGGTCAGAGAGACGAGTACGAATTAAGTTCTGTGCGTCTCGCTTCCATCCGCAGACCATCGCCTCAGCCTCACTAGCAGACTACATAGTGACTAGCCATTCACTTATGTGGGGGGTGCCCTGTGCTCCTCATTCTCAAAAGCCCAAAATAATTATTGCATTGCAGCCCACCGCAGCGCGTCTGGACATTCCCAAACCTTTAATTACATACAACAGCCACTACCCACTGCCTTCACAGCGACCTGAACGACACATTCGACAACCTCCCTGCATACGGCGACCGTCATGGACTCTGTTGTTCTTCGGCCCTTGGACTCCATTGAAACGCACCTCAACGCCCTCGTCACCTCTTTGACACAAACCAATACCTTCGCCAATGCGCCGCAACTCGCCCAAGACCTCATCGCCGACGACGACGAGCTCGCCTCGTCCCTCTCCCTGCTGCAACGCCATCAGCAAAACTACGCGCGCATACTAAACCTCCGTGCAGAGGCCGCCACGCTGCAAGAACAGTTAAAGGACACAATTCGAAAGTGTGTCTCCTTCAGACAAGAGATCGGCCAAATCAACCCGTCAATTCTCGATCTGGACTCGGATGAAGATGGAGAAGACGAAGATTCGCAAGTTGCAAGAGTCGACTACCACACCCTTCTCACCTTCGCGGCGAGGATAGGCAAACACAATACAATCGCGGCGAGGGAAGCCGAAGCTGAATCTCTACGGAGGAAGATTGCCGCCAAAAACAAGGAGCAAACGTCGCCCCCTGCAGTTGCAAATGGCCTCGAGGCACCCTCGGCCACGGCCGAAAGCGCACCTGAGGGAACAGAGGAGGCCAGAGATGAAAACCATACCGCCGAAACAACTGCGGAACTGATGCGCATAAACAACACAATCGCCGTGCAGCGCGCACAAATGGGCGTGTCATTCCCTGACGCGGGCATATTACGCGTCGGCGCATTGGGACAGCTCCAGCTATTCTTGGAGCGGCAGCGACAACATTCGGGGGTTGATGCGGGTGCAGGACAAGAGGAGGCCAAGGCCGTGCAGGAGGCGTTGGAGAAGGAAGTGGAGAAGATGGTCAGAGAGACCGAGGACATTGCAGAGGATACAGGGACAGCTGGGGATATGGAAGAGGACGACACCACCGCCACCGCCGGTGGCTGGACAAGTCCGGTGTTGAAGCGTGGCTTGACGTTTGAGGGAGAGAGCAATCAAGATGCCCCTGCAAGTGCCGGCCATCCCTCTACGGGTCAAGCGGCACTTCCTCCAAAGCCGCCCAAACCACCGCAGCCGAAGAGGAAGCTCGACTTGGACTTTCCCGACAGCGACGAGGAGGATGAGGATTGATGCAGATCCCCCCCTTTTCAGCAGAAGCGACTTGTTCAAATGCAAACTTTTCAAGGGATTTATTTGCCCCATATCCGACCCAACCACTTCAGCAGAATCAAAGGCCCAACGGGGGAAGAAGACGCTCGATCGTCCGAGACGGATATCCATCCTCTCTTACTTCTTGCTTCTTCTACGGCAGGGCATACTCGTGCAATAGACACATGCTATGTCACGTTCATATGTCTGCGCTTGCAGCCTCGCCAACGCTTGTTGCAGAGCAGGGCAGAGTAGACAAGGACAGAGCAGGGTCGAACAAGGAAAAAATGTCTCCCCACTTGAAACTATTCTCTTTGGCTTTGTCGTATCTGTGAACGCAGCTTCATAGGTACCTGCCTACCTACCCATCTATCTGGGTATTCCTGTACATTGTTGTCACTATCGTCACTCCTGATAGACCATGGATTATTGCTGACAGACGACCTTTGAAACAAATGTTCTTGTATCTCCTGCCCCTCCTGCACCGGTTCCATGCTCACACCACAGCTCTGATTATCCCACAGACAGCACTTCTCTCCGAAGGGGTGGCCATACTCTCCAAATCCTTCGGCTCCCGCGCGTTATTCCTTGAACCAGTGAAGTTGACTATCCATGTTGTTTGTACAAGCCTACCCTCTCTGTCAGTCTTCGGTCCCCAAACCTCCAGAGCTGTGCTTCAGACACTTACTCTCTCGTGCTTCACCAACAACTCAGTCTGCACCATCCAGCAAACTACATCTGCCACGGTCTAGCGCCTGGTCCTGCGGCTCCCCTTGCGATTTCTCTGTCCAAAACTTTTCACGTCGCGGTGCTTTGGAGGCTCTGGAGATGGACTCTTTGGATCAAAATCATAGTCTCCGTCGGTGTCGTCGTCATCATTTTCAGAAGGAGTCTCACTTCCAATCAGATCAGACAGTGTTGGTGACTTTACCCGCTGTGCCGCTGGCTTGTTGAAACCGTGTGAGGATAACTGATCGTCGGGATGGTAGGGAGGAGTTGGTTCGTCTCGGATAGAACGGTGTGGTCCACCTTGTTTTGTGAGTGGCATCATGTTCCGGGAGAAGTTAGCCTCATCGCCAGATGCGGCGGGAGTGAATCCAGCGGACGGTGTTTGTGGTAGCTCTGAAGAATGGTTTCGCCCTGCCTGGGTTGTCGTGTGATATGGCGACTGGAAGGTGTTGTGTCGTGTCTTGCGGATTCGCGGTTCAACCGACCTAGTCATGGTACTTAGATCCACGTCGGGTCCGTCTGTGGTGCTGTGTTGAGTTCTGGCAAGTTTTGGGGTAGCAGCACCGGCCTCCTGGTCAGTATCATCCAGCGCAACAAAGTGGTAAGATGGGGAGCTCATCATGCTCTTGTCCAAGTGTCGCGCCTTCTCAGCGTCTGTGTCACCAGGGTTTTGTCTTGCAGTATTGACCATGGGATTATCATCGCGGAAGAGACCCTCGCGGCGATAGAATTGTGGATAACGGGGGTATTGCTTAGTGTAGAAGGCCAGTTGCTGTTGTGCGCGAAGCTCTCTTTGTCTTTCTTGATGCCATGTAGCTTCTTGTTCCACCCGTCTTTGGCTCAAGATATCTGACTTCTGCTCCTCCAGCTTCTGCCGGATGTACTGCGCCTTCTGTTCGTCAAGACAAAGCTGATAGCGTCTTGTCATCTCGGGGTCAGTTTCTAGCTTGTGCTCGGCAACCCCTTGGTAGGACATGATCTCCTCGGGCCTCTTTCTCGTCATGATACCGTACCTCAGGTTGGAGAAGGACTGGACCCACGCGTTGCCGTCTTGATGCATGGCTTCTTCCAAAGGGGGCAGCAGAGGGCTTGTGCGCGGAGGAGGATCGCGCTCGTCGGTCAACATCTGCTCTTGTGATGGATGATCCATGCTTGAAGCACAAATAGCTGTGGCGTTGGGTGTGTGTAGGATCTTTGGGTAAGGGTCGATGGATGGCGAGACGATGCAGGAGAAGTGGAAGTGACATTTTTATATTGTGCCAGGTAGAGCGGCTCAAGTGAAGACAGCAACGCCTTTGCCTGAGCGCGTAGTCCAGTCGACCGCCAAGTTCAGTGCTAGGGTACAGTCGGTCAAGGTCGGTTGCGGCAGTCGCTGTCAACATCTCAAACGCGACCTTTTGCTGTGAATCTGGTCAGCGCTGCCGCACCCCAAACAATGACCATGTATCCACCCAGCAGTGAACAAAGGGGGAAAAGAAAATCACACCCATATATATTGTAATGGACAAATTTCTGTCAGCAATTCAAGAGCTGGTACAATGGTACATTGGTGTAAGGCTTGTTCACACGCCCTCAAACTCTCACCATTGATCATCCTTTCTGGATCCCATCTACCTAAGTCGCCGCCGACTGAGAATACCCTGAAGTCCATTCAATCTGCTGTTGTAGGAACTCTACTAAGCGAGCATCTCCCTCGATCAAAAGTCATGGTAACTTCAGGTATGATCATAGGTTCATCTCTTGCGCAGGAGTTCAGGGAAAGGGAAAAGGAAATGATCATGGGATTGTAGAAGGCACGATGGACACGGAAGCGTCCTCTTCTGTTTACCATTTTGAATATGCTAAAGGAAAAAATAAAACCTTACCAGAGGGTCGGGTTTTCTCATACGTGAGTTTTTGCAACCTGAGATAAGTGGAGTATGTGTGTGTATATAGGGAGGGGGTTCAATTCAGGGTCAAAGAAAAATACTTATTTGTTTCCTTGTGAAATTTCTTTCTTTCTTTTGTTTTGATAATGTGCGAGGAAAATCACTACTTAGCATAACAAACCCAAGTGAATCATGTCTGTCAGTGAGAATTAGTTACCTCCAGCTCAAAGGTCACTAGCATTGGAGCATACAATCCTTTTTCCTATTACCACTTGAACTTACTTAATAGTTCTTTTCCATATGGCAAATTGACGGACCTGACTATTATTGATAATGATAGCCCTATGATGAAGAGCATCACAATCAGGCCAGCCACATATTCAACATGATTTGTGTTGTCAGGGGTGATCCGTAGTGGAATGAATTTACTGAAGCTGAACCCTCCGGCCATGTTGTTCTTTATACTGGGGATGAGGGCAGAGTA
This sequence comes from Fonsecaea pedrosoi CBS 271.37, assembly GCF_000835455.1. Lineage (NCBI taxonomy): Eukaryota > Fungi > Ascomycota > Eurotiomycetes > Chaetothyriales > Herpotrichiellaceae > Fonsecaea > Fonsecaea pedrosoi. Next base: position 4,117,662 of record NW_013550612.1, read on the forward strand.
TATAAGTGGCTTGTACAAGTCAACTATAATAGTGATCTTAGAGTATTAGCTAAGTAGTCATGATAGGGCCGAGAAAGAGCACGACTTACTTACCTATATACTCCATGCCCGAGTGCCAGGCCAACATTACTGTTAGGAAAGGGGCGTCAGCCTTGTTGGGGAAGCGGTCTCCAATTTCGGTCAGCGACGCTAAAATGCAGGATCACAATCCCAGATGCATGAATAAGTAGGAAGATTGACAGTCAAACGTCGAGATTGGAGTCATGAGTTGATTCAAATGGCTGTCTAGATCATCAATTAAATGAGTACGTAGAAGAATGGAGGCAGTGGTGGAATTGTCGTTAGCTCCCTCGCTTTCCCCATCCACTGAAAAATCCTCCGGTGCTTGCCGTCGGTGCATGTGTAGATTTGGGAGTTTCTTTTGGTGGCTGACTTGCCGCCACAGCAGGCGTCGTTGGTGACTCGGTCGCACTGGCTCGCGTCGTAGGGGAGGATGTCGATCCACCCAAGATCTTGCGCAAGGCATCTAGCTTTCCTTTGGTCTCCTCCAACTCCTGTCGTGCCACCGCCTCAGCTGTCTTGGCATTCACCAACTCCAGCAGTAGTGTATCATTCGAGATGGGCTCGTGGTTTTCAGTGGCGAGGACGGCTTGGGCGTTGAGGCTGCTTGAACGCTTAGAGTAAGGCCCAACACTGCTTGATCGGGGCAATTCCGGTTTGCCCAATTTCAGCTCTCGCAGTCCAGATTTTGGGGGAGGCAACTTCAGGTCTGGGAATTCAGTGACAGGGGTGTAGAGGTCGGCAGGTGAGTCTGGCACCGAGTTATTGCGGGAGCGCAACTCGCTGACCGTCCTTTCCAAACGCTGCTTGTCACGATGCGCATCCTGAATCCGAGCTCGAGCATCTCGCAGCTGCTCTTTGAGAGTGTTTTGCTCTGCTTCTCGCTCGTCAAGTTGTCTCATGAGATCTCGACACCTCGTTACCTCGGCATCATGCTTCTCCTTCAACTCCGAAACTGCGTCGCGGAGCTGGTGTTTGGATTGCGACACGGATAGTCGCTTGGAGCCGTCCCGACACAGTTGACATTCAGCCTGAGCCATGAGAATGTCAAGTTCCATATCTTCGTCTGTGGCCTCCGAGTTATCCACATCCACCAATTCTCTGATATCGGTCGTCTGCCGTTGTAGTCGCTCCAGCAATTTCCGGGCAATCTGCCGATCCTCTTCACGTTCTTCTCGCTCTTTCTGAAGCTCTTGGGCAAGTTCCACATGCTGCCGTTGAACTTTGGAAAGTTCTGTAAGCAAATCTTCGATCTGGTTATGGAGATTGCGATTGCTGGAATCGGGAGTAGGTACGATTGCAGAATGGACGCTGGTGGCAGCGGATACGGTCGATTTCGGCGGTGCTTCTTCCGAGATATCTGTGGCAAGTGTACTGATGTCTGTGTTGGTTGTCTCAAGCGAGTTAAGGGTCGATGTCAGACTTTGTCCTGAGGACGATTTCCGAACCGACTTGTTATTTCCTGGGATTGTAAGACTCAGATTCTGGGATCTAGATGGCGCGTGGGACGAGCCTGCCCAGAATCTCCCCAGGAACGAGGACACGGCACCTTTCAATGAGGGTGCCGCCGTTAAGTTCAGCGAGTGCCTGAAATTTGCCTCCAGTGAGTCAAGGGACTCTCGGCTCACCAACCCAGTCAATGACACAAAGTCCGATACCAGATCATCTGCATGCTGTGCATAAGTGTCCCAGAGACTTCTCGACAGCAAAAACTGCATCGCGTCCTCAAATTCGGTGGAGGCAAGTAGCTTCTTCTGGTTCCGTTGCATCAGTGACAACGCAACCCTCATCAGCGTTTCTGTTGCTCCTTCGGACAATATCACATCGTAAATTCTGAGAAGCATAGGGAGTGGACAGGTGACGGCGAAAAATGACAGGAACCATTGTGACACATATAATGGTTCGACCTTTAACTCCTCAAGATGAGCCGCCAGTTGTGGTAAGTGTCGAATCAAAAGTTGCTGGAACTGGTATATTCGAAGATGTAGTCCAGACAAATCGGGTAAATAACATGAACGCAGGTCATAATTTTCCATAAGCCTACATTGGTGTCAGCTTTCTCAATGAAAAAGGAGCGGTGTTCAGACCTAACAAGGATGCAAAAAGCTTCCGGTTCGCTCATGTGCATCAGGAGTGGCCCAACGACGAATCCAAGGCCCTGGCAATACCCGATTTTGCTGTCGTAAAGTGAGAAAGCTTTCAAGACTTTGCCGAGCATTCTCTGGCCATCGCCGTCCTTCTCCCTAAACATGTCCACGTTGGGAAAGCTCCTGCCCACATCTTTTCCAATCAATCCATCGTAAGGCGAAGGCTCATTGGAGAGTCTCTGATATTCTGAATGTAGAAATCCATCGTGAGCTTGAGCAATACTGGGCCAGACAACACCACGTAGCGGTGGTGGTACACCTCCTCGAATCTTGTTGGATGTCAGAGTGGGTAGTCGTTGGGCTGTTTGAGTATAATCTTGAACCAATGCTGCCCAAAATTCCAATTCTGTCATGGGAGGAGCAGGAAGTAGCGAATACCTCAAAGATTGGCGCTGGGGACCATCGACCATTCGTTTGAGCTGCTGTACCGAAGGAGGGCGGGTGTTTTTGCGCGGGCGCGAAGGCGTTGTGATGCCGGCTTTAGGATTGGTGGCTAATGCTGCATTCTCCTTCTCCAAACGCGCCAGCAACAACGTCGTCGACTACCTCTTGTTAGCCGCAGTTATAGCCAGAGATATCGAGAGCTCACCTCATCCGTGGCTTCATCCCTCTGTTCCTGTTCCTCCGATTTTTCAAGACCCTCCCAGTTAACAGAATTTAGCGAAATTGAGCTTTCGGAAGTATGGGAAGAGGATCGACTGGTGCGAGATGAGGGCGGACCGCTGCGAGGCTGCGAGGCCTCTTGAGAGATGTCTGGTTCAGCGATGATGTCGAGATCGGGATCAAAGGGTATATCCGACAGTCGCACTGAGACCATTGAACTGTGAGGTAGAGGTACATTCTCGGGTTCTATATCACTTCCATTCTCGAGCATGGTCTCGGAAGGGACTGGCGGGATGGCTTCAACTTCGGCCATGTCGGTTGTTCCTGGGAGCTCTAAGGCAGTCTGTCACCCTTATAGAAATAGCGATATACGAGGCGGGGGTGATAAGAGAGGCCCAGATTCCAAGGGCGAAAGAGTGAGCACTTGGAGTGGTTGATACTTGGGAAGCTGTGACGGCCCGCAGATATTACAACGAGAGACTGCTCGCCAGGTCTGCCAGCGACCGTGCGAGGGGAGTGCGATGCAAAGAAGCAAGGAATGGCTATCGTCAAGGACGATGAAGGGGAGGAGGAAAGCGAGCACAGTCCATAGGTACTTTAGGTCGGACATGTTTGAAGCAGTAGTGGGCCAGGGGGCTTCGAAACTATGGATTCGGCACTAGTCCGCCGTGCCCGCCAAATTGTCCACACCCAATGCTTTGATTGCCCACCATTCATGCAATTTCGGCTCTCTGCATGCTCCCAGAGTACCGAGTCCTAAATCATGAGAAGGAAGGACGCCATATGATGTATATTGTCCCTGCATGGAACTCTTTACAGATTGTGTATACTCAAATATTGTGGCCCTGCAGGAAGGGTGAGTTTTCAAGAGCGCGCCTTGGAGAAGAAACGCGTCAATGGCGTTGCGGGGAGGAGGAGGAGGTGGTGGTGGTGGTGTTGATGGGTGGCCGTATTGGCGAAGCATTCTGACACACTTCTAAAGCCGCAAGTGCAGTAACGAGGAGCGAATGTCACGCGATGAGTTACTGCCCCAGACGAAGAAAGGGCTACCTATGAATTACTGCAGTTAGTCGAAACTCGATCTGACAAAGATCAATACCTCATGTTCGGAGTATTATTATTGTTGAACTGGGGCGACACTGCAAAGTCCGCGGCACAGAACTATTGGACACTTAGTTGCAGACCCGCGGTTCAGACTTTCGAATATGGAGCAACAGTTTTAAGGGGCTAACAATGGCTCGTTGCCACAGCACAGGCAATGTCACAAACTATCATCGATTGTGTTGCCACTAATTTGCAGACTCGCATAGTACTTTATGAATCGTCGATGTGATAGATAGTCGTCCCATGAAAACATTCAACTGGCTTTGAAGAGCGGGAAAATGCAGTACTTTCGTATTAGAGATAGTTCAGGATAGGTATTTCCTATATAGGCTTAGTTGTGACGCGAGCTCTTGGCGACTGTGGGGCTTCTCTACTCCCCTTCAAGGTTGGTTGTGTCGTTGTTTACAAGGTCAACAACTGCACTGGCGTATCAGAAAATGCACTGCTGAGTCTTCCAGAACCGTCAAGATAAGAGAGATAGTAACATCTCTCTGCGCCGCATGTATTGACAGCCGCATTTTCCTCGACCCAACTGCTGGGCGTTCCTGATTCACCTTTCTCTCCGATTACACCGGCGTGATGGACTCCTCAATTTTCGACATTGATGATGGCTCGGACTTTGAACCCGCTACTGTATGTTCCAGCGCGTTTTCCAAGAGTGGAACGCAGTTCTAACAAAGCTACTCAGAAACCCAAGACCAAACCCGTCAAGAAAGCCTCTGAGACCAAGCCCGCGACAAAGAAGGCAGCAGCTCCAAAAGCGAAACCTGGCCCGAAGCCAAAGACCACCGTTCCTAAGAAGCGCGCAAAGAAAGACTCGGAAGATGAGGCCTCAGATGATGAGGCCGGTAACCCCTTCAACGATGAGTCCCTGCTTGAAGACACTCCTCCACAGGCAAAGAAGGCAAAGCCAAACCCAAACCCGGTCAAAGGGAGCCACAAGAAACCTCTCGGTGATGTCGTCAATGAAGCTTTAGGCCTCGATGGAGCGAGCGATTCTCCACAGCCTCAAAAGAAGAAGAAGCGCGTCTCAGAGCAATACCAGAAACTCACGCAGTTGGAACACATCATCAAGCGTCCCGACACCTACATTGGCTCAGTCGAGCGCACAGAGAGACAAATGTGGGTTTACAACACAGAGCAAGACTGCATGGAGTTTCGCGAAATATCTTTCGTTCCCGGTATCTTCAAGATCTTCGACGAGATCTTGGTCAATGCTGCAGACAACAAGCAAAATGACAAGAAGATGGATGAGATCCGTGTGACAGTCGACCGTGAAAAGGGGGAGGTCAGCGTGTGGAACAATGGCCGTGGTATACCTATCGAGATTCATTCGAAAGAAAAAATCTACATTCCAGAGATGATTTTCGGCCATCTTTTGACCGGCTCAAATTACGACGACAACGAACAAAAGATCACCGGTGGCAGAAATGGCTACGGTGCGAAGCTCGCCAACATCTTCAGCACGGAATTTACAATAGAGACCTCCGACTCCAAGCAGAAGAAGAAATACAAGCAGACTTGGACCAAGAATATGTCCGAGATGGGAAAGGCCAAGATTACTGATTCCAAAGGGGAAGACTATACCAAAGTGACATTTTACCCCGACTTTGCGAAATTCGGCATGACGGCCATGGATGACGATCTCGAAGCGCTTTTCAAACGTCGAGTTTATGATCTTGCTGGCACCTGTAAGGGGGTCAAAGTCAAGCTTAACGGCACCATGATTCCCATCAGAAACTTCAAGAAATATATTGAAATGTATACCAAAGCCATCAAGAAGGAGCGAGGCGAGGAGGCGGCAAATGACAACTCTGAAATCATCACAGAGTCTCCCGATCCCCGTTGGGAAATTGGCTTTGCCGTGTCTGATGGCTCGTTCCAACAGGTGTCATTCGTCAACTCAATCGCCACTACCTCAGGGGGTACACATGTCAATTATGTTGCTGACCAGATCGTCAACCGTCTCATGGACGTTGTCAAGAAAAGAAACAAAGGCGGTGCCCAAATGAAGCCAAATCAGATTCGCAACCATATCTTCGTTTTTGTCAACGCCCTTATTGTCAATCCAGCTTTCACTTCGCAGACAAAAGAGCAACTGACCACAAAAGCCAGTCAGTTTGGAAGCAAATGTCAGATTTCCGACGAATTTATGAAGAAGGTTGCAAAAACCGAAGTCGTCAGCAACATTCTTCACTTTGCACAGCAAAAAGCCGACCAGATCCTCAAGAAATCCGACGGGAGCAAACGAAGCCGAATGAACAACCCGAAATTAACCGATGCAAATAAGGCTGGCACGAGAGAAGGGCACAAATGTACTTTGATTTTGACCGAAGGTGATTCGGCAAAAAGTCTTGCGATGGCAGGACGTTCCGTGGTCGGTCCTGACCTATTTGGTGTGTTCCCGCTACGAGGCAAGCTTCTCAACGTCCGAGATGCTTCTATTGACCAGATCTCCAAAAATGCTGAGATTCAAAACATCAAGAACTTCCTGGGTCTGCAGCACAAGAAGGTATACACCGACACCAATGGTCTCCGATATGGACATCTCATGATCATGACGGATCAAGATCATGATGGAAGTCATATCAAAGGGTTGTTGATAAACTTCTTGCAAGTTCAATTCCCTAGCCTGCTAAAGATCCCCCAATTTTTGGTCGAGTTCATTACGCCCATTGTCAAGGTGTGGAAGGGCGACCCAAAGAATCCGACCCAATCTCGCTCTTTCTACACCATGCCAGAGTATGAGGCATGGAAAGAAGCTCATAAGCACGAACGTGGATGGGAGAACAAATACTACAAAGGGTTGGGAACAAGCACGGCAGAAGATGCTCAGCAATACTTCAATGACATCGACAAGCATCACAAAGAGTTCGACGTCATGAAGGATGACGAAGCTGCTTTGATCGAACTTGCTTTTTCCAAGAAGAAGGCGGACGAGCGAAAGGAGTGGCTGCGGCAATTCAAGCCAGGGACGTTTCTGGACCACACAACCAAAAACATTTCTTACACCGATTTTGTCAACAAAGAGCTAATCCTGTTCAGTATGGCCGACAACATCCGATCCATCCCCTCAGTGGTGGATGGTCTGAAGCCCGGTCAGCGAAAAGTCATGTATGCCTGCTTCAAGCGCAATTTAAAGAAGGATATGAAGGTTGCTGAGCTGGCGGGTATGGTTGGTGGTTTGACGGCGTATCACCACGGTGAAACATCTCTCCAGCAGACTATTGTTGGATTAGCGCAAAACTTTGTCGGATCGAACAACGTCAACTTATTGGAACCTTCGGGCCAATTTGGTACCCGAAACCAGGGCGGTAGCGATTCTGCAAGCGCCCGTTACATTTTCACCCGGTTATCGCCCTTTGCAAGGAAACTATTCCACCAAGCCGACGAACCCCTGCTCTCCTACAACCTTGATGATGACAAGAAGATTGAACCTGAGGTATACGTACCGATCGTCCCCATGGTCCTTGTCAACGGTGCCGATGGTATCGGCACGGGCTGGAGCTCTTCCATTCCGAACTACAATCCAGAAGACATTGTGGAAAACCTGAAACGAAGAATGGCCGGTGAAGAGTGGAAGCCTATGCAACCCTGGTTCCGCGGATTCAAGGGTGAGGTCAAGGCTACTGGGCCTGATAGATATCAATTCAGTGGTATTATCCGCCAATCTGGTGACACTGAAGTTGAGATAACAGAATTGCCTATCCGCACATGGACGCAAGATTTCAAAGACCGCTTGGAAGAGATCCTCAAAGCAGAGAAGACCCCATCGTTCATTAAGGACTACAAAGATTACAATACCCATGACACGGTACATTTCATCATCCAACTGGACGAGAAGCACATGAAGTCGGCCCTTGAGGAAGGCCTTGTGGAAAAGTTCAAACTCACAAGGTCAGTGGCAACGTCAAATCTTGTGGCGTTTGATCCAGAAGGCCGTATCACAAAATATGCGAATGTCGAAGCCATCATGGACGAATTCTACAGCTATCGTCTGCAATTGTATGCCAAGCGCAAGGAGTGGCTTTTGCAAGAAATGCAGAAGGACCTCAGACGGCTCATGAATCAAGCTCGGTTTATTCAGATGATAATTGATGGGAAACTGAGTATCTCCAAGAAGAAAAAGGCTGTGCTCATTGCAGAACTTCAAAAGCTTGGCTTTGATGCGTTCCCAAAGACGCAAGATGCAGCTAAACAAGGTGAGACCGAGCCCGTTGTCGATGAGGATGATACCGAAGAAGATTCGGTTGACGCCAGCGCCTACGACTATCTTCTCGGCATGGCTCTGTGGTCCCTGACACAAGAGCGAGTTGAGAGACTTCAACGACAGATCGGGGACAAAGAGGAGGAAATCGATGTTCTCATGAAGAAATCGAAAGAGGATCTCTGGAAACATGACCTTGACGAATTCATTGCGGAATGGAGGTTCCAGCTGGAGGACGAGCACAACCGCAAGCGCAACATCCGCAAGGGCCGTCGAGTCTCGAAGAAGTTTGCTACAGCAGCAACGACAAAGCCCACCATCAAGAAGCGAAAAGGGCTCGGAGATGCGTGGGATGACGACTCTGATTTCCAGGAGTCTGCTCCCAAGGCAAAGAAGAGTGCGCCTGCTCCGAAGCCAGTTCAGGTTGCAAAACAGCGCTCCATTACAGCGTATGCTGCGCCGAAGACCAATGCCTTGAAGAATGCTTTGGAGAAGCGAGCCATGTATACTGATGGTGCCAGTGACCCTATTGAGGAGCCAGAGGACGGCGGTGCAAAGTCTGGCGATGATGGCTTTGCCAACGGTGTCAAGGACGAGTCTGACCATGAGAACCCTATCCCCAAAGCTGCACCCCGGCAAGCACGTGCGGTCACCAAAAAGCCGACAAACTATGCATTGTTGAGTGACTCTGAGAGTGACAATGGAGATGACCTGCTCGCTGATCTTGGCGACATGGTGAAAGGTCTACCAAGCAATCTCAGTACCGATAGCGGTGCTGAAGCGCGTGCCCTTTTCTCCAATTCTGTTTCTCGTCCAGGCAGCAGTCACGGTTTTAAGCCGGCTCTTAAGCCAGCTGCAAAAGCCTCGATGGATCTTTCAGATGATGAGACCGACTACAAGATGCTTGCTCCCCAACAGTCACCGAGAAGATCAATCATTGTGACAAATAAGGATGACACCAATTTTGTCCAGGATTCCGACGAAGATGAAGCTCCAACGAAGCCCACGAAGAAGCCTGTAACCAAGAAGACAAAGAATATTGTTAGCGACGATAGCGAGAGCGATGTCGCTCCGCCTAAAGCAAATAAGAAGGGACCTGCCAAAAAGCCAGTGAAGGATGAGCCAGTGAAAACAAAGAAGGCGGCGCCGAAGAAACCGGCGGCGACAAAGAAGGTGGAACAATCTCCAGTCGCCAAGGCTTATGCTAAAAGACTTGCAAAGAAGAAAGTGGTGGATTCGGATGACGACATGGATGCTCTGGCAGATGATATTCTGAAGTCACCTTCAGCCTCCGAGTCGGACGAACCGGTTGCAAAGAAACCGGCGGTGAGGCCGGCCAGGCGAGCGGTGACTGCAAAGAAGCCTAGCGTCTACACTTTTGATGACGATGAGGACGATGAGGATACCGGTTTCCGTGACGATGGTTCCTCGGCGGCATTTTCGGACGAGTGATTATGTAACAATGGCGACGGTTGGATGGATGAAGCACCGAGACAGTTGAGTGGGACATGGTTGGATGAGATATGAGATGGATGTGCATATGGATATCGTTTTGGAGTTCTGTTTTGGCTGCAATCGCATGGAGCTGCGGTTGGCACAAGATATCGTTCCGTGGGGATGCCGTTTTTTTCTTTGACGACTCGACGTTGGCAAACTTCTGAATCTTTCAAGACGACAATGCGTAATGGTCCCAATGGTTTCGGCGGGCTCATTGTTTTTGTAGTTTCAGCTGAGTTGGGCGGTATAATTGTCTCCAGTAGAATAAGACGAGCGAGGCCGAGGAAAGGAGCAGCAACAGACAAAAGGCAAAACGAATTGGAAGTTCCCGAAGTTTTATTATGTACGGGCTCGACATCTTTCAGCCCTCTACTTCGCTGGGATAATCACATTGATCCTTCATCCTGAGAGATGTGCAATGCGTAAAGTGGGTTGAGTAGAGCTGCTGCTTGAGGTCATCTCTACAGTAAATCCGCACAAGGCTGACAAGGCGCAACACGCAAAACCGCAAACTACTAATAGAAAGACTAGACGAAACCATAGTGCAAGCGTGTCGTGCACAGCTAGTATACGATAGTGCACGACAGCACCTCGGTATTGGTGTTTTGCGTGCTTTCATCTAGGGTCTGGGCCCCAGGGAGGCCCGGCGGCCAGGGATTTCAATTTAATATTAACCTCGAGCTTTTTCTAAACTCGGCAATGCTTGGCAACTATAATATGAAGACAACAAAACAAAGACTCCATTTACCCGCATTGCTGTATCGTACATGTCTCCACCGATCGAGTGAGATGTTCTGTCTTCTTACCTCGAAATGCATCACCCGCAAAGCGACCAAGATACCAATCCCAGAATATCTCTAGATCTTGACAACCTCGAGTTCCTCGCTGCTGGCAAATCAAGAATTGTTTACGGGATTGACGAGGAAAGAATTCTGAAAGAATACTATGGCGAGGAGAACGACGCTGATGTTGAGCGTCGCGCGTTTGCCCGCCTCGGCTCACATCCAAATATTGTGAGATATCTAGGCGCCACAGAGGAGGATTCCATAGTCCCCGAACGCGGGCAGCCCCTTCGGACATTGTATCAACAGACGAATGCAGATCAAATTCCGTTGTGCAGAAGAGTTCGCTGGTCAATGGACGCTGCAGAAGGAACGTGATATATGCATCAGAATGGGATAGTTTATGCTGACCTTGGTTGTAACAACATGATCTTAGTCAGAGATTGTTTAAAAATCATCGATTTCGAAGGTTGCAGCATTGACGGCGAAGAAGCTACATCGTGTTATGAGTGATTCAGTTACCGACGACCAATATCGCCAATCAGTCAGAAGACCGACATTTTCGCGTACGGCTGCTTGTTATACGAAATCATGACAGGCAAAAAACCCCGTACCATGAACTTGAAACACTGGACGATCGAAGACGCCTCGTCGAACAACGATATACGAATGGCCAATTCCCGCAAGTCGATCATCTGCCGTTTGGCGCGATAATGCAGGGTTGCTGGTGTGGAAATTTCTCTTCCATGCCTGAGGTGCTTCAGGCACTCGAAGCGGCCAGCTCAAGATTTGATGGCCAAGCCGATGACAAGTGGGAACCCCTTGGACGACTGGGCTCGCTAGTAAAACCTCTCCGTGTCTACTGGAGAAGAATCTGGTCATGCTGGCGATCAAGGATCTTGGACATCTTGTTCGAGCTATTGGAAATAAAAGTGTCACATACACTCTTGAGGGGGCCTAGTGTATGGGTTCAACCCGAGAGCAAGATAAAGGGGTCTGGACAAGGGCCCTGAAGTGGCAGAAGGGGTTTTGCGAAAGGAAATAAATCGAGCGGGGAACTCGAAACGGCGACCTGTTCTGCAAAACCCCAAGACTGAGGACATCAACAGCAGACTGGTCGCTGCCACAAACAAGCGGCGCAGCTGAGGCAGCTCTCTTGACAATGCCCAGTGGTCTCTTCAACCAGACTCAATCGCCCAGTACTACCCGGTATCAATGATAAGCACGCGGGAGAGGTTCAGATGTCGTCAAGGACAGAGAGGGGTCCACGCCGCAGAGATTCTCAGTGGGGGAACTCTTGCTCAAAGAGGCGTACACAGCAAGTACTTTAAGAGCCTCGAGAGTCAGGTAGCCACATGGTTGTCTTTACATTTGCCAGGGGTGGACAGATAGGTATATCGAAACAGACCGATCCCTAGCTGCGCCTTAGCGCCACGAATTCAAAGCCAGCGAATGAGGTACCATCCATGACAGGAATACGCATAGCAGGGGAGTATGATAGCATAGGAGTGCGGAGAAGAAGCGTATTAGGAAAGCAAGAGAAAGAGATTGAGAGGCGTGGAAGTGAAGTCCGGATCTTCCCAGTTTGGGGTCCTTTCGGCTACAAGAGGGCTAGCAGCTGTACGAAGGCTGTGTACCCCTTCATGGCCGCGACCTGGTGACTGCATCCCTAGGGCGATGGGCTCTGTATCTTCCGTGCATCTCCTGACGCAAGAATTTCTTTGTCTGTTCTATGACCATCGCAAGGCTGACCAACCAGTGGGTCGACTGTACCACACGTCAATGCAAGGTACCGGCGGCGGAGAAGGGAGCAAGGTCAACGTCTGGATGGCCAGACCAGCGACTTTCTTGATGGCTGTTAATTCCTCGGATGGAAGTTTCTGATTTGGCCGACAATTCGCAGCTGTGTTTGCGATCCAGGCTTACTCCCAATCGAACAACGTGGCTCGAGGCATCTGGAGAATGGTCTGCAGGTATTGCGATCCCGGCCTCGCCCCTCTGGAAAGAGTCTCCTACCTCAACTAATGTCTGTCTTTATCTCAATGCTAACAATTGTCGATCTACGCTTTCAGCCATTTACCGTAATATGCTAGGAGCTCGGCTTGCAGTTGACCTAGCCGTGCGGGCACGCGCAACATCGATGAACTGAGCTTCAGAGTTCTGGTCTTTCAGGGGACTTGAGCCTCGCCTCTGCGCCATTCCGAACCCTCAAGGACGAACTCCTACACCGCTCATCTGGCTTGCCAGCCAAATTCACTACCGTGGGTACTTTGATTCGTCAAGAGGAACGGTCATGGGGAGACCGCCTCGTCTACCACATGGCCTAGACTGGCTGCCTGCCTCAGCTATTGCATGTGTCCAAGGGCATGCTCACCCGCTTCTTTTCTTTGTATCTCAGAGTGGAACTGAAACGGGATACAACCATGACAAGGCGATTTGTGCAGGTTATAAGATTCCAAGCTTTGTTGTGGCGTCTTTTCCAGGCTGTTGTTTGCCATTTGCTGTACCATCAAGCAGGATCTTTGTGCCAGCAGATATATCAAACCATCCTTGCAAGTGTCAATCTTTCCACCACCTCGTATCTCTTTTCCATTCACGGTGAATACTTATCTCGGCATGGCTGCGATACATTCTCTTCTCAACCCGGTCAATGACGGAGAAAACTACGACAGTACCAACGACAGCCGGGACGAGGTGTCTGCCCACGACAGCCAAGCCTCAGTAGCATCTGACACGGTTGAAAATGGACCAGACAAACGCGTTCGAAAGAAGCAGAAGATGTGCAAAGACGCTGCAGTCTTCAAGCCGGGGGTCATCAAGGGGGAATGTCGATACCCACCCGACGAGTATCAAGACGAGCTGCTTGAGGCCAAACATCAGATGTACGAAGTCTACCCGATGGGTGACATAGCAACATACCCACGACACATCCCCTACAACAGTGAGAAGAAGTTGTTTTGGGACAAGACAGGCCGGGAGAGCTTTGAAGGTACTTTCCCAGGGGCACTTGATACAGATTGTCCATCTAACCTTGTCTAGTATTCCAATATCAGTTCAAGATACCAGGAGAGTCAAATACATACACAATGCTGTGGGACTACAACATTGGCCTAGTCCGTACCACGCCATTGTTCAAGTGCGGCAACTATTCGAAGGTATGCAGTGGACCAAGTGATGTACGTCTGAGCTGACGGAATGCCTGCAGACAACACCCGCGAGGATGCTGAGCAGGAATCCCGGATTGAAAGAACTCTGCCACAGTATCACTGGAGGAGCTCTTGTTGCACAAGGTAGGCACCATCTGTACGATTTGCGGCTGAGATTGAGGTTGACATGATGTCTAGGCTACTGGATTCCCTTCGATGCGGCCAAGGCAATGGCTGCCACCTTTTGCTGGAACATTCGCTACGCACTGACGCCGGTGTTTGGAAAGGACTTCCCCAAGATCTGTCTGTCTCCCGACGCAGAGAACTTTGGGTCCATGCAGATCGATCCAGAGATTACCAAACGCTGTGCTCTGCAAGTTCGACAATACCGTGAACTTGAGAGCCTGATCACAACGGGGCCATCGTCGGGCACATCCAGGCCTCAGACACCGCAGACGCCTCAAGTTCGTCCTCAACTCAGAATGATCTTGCCCAAGCCATATAAAGAGGCTGATACCACGAGTGAATACTCGACGGACACGAGTCGTGAGGACAAGTATGAATTGTCTTCTCCCTCGCCGCAAATTGCCTTTACCAACCCTTGGTCTGCGGTCAACACTCCGCGTTCTCCTTCGCCCAAAATCTCTTTCAATAATCCATGGTCGCCGTCCAGCACTACTCGGTCGTCTTCGCCGTACGGGACATCTCGCAAAGGTCGGCTGGCTGCCAATATCCCTCGATCGCATCCCCCTCTTGACCTGTTGCCACCCCCTCGGAGGCCGTTGTTCTCCAACAATATACCAAGTGGTGTCGGGGCAGAAGATTCGGCTCTCGATATGTCACCCAGATCGGCTGTGCAAGCCATGGAGGTTGATGAAGACTATGATGGAGGCTCAGATGACTCTGATGATGCAAAGGAGAAGAATACTGTGATGGCAAGGAAGAAGTCCTCAAGGGGATTTACCGATACCAAGGCTGCCTATGTGTTGATGAAGCTGAAGACGCAGGGAGAGGTCTTCCAGGCGAAAGAGAAGTGCTTGAAGCGTCGAGCTTCCGCATAAGGGCTTGGTGTTTGTCAGATGAAGAGACCGTAATCTGTTGCTGAGATGATTGATGGCTTGGAGGGAAATTCTTCTGCTACTTAGATTTGCATCAACACACTTTTTCTTCGTCTTGCTGATGTGATTTTAGTGGGTGCCTTCCATTGCTGCTGGCTGCCCCAGGTCTGAGTCAATCACATTCTCTTCACTTTATCTTTTCGCTTCTTACGCCCTCTTTTCACTCGCTACATCCACTAGTTGATTGTCTTTATCTCTACCACAGCTCTTCAGCGTTGTCCTGCAAAGGAGAGCTGGGTCTCTCTACAGGCTTGTGCTTGTACTTTTCTCACTCACTCATCGATCTGTAGCACCACCTCCAGAACCCACCACCCACATTCACGATGTCCGCTGCAAATTCACGAAACAAACTCTACACTTGCCGATACTGGGCTCTCGGGCCTCGGTGCCCAAATGTCGATGCATTTGGTGCGGTCGTCTGCGAGTTCGCTCACTGGGACACTGGTCGGTTGGCCAGCTCAGTTCAGCAAAGAGGGACTTGCCTACCGTGGAAGCATTTTGGATTCTGTGGGCGAGGAGGAGGCTGTTGGTATGAGCATCAAGAGACAGGGGTTACGGGTCTTTATCAAGGCAGTATGGCTACTACGAGGGGAAAATAAAATAGGGCTAACAGTATGCAGCTGTCGAACTGGCGGGCTTCGAGCTCCAAGTTGCAGATGCTGCCACCAAGGCTGGGTTCAACACTTTCAATCATGAAGCCCTGTTCAATCTCATCTGGGCTGTCAAGAGACTGGCCTTGCAGGCGGGAACTTTCCATTCTAGCCGGAGTCGTCCACTCAACGATCCCATATACCCTGATAGGTATCGTCCTAGGGATGTAGATGGCAACGCAAAGGGAAAAAGAAGTGCAGTTACCATACAAACCTCGGCCAACCATACCGTCGAGTTGAAATTCCACCCTGTCCAGCCTCTGATGAGAAAGAGGCCTTTGCAGGACTTGAAGGAAGAAAACGTGATCGACTTGACCTTTTCAGATGATGAACTCGAGGGCGCAGACTCGCACAACACCACATTCAAGCGTCAGAAGATAGTCAACAGGAGCAATTTTCGCCTTGGATTCCCCACCGCCATTCATCGGAAAATGATGCCTTTCACTTCTGTCGGAATGTCCTCGAAGCCACCCTCTAAATCTGCCCGCAGACGTGCAAACAACCTGGCCCGGGACTCTGCAGCCGCTTCTTTCCCAATCTTGCCAAAGGCGGTTCTCCCGGCTGAAGACGAGATTTGCAAGCAACTCCTTTTAGTCAAGGCCAAGCTCGATGATGCCAGGCGGAGCATGAATGCATGCCAAGGAACGATGAAGGCATTATTTGACGTGCATTATGAGAGATTTGATGAGGATAGGATGATGGACGCTCTTCAGAAGCTGAGCGGCTATATGAATAAGGTCTATGATGGTAGCAAAGATGGTGCAGAAGAGGCAGAGAAGGCTATTGGATTGCTCAGGGACGTGAAGGATAACACTCTGTGAATGAGACAACTTGTGGGACATCTGAAAGCAACAATGGGTGACAGGCGTATGGGTTTTCTACCTGCGAAATGGGAACTGCAAGAGCAGAAAGGGTTCAGGACGAATTCGCCGCGAGGGGAACTCGTTGCGTGCGGGTGTGTAGGTGTAGTGTAGGTGTTTAAGATCTGTTTTGCGGCAGATGGTTGTAGCTGTGAACAAAGACTTGACATGGTGATTAATAGCAGAGAGATTCTTCATACGAGGCTGGCATTATGAAGCATTAGGAGGCATATGCGGGGCCAATTCTCGGCGTTGAGGCTGCGCAGTTCATGGCTATTGCTGGTGTTTGAGATCTTGACACCACCATCTACCCTCGCAATCCCCAGTCTCATGATGCCAGCCGACTGACTCCAGCCATATCGACCTCATTGAGATGAGAAACTCTGTCGCACTTCTCGACTGCTCCCGTACGACGGCTCCAGTGCGACAGCCAATGAATCAAGGGGTGATTGAAGAGTGGCGAATTACTCCCATTGGGCGTGCGCAGGGCTAGATACCGTCACACTTGCAATCACCGCTGGGCTCGTTGCGAATTACGACCCGGGCCACCGCACTATACCGTACTTTGCATGGGAGAACATCATGCGGAGCGACTCAATCATAAGAGGCTCTACGACACTGTCCCTTGAACGAGCGGAAAGTCTCGTGTCAAGATGGCCTGTGTTAACACCACCAGGCGGGAGGAGGGTGGCAAGCGCTGTAAGTGGCCTCGAAAGTCCAGAGCACTGGAGAGTGAAGAAATTCATGTGGTACCGTGACGGCAATGAGGGAACATATGCATTCTGCCGTACCGTGGTAAACATGGAGATCAGATCAAGTTTGTCGACAATCGGGACTTCACATCTGCGATATTCACCCACCGCGCAAAATCTTAACGTTCGTCGGATCGCTTTGGTCACCTGGACGATATTACCCTTTTCACGCGCTGCAACGAGGACAAGTCATACCGACGAGATTCTCTTTCATTGCCTGAATCAATGACCACGACTATGTCCAGCCGCAAGCACGTTGTCCTGTCGCAAGCACACTCTTTCCAGTAGTGACACCGTCACCATCAGAGTCAGCGCAGCTTCATCGATTTCATCCTCTGAGAGTCGACGACAGTGATCACCCATCGACGTTCCGACAATGGCCACTCAACAGAACGACAACAGTGGACAAACTAGTCTGGCGATTTCCCCTTCCCTCATCGTCGGCATAGTCATTCTCGCCTCGTTCGCGTGCACCATCATTTTCGCCAGTATTTTTCGCTACTGCCGTCGCGGTCAGTCCGCTTTGATCGATCCTGAGTCCATGAACGAAACAGACGGGACCGATTACTACAATCCCAACAAACAACGATCGGCAGCGCAGGTCGCGAGGTTGAGAGAGGTCCGATGGATCAATAATATGTACGCGTGGGAAAGAGGCCGGCAGGCACGGATGGCTATTGGAGAGATCAGACCGACCACCATGCTGATGGGACGGAAAGGAGAGAACAAGAACTGGGATGAATATACCATCGCAGGAGACAACTCGTGGCAGAACGTGAGTTTCGTCGGAAATTCTCTTGCCCCGTCATTTGAGAAGGTGCCAGACACATCATACTGACATCAAGGTGATGTTAGGATATGGGCACTGGCAACGCTAAGGGTGGATGCTCCCATGCTCCGTATTTCTACAATGTCGAGGATCCCTACGCACGGTCTAACTCGCAGCAACGTCTCAGTCACCTCGCCCCTCCAACAGACCAATTCCGAAACTCTTACCAGTCCACTTGCAGCGGCAATGGATATCTTCCTCGTTACCCGTCTGCACTCCTCCCACCTCCTGTTAATGGTCGACGTGATGCACTGCTTCCTGGAACAGTGGCCCAGAAAAGCCCCCTGAGGAACGAGTATCAATTCGAAGGCCACGATCAAGGTCCAAGCGCGACGATTAGCCCCAGACCACCTTTCATGCACAATATGGCAGAAGATGTTGCTATGCATCACTTTGACGGTCGTCAAAGTCCCTTTGTCAATCCCAAAATCACAGTCAGCGATGAAGGCCAGGCTACTGCATACATGCGATCTCCACCGACGCTAGCATACGATCACAATTTCGAGACTGTCGCGCTCGATGGCAACGCTGAGATTGCTACGCACAACTGGACCGCAGACACGAATCAACGCAGTAATTTGAGCCCAAGCCCAGAGGTTAGAGATCATAGGCCCTCGGTGATTGTAACAAACGACGAGCCGTATCCCCAACTCCAACTGCAGTTCTTGCCACAGTCTCTCTCCCAGCAATCAGTCAGTGTGTACGATGACGGAGAGGTTGGAAAATGCAATGGATCGAGTGAGAGTCTGGTGATGCATTCTTTGGGAAGGGAAAGCCAACAGAACAATGAACGATTCGAGGAGAATGAGAGGAACGCAAACGGCCACAACGAGATCCGGCGAGAAAATGTCAAAGACATGATTCAGGAGTGGGAGAGGGCGAATGGAAGCTTTGGCAGGAGTCACTGACTGCCACCGCATAGTACATCGGGCAGTCGAAATGTTCTGCTGATAGGTGGGGAGTGTCCACTAAGAAGTCGATCAAAAATTCAAGACACAAACCCAGTTGGGATCAGGATGGATGTGCGACAAGTTGAGCTACACACTGAAGGTGCCTTGGGATAACAGCGACAAGCCTTTCTGGCTGGAAAAAGTATTTGCTGTGCTCGGTGGAACAAGATGCAGAATAAGGCTGTGGCCCCTGAAATACAAGAACTCGCAACATCGTCTCCGGTTTCTTCGCCTTCCGCTAATAAGGCTTGCTTGACTGATCTCACTGGGCCTGGGAATCGTGTCTTTTGCAGCCTCCATTCGGTGTCGTGTTCATTTCTCTGTCCGCTGGTCGAACCAAACTACGTCCAAAACCCTCGTTTTGAAGACCCTGTGGATTTGCCCTTGAGGTGTTTCTGGTTGAGGACCTTTCAACTCCACCTCGTAGTCTCTGTCGCGAGGACTTGAACATCCATCCTACTGTGAGCAGCCTGTAAGGTATAAGAAGGTTCAGTTTCTCTCGCGACGACCTTGGCGTCCTTCATCTATGTAGGATGGTATCCTACGTTGCTTCCCACAAATATTCGATCTACGAGGCGCTCAGACTTCCTCACATCCTTTCTCTGATAAATACGGTACCTTCTCCAAGTACTCTCCTCCACCGCATCTCAAGATGCGCTTCTCTTTTCACGTCGTCGCCCTTGGCCTTGTCACCTTGCTGTCGTTGGTCAGGGCGGCTCCCTTCAGTGCCGTGTCCGTGGTACAGGCCATTGGTCGATTCACGACCATCACGACCTCGGTCTTCGCCGAGCCGACAAGCGTGTCGAGCTCGACGGTGGGGTGTGTGGCGGACACTGGTACTCGTCATGCAGAGCCAACGACAACGCTGGTCGCAAGGGGGGAGAGCGCCACACATACGCCCAGCCCTGTGTTGGATAAGGACTCCAGCCCTCATCCGCTTGGGCGTCCGGACCTGGTCGTTCCCACATTGGTAACGGCGACGTCCACGGCGCATGCGGTGGACGTGGCTCCGACTTCCTACAGCTGGTGCAGCCGGTGCGGTCTTGGCCCTGTGATGATGAGTGCTGCGGTGCCAACTACTTTGGCAACAACCTCGGTGTCGGCACAGGAAACCTACACGAACGCACTTGGCGAGGACTATGTCGACGACGTCTTCCCGAGCCACAGTACCAACCACAGTAAGTCAAGTCGAACTATCGGCCAGATCAGGAAGGCTCACTCGTGGCAGCATTCGCCATCAGAGACGTCGCCGCACGGATGTCGTATTCAAAAGGACCGCCAGACGAGGGCGTCCGACGGTGTCCACACGGTCAACACGCGGTGCTGAAGCCAGGCCAGGGCGAGTTCAAGTCCAACGGTTGCGGGATCGGCCTCTTTGCAGATCCTCCTCCTGGAAGTGGAAAGTTTGGACAGTGCTGCATCGAGCATGGCAAGTGTGTTGGTAAGTATTTCCCCCAAATCTCCAAGACTGCCTTTTGTCCCTCAGACTGCTGATTGGTGTTTTCCCTCTGCGTTCCTCTCCCTGTAGCCGAATGTCCCACCGATGAACTCCGTACATGCAATGATGCACTTCTAAAGTGCATGAACGATGTGTGCGACCACCAAGGTGGCGTCTTTGGGTGGCTGTTGAAGGGGTGGTGTACGGTTCAGAGGGATGTCTACGATGGGTCGGTTCGGGGTCCGGGGTCGAGGGACCATTTCATGGAGGTGTCACAGGACAGGTGCAGATGTGTTGACGACGGTACTTAGGTATCTGGGTAGTTGAGTGTTGAAAGAGTGAGTGGAAGTAGGTAGGATTGAATGCGTGTGGCGTTGAATTACATATTGTACCAAAGTCTCTCGTGGAGAAGATCATCAGTCTTCCCCGGGAATCGTCCGCATGCTCTACATATTTCCCCGCCCCGGCTCACCACAATTTCCAATTACTGAACTTATCCGGGCATGCCACCTTACGAGTGAGACACATACCTTGGACCTCGACCGGATATCTACGTCTGTTCCTCTCGACTCTTGCAATCACTCCAGTCGACCAGCCTGCTGAGAACACAGGTGGCCCAAACATCCGCGCTTTGCTGCGCCCGCGGGATTCTTCCTCATGTCAGGCCACGTCCCAACGCTACCCCGGGCTGCCTGCGGCTCCTGTCACGCGCGGAAGATAAAATGCGATCGCCGTCCCGGGGCCTGCAGCGCCTGCTTAAAGATCCAAATCCCCTGCCGATATCCCCCGACTGAGCAGCTCATGAGACGTCGCATGCCGAGGGGGCCCTACAAGAAGAGGAAATCACGGCGGGGGAGAGAATCGGAAGATCTGGTCAAGACGATGACAGAGGGATGCACAGATTTGGGAGGAGACGCTGTCGCCAGTGCTGGCCCGAGCTCTCCGACTTGTCCTGCGGCCTCGCCAGGCTGGGGATTATCTGCGGATGCGCAGGAACGTCGATATGAAGACCAGGGAACGTCGAGTCAGAGTTCTCGGATCGCGCCCACATGCTCTGGGTTCGCTGACAAGACGCCTGAAATCTCTGGTCATCTGAGCGAAAGAGGTAGCAGCTTTTCAGCTTTAAACTTCGCGACTAACGTTGATCTATCGGCAGGGGCTTCTATACCCTCGGATCTGCTCCCCGCAGAGCCACTGAACTCTTGGTCGCTCTGGTCTCAAGTTCTCGAGCTGTGGGCCGTCTACAGAAGCCACATTGACCCCGTCGTTAAGCTAATCCATTGTCCGTCCTTTTCAGAACACATTCTCCGTGCAGCATCCGACTCTTCGGCGGCCGATTGTAGCCTGCGGGCGCTTGTTTTCAGCATTTGCTATGCTGTGGTCGATGTTCTTTCCCCGGGCGAGGTCGAGACTCGATTCCGGCAGAAAAAGGCCATTCTCGCGTCTCTGTACATGCAAAGGATGCATCAAGCCTTGGAACAGGCGGCATCCCTCCACAGGTCCTCTTTATATGTCCTGCAAGCCCTTGTTCTTCACACAGTAAGTCTGCAAGCTTGGTGAACTTATTCAGCTCAAAAGTCTGTGTTTAGATCTGCCTTTTGCGGAGGTCTGGGGACGATGTGCGAGTGGGCACGGCTCTGCTTGATCGGGCCGTCTCAGAAGCGCGCCTCTTGCTCCCAGAGAGTGGTGACAGCCGCCGCGACGACCTATCTCTTCTTGACATGCAGCTCTGGCGTCGCTGTTGGTGGACGCTATACGTTCTCGATTACCACAGGGCCCTAAAACACGGCCATGCTCCAAGTACCATCTTCCGCTCACAGCAGGTTGCGCTACCGTTAAACCTGAACGACATCGACCTAAACCCCACCATGCGACAGCTTCCGGTCCCCAGGAAATCAGTCACTGAGATGTCCTATTTGCATCTTGTCGTTGAATTGACTAGGCTTGACGCTACATTGCGATATTTCAAGACCGGTGAGCCGGGATCCAACCATCACCAAACCCTCGGATCCACTATCAACGAACAGGTGCGAGAGGTGGAAGTTAATATCATATGGCATTGCGAGACTTCTCGCCCGTTTGACTGGCTCATGTTATTAACTGCGAAAGCAATGCTGGTATGAGTGGATCTGCAAAACCTGGCCTTTATATACGTTCTAATGCCAATGTCCAGAATCCGATCGAGATTAAGCTGCTTGAGTTGGGACAAGAGACTTATACGATCGACAAGTCCCTAAGCTGTGCCGCCCGGGCCGATCTCTCGGAGAGGACCTTCTCACTCGGCCTTGACGTGGTGGAGTGCTGGTACATTTTGAAAACTAACCCAGATCTGACATCGTGGAGTTGGTACACTGACACTTTCGGCCGCGAATACGACGCGGGTTACATCAAATCAGAACTGGCTCGTCGACCAGAGTCAGAGCAACGGGCACGCGCCCAGATACTGCTCGAGCTAGAGTGCAACAGGAAAAGCTACGCATGAAGGGACCTAGCAGGATTGGGTTGCGTTACTCAAGGACGAGAATGATGTCCGCATGGTGATGCGCACGAGTGGTCAGCGCTCATGGATTGAATAAGACGAGCTATCAACGCTGCGGATTGCCCAGCATTTGGAAGAGCCAGAGAGATTTATAACACCCTCGTCACGTCTCACGTTTCGTGCCGTTCCCACCGCGTCTGTCTTGGCATTTCTGTATCTGTGCGGACTCTACACTAGAAACACGGCTCCGGCTCAGCGATCGCTCCGAGAATATTTGAGATCTGACTGCCGTCTCTGAATCCTCGGCCTCGATACAGCTAGGCTCCGCCATACCCCGGACCTTCTGGAATTCGGCACCGAATTTCCATGGGTTGGGACTAGACTAGACCCGATTCAATCCGATTCAGTATCGACTCGAGTCGACAACCCATGATCATCCAACAAAGTATCGATGTGTGATGTCGTAGTCTTGGATGGTGGACATACAAAGAAACAGTGCACCGTCAGTGGTATTTGCCGCGAACGTGAGCCGGACATATTCATTAGGGAGACCAGCTAGCTGATTCAAGAAGAGCAAAGGATCGATTTCATAGCTACCCGTACCCGTACCCGTACTCGTAACAATACAAGCAACAGGTGACAGGTGACTGGCGGACAAGACTGATGATTTCCTGCTGGGGAGTTTCTCCACTTTTCATAGTAATCCGTGGGCCAAATGAGGATACAGTGGAAGAGATGTCAACTAACCTAACCCATTATGGATTGTTCTCACCACACACACACACACACCACACATCAAAGACCCCGCTTTTCGTCCGCCATCATGTCTCGTCCCAACTCCCAGCGGCCTCTAGGGAGATTCCAGGGTCGCGTGGAAGGGGATTTGTTATTACCCCTACTCAGTCTCTGACCGAGAGATTCACGTGCAGAATGTGTAGCTAGCTTGCTACCTTGCTACCTAGCAGGTCAGAGGGGTCCACCAGGGTATAAGACGATCCTACCACCTCGGACGTCCCTAATACAAATACTACGAGAGAGAGAGAGAGAGAGAGAGAGAGAGAGAGAGGAAATCCGAAATCAAATCACGCGATGAAACATGACCATTCTGGGAAAAGACTCCAAGATCCTCATTGCGGGCGCCGGACCCTCGGGTCTCGGGCTGGCACAGATGCTTCGCAAAGAAGGCATCAACTTTGAGATTTTCGAGCGCGATGTGTCCCGGCCTCAGGGCTGGTCCGTGGGGCTTGATAAGTTGGTTATACCAGTTCTTTCTTTCTTTCTTTTTTTTTTTTCCCCGGTTTGCGGGTGAGTGAGGTCTGATGGAATCTGATGCCCGTGAATATGAAACAGGTGTCTGGACGAGCTGGAGCGACTCCTCCCTGGGGACATTGCCGGGTTCGGCACGCTGAGTCCGAACTACGCGCTCAAGAGGCTCGACTCGTTCGCCGTCATGGACGGGACCACGCACCAGGTCGTCGGGGTGACGGGGTCAAAAAGCCTCGAGGAGCACGGCAGCAGGATGTTCTTCTGTCCGCGCGAGAAGATCCGGAATCTCTTGACACCGCACACGAACCTCCAGACGGGGAAGCACGTCACCGGCTACAGCGACGACGCGGACGGCGTGACGTTGCACTTTAAAGACGGCACCACCGCCCGAGGCGCGCTGCTGGTCGCCGCCGACGGGGCCCGGTCCACGGTGCGAAGACAGCTGCTGGAGCGCAGCCCGCTGATCCCGACCAACTTTGTCGTGATCCACGGCGTCGTCCGGCTCGGCCAGGACCAGTGGCGGCCCATCCTCGAACACTCGTCGTGTGGCATCCTCCTCGGGACCGACACGTGCAAGTTCTACTTTCTGCTCATCGAGCACTGCGACGGCGACGGCGATGGCAATGGCGATGCCCTGTTCAACTGGAAC
This sequence comes from Fonsecaea pedrosoi CBS 271.37, assembly GCF_000835455.1. NCBI lineage: Eukaryota > Fungi > Ascomycota > Eurotiomycetes > Chaetothyriales > Herpotrichiellaceae > Fonsecaea > Fonsecaea pedrosoi. The sequence continues at coordinate 4,142,199 of NW_013550612.1, forward strand.
GTGTCGTACCGCAGCGACGACGTTGCAGCCGACGACAGCTGGGCGTCCTCGGCCAGCGCGGAACAGCTCCTCCAGAAGGCGCTGGCGGTGATCAAGGACTTTCCACCCTTTCTGGTCGACGGGATCCGACGCACGCCGCTCGAGGGTATCCAACGCCCGCCGATCAAGTTGGTCGAGACGGTTCTCCCGGATCAACTCCTGCCTCGCGGCAACGTCACGTTGATGGGCGACGCTGCGCATTCAATGGTATATCAATCTTTCCACCCTCACCCTTGGCCACACTGTTTAGTTTCTTGAACCACCACACACACACACTCGTACACACATCCCTAGACACACACAGGACGCCCCTCTTGCTCCTCTTCCCATTCCCCTCTTTCACTACGCTTTCACAGGCACTACTTCTTCCCCTTCCCTTTTTCTTTTCTTAGTCTGTCTGCTGAAAAAGACCTCACCCAGCTCCCCTTCCGCGGCATGGGCGCCAACACGGCCCTCCTCGACGCATGCGACCTGGCCAGGGCCATCATCCACGGCGTCCGCACTGCGAGCTCAGTCGACTCGGTCCTCCAAGCGTATGAGAGGGTTATGGTCCCGCGGGGACGGGAGCATGTTTTGGCATCGCATGCAGTGGGGGAGGGGGCGGTGGCGAGTGAGTTGGCGGGGGGTCGTCTCGAAGAGGGTTCGTCATAGGAGATTCGAGAGACTCGAGAGAGATTATCAGGAAGAACGAGGGAGGGAGGGAGAGAAAATACGGATGATGTATTTTCCATAATAAACACTGTAGATGTTTTCAAGGTTTTGGTCTTTAATGAGATATCCGAGAACCTGGAACTCGACCTCTTCTCTCATTTTCCTCTCAACATGGATCCCAAGTTCTAATAACCCGGTTACACACTCCCTCAACTTGGAAGTGGCAGGATCACTTTGCATGCGTGATGCCGTGTCTCAAAGTCCCAATCCCACCAAAGTATATCTCGACCGTGTCCCCCTCCTTCAGGAACCGGGGCGGTTTCATCGAAAACCCCACCCCGCCAGGCGTGCCGGTGAGGACGATGCTCCCCGCGTGGAGGGTCGACCCGCGGCTGAGGAACTCGACCAGGGCGGGGATCTTGAAGTGCAGCTCCGCCGTGTTGCTCTGCTGGCGCAGCTCGCCGTTGACTTTTGTGTGGAGGGCGAGGGCGTGGGGGTCCTTGAGGACCTGGGTCAAGGGGTGGTCAGTTTGTTGGTTCCAGGTCGCCTTTTTGTCAGGCAGAAGAAGGCAGAGGAGATAGTGAGTGGGGGGGGGGGGGCATTGCACTTACGTCTGCAGACACAATGCAAGGTCCGACAGGGCAGAAGCCGTCGAAGCTCTTCCCGTACGTCATTTGAGGGGGTGGGAATGTGCCTACGAGGTTTGGATCCATGGCCCATTTCCTATAGAGAGATCGAGAACATGTCAGATCCAGACTCACTTGACTTCGGGTTGGTGGGGACACACGACGGCGTCACAAGGGGACGACAAGGGGGCAACGAACCTCGCAGAGACATCATTCGCACACGTATAGCCCAGGATATAGTCCATGGCGTCCGCCTGCGAGACGTTCTTCGCGTCTTTGGCAATCACAATCGCCAGCTCGCCCTCGTAATCGGCCTGGTCGTCTTGGATGAAGGTCGCGAGCTCGACGTCGTCCCCGTACCCGGCCAGCGCGTTGGACGTCTTTGAGAACATGGCCGGATACTTGAGGGGTTCGACTCCGATTTCGCGCACTTGTGTCACCCCAAATCAGTATGAGATCTGTCTTTGTATCAGGGGTCGGGCCTTGTGAGCCAACAGTGGCCCTAGGGAAGGATTGTCTTCTTCGTACGGTGACTGACGTAGTTCCCTCCAATGCATCGAATGCTGGGAACCATTTTGTACGTCAAGGGACCCAGCAGCTTTTTCACGCCGAGCACGCGGTCCGTGACCTGGCAGGTCGGAAGCAATGGGTCGCCCGTGACGACCCTCGCGGTCAAGGACGCATGGTTTGCCGGATCGCCAATGTCGAAATCCGCGGTCGGCACGATCGCGTCGCCAAAGTAGATCTGGTCGTCGCCGTCCTCGGCGCCGATGAATCGTATCAGTCTTGTCCAGGGGACCTTCGAGGGTGCTGCCATGGCTGAGTTCCAAGTATCGCCATGGTGGAAGACATGGGTAAAGGGGAGGAAAATGTCTCGTATTTGTGTCAGGAGAGCGCCTCCACCTTTGCGCTTACGCGGGATCTTTCCACATTTGCCGCAGAGTAAGAAGCATCAGTGCACATAGCATATAGCCTCCCTCTGGCACGGGTTCCGGGACATGGTTCCCATACCCCAGAAGATCCCGACACGGCAAGTTTAGCATGAATCCTCCATGCGCCATGTGCGATCCTTGCTGTGTTCCTGAAGGGGAATGGTTCTGCTTAGTTAGAGAGTTCGCTCAACCAAGGTGCCAATCGCCAGAGCATGCTGGCAGCGTGGCCGACAAGGAGACAGTCAGAAAGATCATATGTCTTCAGGAGAGACCTCCAGTCTACAGCGGTTTCCCATGTTCTTCTGGTTTTGGTGACGCAGACCTCGTCGCTAGACTCGCTACGTCTTTGTGATCCACACCTGGATTTCGGCCCCGAATTCTGCGTCCAGACGTAGGGAGGAGGACGAAGTCAATCCCCTGCACATAGCCTAGTGTAGACTTCTAGAACGTTAGCTTGGTCACTGGCCTGACCATATCTAGTGCGAGAAAGTGAATGCCCGGATGGTTTTGGTCTCTATCGTGCTCGGTGTTGACGTCGGACGATGCTGAGTGTCCACATAACCCGGAACACAAAGTATCCCCCGGCGGATCGGGACTAGAGTCGACCCGAGTAGACAAGGCAAGGGAAGGAAGACCAAGATTGGGAAAGTGTTGTTACAGCAGTCTGCAAGACTTCTGGCAATCTTCGTGTTGTAACATGATAATGTGACAATGTCAAATGTGAAATGCAACGATCCTCATTCAATAGACCGAGTTCTGGTCTGCGTGGCATACAACTAAGCGTGGCACGAGCACCCCATACTGATTCACCACATCAAGGCCTTGCACCTACCATTCTGGGAAATGCACGAGGCCCAATCTCGATACGCCGCTTGATCGACGCGTGATCCTCTCCCGATTCCACCCGCCTCTTCAGGTCCTCAGGGTCAAAGTCCGTTCCCACAGGGTTCTCCATGAAATTGACCGATGAGATGAACCGATGCTGCTCCTCAAGATCGTCAAAGTTGTCCACTTGAGACTCCAGCTTGTTCCCGTCGGGATCCACGTAGTACATGCTTGTAGTCGGGCCGTGGTTCACACACCACACGGGTTCGATGCCCAAGACCTTGCGCTGCTCCCACACCTTGACGAGGTCGCTCAGATCGTGGAACGTGAACGCGATGTGCTCGAGGCCGGGTGCAGAAGGTTCGCCACCTGACATGCCGTCGAAAGTGATGATCCCTAGCCGGTGATGTTCTTCATCATACTTCAGAAAGCAGGCGCGGTCATTTTCGAACTCGACCTGGGCGCCGAGGAACTTTTTGTAGAAGTCGACCATTTCCGTGAGGCGCGTAGTTCGGAGGACAACGTGGGCAAGTTTCCACGGGCTCATCACGTCATACTGTTTCGTAGCCATTGTGCTCAACTCGAATCTCGGAGAGGACGTTATGTTCAAAGTCCGATTTCAAAGAACGAGTGGTTGTTTGTGGGACTGCGAATCTGCAGCAGAGGAGACGATGGGTACACTGAGACTGGGGAGAGCAGGGTTTTTAGATTTTGTCTCAGCGGATTCCTCTTTGCGGCTTTTAGAAGCCCTTTCGAGGGCATTCGAAGCTCAAGGCGCGAGGTCCCCTGATCCTTCTGGATGGTGGCATTGATTGCGTGCTCTGAACTGTCAGAGTCTTCGTATCTCGATTACGCGACTCACTGATATTCGGAACCGAAATTTCGAGTCTAGAAAATCTAGTATGCGCCATACCAAAGTATAGTGGCGGTCAAGCCCAAATGGAAATATACAAGTTTGGAGGAAATGACGGGGGAATAATGCATGCTCTTTAGCATTCGGCACCGAATGTTATTTAGACCGACTGACATGTAGTCATTTGATCAATACCGGCGCCTTTCATGGCTTCGCTTGTGTCCGCGGTTGGAACGGAGTTGTTGTCCCGAGTACTTTGGACGCGGATGTTGTAGCAAGGCAATGAGCATAGGAATCCTGACCGCCCTTACCGCAAATGGACTAGAGGCTACAAGAGTCTTGGCAATCACCCAGCCTCGGTTTCTCTCGTGGGCCTCAGACTTGGCGAATCTTGGCGAATCTTGGTTGCGGCGTGGCACTGCGTCATAAGGGTCTTGCTCCTCATTCCCCACAACGACTTTTTGGCGAAATATGACGTGCGACAAACGTTCAGATTCCGTGTGTCTCGAAGGAAGTTCAGCCTTGGGTGGTGACTACCTAGGCACCTAGGGACGGATGTCAGCAATGGTACAGTACAATAGAACGGTCGATTCAACTGGCAACATCCTTTGAAGCCAAGTTTCGACTACGGGACAGAAGAGGTTAGCAAGGAGCAATATATGTCAAAAGACCACTTCAGGTCAAACATCAATAGCTGTGTTCTTTTCATCCTCATCACTGTGCAAAAATACCAGGTATAGGACAGTGGCCAAGCCAGTATCATCAAGCTCGTATCGACATTCAATGGCTCCTGTCCCGTCCTGTTCTGTCCCGTCCACTACAGTATCATTATATCAACCAAATCACTATAAATACCTATGCGCATATGCAGCCCGTCCCCAACGCCGTCGCTCAGTGGTATATGCATAAACTCTCATTCAAAAGAAATCAGATCCTAACACTCATAATCGTTTTTGCTCGCTGCCCAACGAGCATCCCATATAATCAAAGAAAGTCACTCGAATATGCTGCCCTGAAAGGGCCAACCCGGAATGAATATCTCATCGTAGCAGCCCACCAGCATCCGAGATGCTCAAGTCGTCAGGCCCGCTGGGCCTCGCTGGTCGGATAGGTTCCTCGTCCTCCTGCTGCGAAGGCAACCGATTCCGATGGGAGGATTTTCTTTTCTCAAACCTCATCGGCGAACGAGCGGGACTGCTCATCCGTCTTGGTGATCCTGTCGACGTGGAATGGAGCTCGTCCTCTTCGCGTATCCGTAACGGTCGGGCTAACAGACCACCGATATCGGAAAGGAAGGCTTTCGAGCCCGACCGGACTCCATGCTGATGAGGTTGGGATAAGCGACGGGAGACTTCTTGGACCGATGCCTGGCGAGAGCGAGAGATTGGTGATTCACTGGGTGGGTGATCGACGAGGCCGCCGACGTCGAAGAATCCCATTCTGCTAGGCGTGTCGGTTTCTATATACTCGTCACCACCTTGTGACTCTGGTGGTCGCTCGAGTCGGACTTTCAAATCGCGTAATCTAATATCGGCTGTCGAGGTGCTGCTGAGGGTATCGAGAGAAGCCTTTTTGCGAGTACGAGATGCCTCTGCAAAGTTCCATCTCGACGCGAATGGAGTATCTCGATCTTGGTCGCCCGTCTCGATCTTGACGTCGGCCGACTTTGGTGGGAGAGCCACAGCGGCGGCTTCAGCCAAACGGGGCGTCTGTTCCATGTAGGTACCGTGCCGCAAAATTGCAGGTAATGCGACGCCGACACCCCTGGCGAGATCTTCATCAGAGCCCCAGTGGTGGTGAGTGGTAGATACAGTCCGAGTTCTCGTAGGTTGTCGACCAAGTGAACTTGTGTCATCAATAGATGCCGCTCTAAACTTAGCCTTCTTCACACCTCTGTCACGGATAAAGCTGCCAATAACGATGGCATTTGATACTCCTGCGGCGGCTAGGATTTCTAGTGACGCCAATAGCGATCGGTACTGCTGTGACGAGCGTCGTGAGATGGTTGAAGGGACTCGGAAGGCAGTGATGGCGATGAGGATGGTTGACAGAAGGAAGAGGAGGACGAGCGAAATCTTTTTGCGGAGGCGCATCGACGATTGCCAGACCAAGGGAATGGGAAACACGATCAGGACCACATCAGAGACAATATCACACACCCCCATGACGATCAGTTGTACCAGGCCCTCTCGACAATGGGAGCCCGGATCTGGGACGACCTGCCAATAGTGCGAAAAAGGTTGACATTCGGTCAGCGTGCCGATCACCACGGCAATGAAGGTAACGACCAGGAAGCCATAAATGAATCGGAGTCCGACTTCGTACGACTTGGCCCACGACCTTCCGATGAGGCGCTTGAGGAACTCGAGCACGGTGAGTTTAGCAATCCAGATATATGCCGCGTAGAATATACGAGCCGCCAGGACCAATCTGCTTCCAATCTCGCGGTGATGTATTTGCAAAGATGTCAGTCCTTCTGTTTTTGTGTTATTGGTTCCCCAGATTAACACGACATGGACCAGTCCCATGCGAATCATAAGAGGAATTATGCTGTAGAACATGATCCAGTCCTCCCGAAACAGTCTTTCGGTGCGCACCCATCGGCCGAGAACGCGGATCAAGATGGCTGTGAGGGAAAACAACGTGCACCACCAAGACACGATCAGAGTTGGGTTCGTCTCGATTCGCGACTGGTAATCGGGGGGGTCCTCGTGGTATATGCGACGTTCAAGGAATTCGATTACGGCCATTTCGTATTTCTTTGGCCAAGAGAGCAATTGGGTCGGGTTTTAAGGTGGGAGTTTCGAGAGACTCGTCATAGCTTCGAGAACGACTGTCAAGGCGGATGGTTTCTGGAACTCTGCACCAAAGCCATGGGACGCTGAGGTGCGCAAGAGTTACGCCAGGCGCATACGAACGTGAGCTCGAGTGACAGGAGTGGTGGCAGATGTTGGAGGAAGGTGCATAAGAATTAGCAAGCGTCAAGTTTCGGAGCTGGAGAGGAGGACCGATGTTGGAGTGGTGGTGGTGGTGGCAGAGTGTAAAGAGGATGATGAGGTGGAAAAAGGGCGGCAATCAGATGGATTGGCGCAAGAGCCATGACTGGGCGAGATACAGATGAGGGTCGAGAACGGAGTACGAGTCTGGAGGAGTTTAACAGACTAGGCCCTTGGAGGATAGCGAGGGTTATCTTGGTCGCCGGCAACGAGAACGAGAGGCCAGACATGATAGGGAGTGGAGAGTGGGAGACGCCGAAGCGCAGTGGCGTAACTGATAAGTACGGAGTGCCTGGCTCGCTGGGGAGGAGTAGTTCGTCCATTGAGCTGCCACTAGCTTGGACTGAAGGGTGGCGGGTACATACAAGTAGTAGGTGCTTGTACCCAGTACAAGTAGCACTGAGAGTGTGGTGAGAGTGGGATGGTTGATAGCGAGATATGACTGGTGGAGGGTCGAAGTCGAGTGTGGGAGCAGAAGCAAGGGATTGGGGACCTCACACTCTTGGAACCCTTCGGGGCACCCCTAAGAACAAACTTACTAACGGCTCTAGGCACTGTAGGCACCAGTTGCGATCCTAGAAGCCGTTATCAGTGGTTAATCAACCCCCAGTCACACTCGCCCACACGTTGCCCACCGGTAGTTATAAGCAGCCAGTAAGCAACACCAACCCGGCCGCTCTCCCGCCCATGTATTTGAGGCCAGATACTCCGATTTACGTGAGCCAGCAAGATGGATGCCCCGTTCTTTGCTCTTCTTTTAGCCATCTCTCTTGTGAATCCTACTCATACAGGCACAGAGCACAAATAGATACCATGCGGTATCCATCTCGTCCTCCAGAAAAATCCCCGTACCATGGGCACCATGGGCTTCATAGGTAGAGATAAGAGTGTGGGTGCAGGGACTCGACCAAAACCCACACACAAGCCACCAGACCCTCATTTCCCCCAAGGGCTGGAACTGAACAATCTCCCGCACAGACGTGGGCGCCCGGACAAAGTGACCGAGGAACGTTGCCTTTCGCTGGTGGTCGATCCCTGCGCAGTGAGACTTTGCGCCTGCGCAACTCAAAAGTCAGAACACTCTCTCTCCAACTCCCTCGCACCCTCACTACTTACTCCTCCACCCAAGGAAAAACAAAAGTACGAGGTAGTCGCCTTGTCGCTATCACTTCGATGCCCTTCATTTTACGTACTGTGTGCTTTATCTCTTCAGAACCCACACCTCTAAATCTCCCTTACTCCTTTTGCTCTCCTCCGTGCGGCATCCTCGCTAACACCCCTACAGTACCACAATTACTGTCGCGTGGTGCAATACTCACCTGCCCGGTCTCCTACCGATGCACATGTCCAGATTCCTTCTTGGGCATAGTCCGAGCCAGCGCTCGAGCCCTCTCGCCTCCCACGCGCTCTTGCTCCTCGCTTGTAACGGACCCTTTTCTCTCCTCATCATAAACCGGCCCGTGCTAATTGGCCCAAACTCGAATCCAACACCAGCCTGTGGGACTCTTTCGATGGCTGAACAATTGTGACAATGTGCCCATGGCGCCACTTCTTCTGAGTATTGTCTCAACCGCCGGAAGAAAAAGAAAAAAACAGGCCCCCCGAACCCGCACAATAGAACCCGCACAGTTTCTATCGTCATAAGTTCCGATCACAATTGTCCTAAATGATTGAGGCACAATGTGCATTGGAGAAGGAATTCTATTCTAGCACTGTGACACTCTAGACAACAGCCCCGGCATGTTGTCCTCTTCTTTTTCTGGTACAGAATTGCCTGATGCAGAAGCCAATCCACAAAATTAGGATGGCTACCCCTAAAGTAAGGACTGAGACCAATGCCGTCTTGCCCACACGCACTGACCAGACGGACACAGCCAGTGCCGCAAACGCTAACGCCGCCACCGAACCCAAGGGTAGAACCAGAGCTGCGATGAGGTTCACATATCGGAAAACCTCGAATCGAAACCGGGTCCAGTGCGTCTCTTTGGTCGTTTGCCGCTTTTTGTACCACGCCTTGTGCACATACATGGCTGCGAGCAAGATACTGGCTAGACTCAGGTCCATTGTAAAGAGCACCCAGCTGATTGCAATGAATGTCCGGGAGTGCTCTGGAGGAACGTCCGGGTTCTCCGTCGTCTCGGGAACAGCTTGGAAGATACACTGGAATGTGATGGACCCGCCAAAGGCTGCAAAGGCAACGACAGCTGCGAAGAATTTCTCGTAGAATTTATCTTCGCATGAGCCTGTAGGAGACGTCGAGGAGGAAGCGCTGCTTCTGGTCGTGGCCCGAGGCAAGCCGGACCGCGCTGGGGCGAAGTCCTGCGTCTCAATTGGGGGCACATCGCGCGGGGCCTTGAGCTTGTTGTGCGACGATGCCAGCTCGTCGAGGATGAGCTGAAGCAATTGCTCCGATTTCGAATCGGTGTGGTCCACGACAAAAGTGCGCGAACTCCGGCCGCTGGCAACGACGGGCGCCAGGTACTGCATTTCGGAGCCGCTCGACATTTTCTTGCTGACTGTTGCGACGGTATAATTATGAGGTTTGTTCGTATATCGAGGAGTTCTGTTGTGATTGCTTTCGCAGCTCCTGATGGTGATAGTGCTGCTGAGTTGCTTGGAAGTTGAAACAGCCTGTCTCGATGGTCGACATCCTCATCTATATACACAGGTCTGGCATCTCCTCTCTCGTGAAGAATTGCACACTCGTTCAAAATCATGACCCTGCACCGTCTGCGCCTGGACAGTCATCTGGATGGAAATGGGCGAGCGTCGATGGCTGAATTGAGGCTGTCCACCTATGACTGTCAAAAGAAGGACGTCTCACAGCCTCCCTACTTCACCGGTTTTGATACCGGTCTAGACGCAAGGATTGACGCAAGGGCAAAAATGATTTTGTTTGGTTCTCGAGCTCTTCTCCCAAGACACCTCGTTCAATCCCTGGAAGGCTGATGGCTGCGACTCGCACGCAGATGACTCCTGAAAATGGGCGATTCAGCTACAAAGCGTCGCTAATAGTCAGTCAGGGGGGCGCGGCAGACGCCTGAAAAGGGGCCCATGAAGACGAGCAAAGAGGTAGGCTCGCAGTGGCTGGTCAGAAAAAAAGAGGCAGACAGCCTGATTGACGATTATCGAAACCCCCCATTCCCAACAAACAGCTCGCATACCGCACCGTCTGATTGGGCCGTGATCTGCAGTGTACCCTTGTTTCCTCGTGCAGACGGAGAAGGATGTGGGTTGCTACAAATAACCCCTCATGTGAATGCATCACAGCCCTCCACATGACTGACTGACGTATGGGAGGAGCAGCAGCAGAGCAGAGATGCTGCAGACTGTTGCTAGGTAATCAACGTGCGTCTTCTCCATTTCCGCGCTAACGGGCATGACCACGAGGCTCTTCTAAGTCTGTATGTATGGCCAAACCCCACCACGAGGAAAAGGGACAGAGAAAAAGATGAGGCTCAGGCTGGGGTGCAGATGGAAAGGGACAGACAGGGCGGCAGGAGAGGAGGGCCGCCATTTTCATTCACCGCGATCCATCCCCGTCCGTCGCCTCCCTCCCAATTTGTACACCCAGCCTCGCTCCGCGGAAACACCATTTGTGAAGATGGATGAACTTGGATTTCATGATGGCGCATCATGACGCATCATGGTACATTATGGACAACGTGAAGGGATCGGGATGGAATGGTGACATTACGCTTCAGTGACGGATATCCATGTGGTTGACAGCCTAGCGTGTCCGATCAACGTTACATGTCTCTCAATCCATGCCGTCCTGTACTCCGTCATCCATCTTCCATGGTAATGTTACACAGTGCCAGCTCCGTATTCCATTTCAAATCAGAAGGCAGAAGACACTCAAGAACATAATATTTCACGTCTTCATATAGGCTGACCGCAAGACTTGACTGCGATTCGCCCTCTCGTGGGGAGAGACCGGGAGCGGGTATTGTTCTCGCCGGTCTCATCTCTAGACGCCCTCCATCCGTTGATTCTTGAACAGGTTCTCGCCGTAAATCTCGGTCCCGTCGGCCTCCACGATCTCCGTGGCGACGCTCATCTCAAACGCGTCCTTTGGGAGTGTAAATCTCGGGTTCTGGGCGAAGCAGATATCAAACGTCCTTTCGGACCCCATTCTAGGTCCGCCTGGGTCCAGACAGATCGGACCCCAAAGTTCCACTCCGTTGAGGACCCCGCCTTGATGGTGGAACATGTGTTCGAAAAGATGGTGCTCCCCTTGGTAGACGGATGTCACATCCCCTATAAGCACACATAAAAGGCATCTGTATACCCGTGTATTCTGCCGGCTAGACGATATGTGAGATTTGAAGAGCAGAAGAGAGCGCCAACGTAGATCACGCGTCGCATGGGCTTTGTCGTCAAAGCGTGCTCGGCCTCGATCATCTCGGTCTGCAGGTGTCGCAAACGAACATTTCCGACAGTAGCAAGCCCACTCCAGATTCTTCATGGAGACCTGAACCCCCTTCTCGTAGATGCCTTGCTGGATGTAATATGCCCCTTTACAAAGGCCGGCACCGGCCATCACATCGACGGGTGAGAGGGTTAAGACTGGGCTGATAGGTGGAGTCATGACATGAGATCTGTGGGGATCGTCCACAGATCTGATCGAAGGTGAAGTGGATGAGGTGATATCTGAAGCCGGCCGGGAGGTGGGCTGTGACAGCATTGAGCCATTCTCTTTCTCCGCAGATGAAGTTCGGTGTAACTTTTTGAAAACGTTCCATGACGATTTTCGCGGAACTTGGCCTGGGCAGGGATGCGTCCCAGACTCCAGAGACTCACTACGACTCTTGCGTTCGGGGGTTGCGGGTGCCTCGAAGACCTCCTTCATCTCGTCTGGCGCGGGTCGTATTATTTTAGCTGGTAGCTGCAAGCTAGGCAATGTTAGAGGCTTAGGTTCAAGGTTCGAGCTGGCGTGATCGTCCCGTTCCGAGGGTGTCTCAATGACCTGCTTCGTTTCTTCCGCAGCAGGTACCGGTGTTCTCACTTGCGAGTTTAAGCCACAAGATTTCTGTTGGCGCAAATAGAGTTCATTGAGAATCGTAACCGCGCGTAGTCGGGCAGTGATGGCAGAATCAATGCAGGCTTCGAAGTCCATGATATCGTCATCTTTGCTAGCGAGCATGAGGTGGCGCAAGAACGATGCTTGAACTTCGATGGTAAGACTCTGGAGAGCTCGATGAGCAACGTCTTCAAGACAAGAGGTCAGCGGCACGCCCGCAAAAGGAACAAACCCAGAATGGTGCTCACCATCACCTTGTTCGAAGCTTGACCCAAACCGTTGTATCCCCTTTGCTGTGATCTTCTCAATCTCTTGGTGGCCTTCTTGAAGTGACTCTTCCAGGGCCAAGCTTGGAGGTGAGGCGCCTTTGGCCTTGCGGCTCTCCTTAATGTTCTCGACAATGGAGCCGGCGTCCTTGTATGCTGTGATCAAGGCTGCTACCGCCCCGATCACAGCAATACCAAGCTCGGTGCCGGACATTATAAACGCGTTGCAGGAACGGCTAGAAGCAACTTCGGCTCACTTAAGTGCGAATGAGGTTGTGGTTACCGACCGTGGCTGGCCATGCCTTTACTGCGATGACGGTGGGGTGGACGGCAGAGACAAGTCCGCACGCAAGGGGATTGTCAGAATTGAGGATGTTCGAGAGGCATGGTTGTACTGGTTATGTTGATGGTCATTGTGAGGCGTGATCTCAGGTAGAACAGGTCAAGAGGATGTTTTATGAGAGCGTGCGCGTGAGCCGCCGCTGGGTCTCCATGGGTGTGAACTGGGTATTCTCAGGGACAAGTTCCATGTTCCAGCACACACCACTCCATCTAGGCTACACTCAGGGATGAGTGCTCCGTGCACCATTTCCCGTCGTGGTCTTGGGGCTCGTGGACAAACAAGCCTGGGCGGGAGAGGCAGCCAATTGCAGAGGCATGTGGCGGCATGCTAGACATGAGTCCGTCAGTGATGGGGGGGCGCAGTTTGCAGGCGATAGCTTCGCCCTGCGCAAGGGTGGAGGGCAGCTTGGTGTGTGAGGAGTCTGTGGTGAATGCAGACTTGTACATAACAAGTACTTGTATGTACTAGCCTCTCGGATCTGGAGGACAAGAAATCGGCATCCCAAGGTATCGATGGGCACGTGTGTAGCAACAGGACGAATTGCTGGTTGGCGAGTCCTTGGAACTAGAGTCGGCTAGACTTTGCGAGGGAGGATCGCAGGCGTGGCATGACGAACGACCCACAACCATGGGGCCACAGTGGACAGTCAAGAGTCACGCAGCCAAGACAAGTACGAGAACCTAGTACAAATGCTCAGCCTCGTTGGCAAAGCTCCTATCCTCCCTTCCACTTCTCCTCCTCATCCTCCTTCGATACCCCGTTATACCCATCCTCTACCCCGTATAGCCCCCAACATATGGTTGCATTGATCCCTGCCGCCGGTGAGGCATTTGTGTATCCCTCCAACGAGCCATTTCACCCAAGGTCATTGATCCACTTACTCCCCTTCTATTCATTGGCAGGGGTCGAGATGGACGTAAAATGCAATCCTTCTAGAAACATTCACTGATATGACCACGAGGCGCATTCATCGAGTCTTTTCTACAGAGTACTTGTATCTTTATGTCCTGGCCACAGCCGAATTCATGCGCCTGCTGGTCTAGCTCCTGTGATTCTCACCACTCTACCTCCTCCTGTGGCATCTAGGTTACCTTCTTCCACCCAGCCGGGCACTGGTCCTCCCTCATCTTTATCTGAAGTCACACTCCAAACTGCTGGGAATCCAGCTTTCATGGGCCCCCCGGCTTTTTGACTTCCTGGGATTGCGAAACGGGGATTGGTGTGCAGAGCAAAGCCTCTCAGCAGACCTTGCTGGATTAGGCTCAGGACCACAGATTCCACTTCATTCATGGCGGGCGAATCTTCCCCTCCACTGTTATCTGGTACATACTGACCGATGTACTCGTCAATGTATAACCCTGTTTCTAGATCAAAACCGGTCTCGTTGATCGCTGCATCCATGTCTGCGAACTCAGGGTCAACGTATTTCTCCTCCGTCCAGGCCACGTGTGACCCAAATCCATTGGCCGTCGACCTAGTCCTCTGCTTGCCCAAAGCCCATGTCGCTGCGTGGCGGACATAGCTCAACCTGAGGAATGGTATTTTCTTCTCTTCGCCCATGTAGCCAGCGAGCAGGAAAGTCTTGCGGATAAGACTCCTCCAAACCAGGATCTCACATCGATTACGGAGCTGGAAGAGGATGGACCGTCGGAGGAACCACTGGCCGGACACGGTGTCCAAGTCCAATAACTGGTGGAACATCCCGAGGTCTCCAGTTTGGATGATCTTGCAGAGGGGAATGAATCTGTGTCCGATGTCACGGCCCTCTGGACGTGAGAGGAGAGTGGAGGAAGGGAAGCGGCCGAGGCAAAGATTGGCTGCTATCAGGTAGATCAAGATCAATTTTCGATGCTTGATAGCTTGGCGATGGCACTGTTCGTATGCCATTTGGAGCACCTTCTGTGCTCGTCGGAAATGATTGTTGGCGAAATGGAACCGGCCGAGGTAGTACAAGAACGTAACGCGCTGGGCTGCCGGATAGTAGGATAGTGGTGGCGACTGAACATCGATACTCGAGAGCATCTGCTGAGCGTTGCGCAGGCGGCGGCACTGTAACAGCAGCTTGAGACACGAGTTCGCCGTCAGGTAGATACCAACGCGTTTATCTTCTGGAGAAGGGCGAGTTGTGCGCGGAACTCCTGGGCTTCCAGCAAGACATTTGATGAAAGCCTCTCGTAGCACATTGGCCGCATCCTCCACAAAGCTCACCTTTCCCGGAGCACCTTCGGCGTCTTGCGTCGTGGCGAGACTGGAACCCCGAATCAGAGAAGGGTTTCGATCCAGATTAGTGGCAATTGCTGCAAGGGTCCGGGAAAAGGAGAGCACAATCGGTATCATGATAATCCCATACTTGGTATCTCCTAAGGCGATCACACATTGACTGTCGAGAACATCAATACAAAGCCTACAAGGGGGTTCTCAAGGTCAATTCACCTTGTCAATTGGCGTATCTTGGTTGCTTTGGCTTGATTGTCTGCCGATGTGAAGTCCCGAAGATAGCGAAAATACTGGATGATGCATTCTGAGAACGAAGTGCTGAATGACCCGAATTCGTCCTGCGACACGGTCTGTTTGCATCTTGCCACAAGCTCTCCGTCTCTTTCTGGCGGGTGGACTCGATTGAGCTCTTGATTGAGGTCCGAATATGGCTTCTGACGCTCCGGGCTCAGACTATCAAAGTCAAGCTGAATGAGGTCGGTAATGCGTTGTCCGTTCTTGGTTCTGATGCTATCGACAATGTCCGTCAGAAAGGAGCTCAATAGCGACACATGAGCCCCGAAAGCAGCCATTCTCGGTGACAGTCACTGGCGAGGCTGTACGGGGTAGGAAAGTGTTTGAGGGTGCAGTCGCGGAAAAGATTTAACCAATGTTCCGCATACGCGAAGCAGCAACGTATTTTCATGTAAGTCGTCTATCCACCTCATACAAGAAATTGGAACAAAAGGCGACAATGTCTTCAATCATGGGGTAAACAATTATTCATGATGTCTTCGGTTGCGGGAAATCTAAATAAACACGGCGGTTCTCAACCGCCAAGGCTCTGGCCTCATCGCAGCCTCGCCGCAGCCTCGTTGCTCCCCATACGCCAATACAAACGTAGCCTCACATGGCATATACGCTACTCTAATCCCGTGGGAGATCCATCTTGGATCGTAGGATAGTTATCTCATCTTGCCTTAAGAAAGACACGATTTTGATCATCATTCCCTTTGTGCAAAGACCCTTCTGTCTCTAATGGCTCTCGACCCCGAAAGCCAGTCCCTTTATCCTTTGCGCTTGCCCCAGCAAGGGCCAAACCTACAGCAACTCGCCACACAAGACCAACCTTTCCCCGAGTCGTACTCAAATGGGAACGAAATCAATGTGGTGGTTAGCGAGACACTGCTTTCCCAGCTGGCGTGTCGCGAACAACCGCCGCAGTGCAGAAAGCGCTGGGTGGCTCTGTGGAGGGATTTTGTCCTTGGATAGTATGGACTTCTGTTGGGTATATCGCAGGATTGCCCTCCCAGTGTTGATTTCCTCTGACTGACCGTTCGGAAGAGCTCATTTCTCGGTCCCAAGAACCATTTTTTCTCTTTCACTGTGTCGAGGCATGCTGCCTTTCTTACTATGCTTTCGGACATTCTCCTCTTTTCTCTTGATCGATTTGAGCTCCTCTCCCTTGATTTCGGCCGCTTTCTTCACAGTTTTGGGCAAGTGTCGATGCCGCCTGATTCGCCGGATTTCCGGCATGTGGGCATATCTCCGGATCAAGGCCTGGTCATACTCGAGCTTTTGCCGTTGTCTTGCTGATTTGATACCCTGTCGACTCGATGCATCAACTCGCCATAGCCTCACGTTGCCATCGTCCGACCCGGACAAGACGTAATTGTTGTCCGGAGTAAAGCGACAGCTGAACACTCTCTGCATTCGTTTGGTGTGATAAACATCTCTGGAATGGCCTCGATCTCTATTCCACAGCCGCACGGTCCGATCGTATGATGCGCTCACGAGCTCTTCGCCCGTTGGACTAAATTCGACGTCCATGACCGCCGCCACGTGATCTTTCAATACGTTCAGCGCCCTGTCCAATTTTCGCATGTCGAAGATGTAGATATTGTGATCCTCGTTTGCGGCAGCAAAATTGAACGCCTCCATTGGGTTCCAAGAGATGGCATTGGATGCCAGTCTCAAAACGACCTTGGACAGAGCCGAAGAGGTCCGGAGATCATAGAGAACAATGGCTCTATCCAATGCCGCTGACGCCAGAATAGATGTCTCGGTTTGATTGAAAGAAACAGCGGTGATCGTGTCAGTTGATGTCGGCCAGCGCAGGACCTGGGAGGGGCCGGAAGAGGGTCTTGATAGGTCATAGATTGATATTGCACTGGAAGATGCAGCGAATGAAGAATGATTCCGGTGATGGGAGATGTCAGTGAATGCTCCTTGGCCAAGATAAGTTGTCAGAGGCACTCCATTCTGCTCTCCGTTGTATGGATCCCAGACTTTGACAGTCTTGTCGGTGGCGCAAGACAGCAATTTCCTTTCTGGAGTCCAACACAAACCTCTGACCACATTATCATGAGCTCTTGCACTCCAGACTTCATCGCGGCTTGCCAGATCCCATACTTTGACCACACCATCACCACTTCCGCTAGCAAGTCTCTCCAACGAGCCCGGGTCTTTTGCCATAGAATAGACTCCGTCAACATGGCCCTCACCCAACTGTCCGATGAATGGCGAGGCAAACATGCGTTCCATTTTGACAGCATTGAGGGCTCTTGTATATTCCCTGGCCCGTTCGAAAGGGTGATGGCTTGGGTCGAGATTTCGAGGTTGTCGCACGGCGCCCTCGCCCGGGGGCGCGGGCGGCCTCGTGAGGGACTTGATTTTCTAGAGTACGATTAGCTGTGCACGGATGAGGAAGGATGGGAGCACCGACCATATCGGAAACAACATATTACAGGGTAGTTCGACCACAGTAGCAAGACAACTAGATTCAAACAGATCAAAGAGTTGAACTCTTTCGAGGCGGAGGGTTCTGGGCGCAGGAACTTTTTTGTGGAGAAGACGCCGCACAAAGCTGGGCGGGACCCTGTCGTCACCAACGAGGCTGACATAGGGCGAGGCTGGCCTCTCGGAGCCTGCGAGGAGATTCGCCAACCGCGTCTTTTCTACGCCTTGCGTGGCTCTATCGCAGCCTTTCCAGTCCTAAGCTGCACTTTACCCTCTGTCAATTGCTTGCACCGTAACCCTATATTTTGGTCATATCTCACTGTCTTCTTCCTTCCTCATTTTTTTTCTCCTTTCACAAGATGGCGCCTCCACCTTCGAACGAGACAAAGGTCAACGAAGCGCGGAAGCTGGCCAAAACCGATTCAGCGAAGGCAGAGAGTATCTACAAAGATGTACTCGCTCAATCTCCAGGCTCGGACCAGGCTGCTTTGCAAGTGTATGAAAACGCTTTAGTAGGCCTTGGGGAACTGTACAGAGACAACAAGCGCTCGGAAGACTTGTCAGCGCTGGTCAAGACGAGCAGGTCAACACTATCGTCATTCGCCAAAGCGAAAACAGCGAAGCTTGGTACGTTGACAAGGAATGAACTTGATTTGAGGTGCTAACGCTTGCGTCTAGTTCGGCAACTACTCGATTTCTTCATTGATATCCCCAACACTCTTGAGATCCAAATAACTACTACAAAATCATGCATCGAGTGGGCGAACTCCGAAAAGCGATCCTTCCTTCGACAGAACCTCGAAACGAGACTTGTTGGCCTCTACATGCAGAAACAATCATACTACGATGCCCTCACCCTGCTTAACGGTCTATTGCGAGAACTGAAACGGTTGGATGACAAGCTGGTCCTCGTCGAGGTACAACTACTTGAATCTCGGGTCTACCATGCTCTCACCAACCAGCCCAAAGCACGAGCTGCCTTGACTTCTGCAAGGACGTCTGCTGCCTCGGTCTATACTCCCCCTTTGCTGCAGGCTGGGTTGGACATGCAAAGTGGTATGCTGCACGCCGAAGACAAAGACTTCAACACCGCATATTCATACTTCATCGAGGCACTGGAAGGCTATCACGCTCAAGATGACACTGTGCGTGCCACGTCTGCATTGCAGTATATGCTGTTGTGCAAAATCATGCTAAATCTGGTCGATGATGTCAATAATCTGCTGTCGTCCAAGCAAGCGCAAAAGTACGCCAGTACAAGTCTGGAGGCTATGAAGGCAGTGGCAAGAGCCCATTCGAATCGGTCGCTCGAGGAGTATGAACAGGCATTATCCAACTACCGCTACGAGCTGGGCAGCGATGTGTTCATCCGCAACCACTTGCGACGACTGTATGATGCCATGCTGGAACAGAATCTGATCAAAGTCATCGAACCTTTCAGTCGGGTTGAGATCGACCACGTCGCCAAGATGGTAGGGCTCGACACGCAGCAAGTAGAGAGAAAACTATCTCAGATGATTCTGGACAAAGTCATCATTGGAGTGTTGGACCAAGGAGAGGGATGCTTGATCGTCTTCGACGAGGCCGAGCGGGATACTGGCTACGACGCTGCCTTGGAGACAATTGAAAAGCTCAGCAACGTGGTTGATGTACTATACACCAACCAAGCTGCACTCTTAGAATAGCAGCAACTCGCAGTTTTGTTCTTGTTGGTGAAGCTCAATTGCGCCCACCAACCACATCTATAGGCCACTTGCTCTGTCAGCATCTCCAGACTATTGTTCGAGCTGAGAGCATATTGGTGGGTGGACGCAAACCGACTGGAGCTGAGCAGCACCAAGACATCTTGGCTCTAGAAGCAAAGAATATGAACGAGGCGTGGCATTGCCCTACACCCTGCCTCGGATATTGTTTGGGCGAGGAATGTGTTGCCTGGGGAGCTCGGCGGACCGAATCGAGCCGTAGAGTCCGATTGAATCCTTCGGAGGAGATCAAAGGGGTATTTGTGACAAGCTCCGGGTGGTGGTTCGGACACAAAAACAACCTGAACAGGCAGAATGGGCATTTTGCGGTTAGGTAGAGAATGCCGAAGTCTAGATCCCTTAGCAACAATGCGGCCGCCGTGAACGATAACGATGGCTTTGTCATTTGACTTTGTGACTGGTTGTCAACGCTTCTTCAGGTCCCCGGCACGCGGAACTTCAGGCGTCAAAGCCTCAAATCACTCCAGGGTGCGACTGATCCCCACGTGAGGCTACAAGTACAAGACCGATTTAACTTTCGAAACCTTTTGGCTCTCCAGAAAACCTGGGCCTTGTGAAACATTGCGCTCGAGGCGACACCTCCAGATTGTATGCTCTGCGCCCTTTATCCCCTCGGAATTCGCATACCACCAATTTCTACCATCCAGATCGCATTCTTATCCCGACAAGGCCCCTGCCCCGCGATCGCAATCGTAGCCGACCACACTCCTCTCTCAGCTCGCCTGAAGCCGACCTCGCGCGTCGCATTCCGGACCATTCTGCATCACGATCCTGAGATTAGACACTGAAAGTCGGGCCGTTTGGCCTCAGGTGGGCTAACAAAATGGGTCAGAAGTGAGCGCAGTGATGCTGCTCGACTCCGGAGCGCAGTCGCCGACGGTCACTTTGGGCTGACTTGGTTTCCAGACAATCAAAACTGTCTCCTCAACAACTGGAAGAGCTCCAGAAGTCGACACATTTCGACAAGAAGGAATTGCAACAATGGTATAAGGGTATATCATATCTAATCCGTGCCGAGCACATGGTGCAGCACCTACCCCATCTTCTGGAGATGCGAATTGCGGCTGAGCACGTCTTCTCCTAATGCAGGATTCTTGAAGGACTGCCCCTCGGGCATGTTGACCAAGGAAGAGTTTCAAAAGATCTACCGACAATTCTTCCCCTTTGGCGATCCAAACTCCTTCGCCGACTACGTCTTCAAAGTATTTGACTCGGACAAAAGCGGGACGATCGACTTCAAGGAGTTCATATGTGCCTTGAGCGTGACAAGTCGAGGGAAGATGGAAGACAAACTTGACTGGGCGTTCCAACTCTACGATATCGACGGGGACGGCAAAATTAGTTATGACGAGATGCTCGCGATTGTGGAGGCGATCTACAAAATGGTGAGAATGCCTGATTCCTTGCTCTTCTGACCCTTCCACGGGGCGCTAAATAGTCATCCAGGTCGGCTCTATGGTTAAATTGCCCGAAGACGAAGATACGCCAGAAAAGAGGGTAAGGAAGATTTTCAGAATGATGGACAAGGATGAGAACGGGAGTCTTGATATGGCAGAGTTCAAGGAAGGAAGTAAACGGGATGAGACGATTGTGTCAGCTCTCTCGCTGTATGACGGCCTGGTATGATTGATTCGAAGGAGTCACAAATTCCCAATCCTCCCTTTTCCACTCTGGCATTACAGCAGTGGGAGACATACGAAACGCTGGCGCTTTTGGTGTTCTCCTCAGACTCTTGGATCACAAGCCGGTGTGCTTGATCTGTCCTTGGAGCCGGGGCAAAGGAGGTGGTGCTTTTTTGGAACATTGCAAGCTGCAGCCACGAGGCTACATGAAAGAACACGCGCGACGAGTGGCATTGAACTGCAAATTTTGTAAACGGGACTGAGCGTCAGAAATAAAATGTTATAAGCTTTATCACAAATCGAACCCATGTTAATTTTGACCGTGTCAAATCAATCTCGTGGTGGTGGTTTGTGTCGACCAAGTTCGCGCGGTCCCGTGCCTCCGAAGTCCGTGAGACTTTTTGCTGTACATCGCTCCTCGCCATTCCACTCGGATACATAACTCGAAAAACCTCTGGCATCTCAAGGAACGACACACATTCACGGACAAGGGACCTGAGACACCTTTTTATTTCTCTAGTGGTATTTGCGCGCCTTACTTTCTGCTTTGAAGCTTTACAATCTCCCCACCCCCTAAACATGAGGTGACCTCCCTTCGATCGCTCGCATATAAACACATCCTTGTGTCAGTCGAACCTACAACTCACTATGAGTCCCAAACTTCCTCTGCAGCTTCTCGGCTTCCTCCTCCTCAAGCAAGCTGCGTCTTTCTACCTTCCTGGCGTCTCCCCCTCGTCGTACTCCAGAGGCGATCAACTTGAACTCAATGTCAACGCCCTGACGCCTTCAATATCGCGGCACGATGAGCAAATCCACGCTGTGGTTGCCTACGACTATTACCACCCGGCTTTCCATTTTTGCCAGCCTGCAGGGGGACCCCAGCCCAGACGAGAATCACTGGGCAGCATCGTCTTCGGCGACCGCATTCAAAGCTCCCCCTTTCAACTGTGGATGGGATTGAACCAGACATGTAAGATTGCGTGTGCGGGCGACACATTCGATGAGAGGTCAACGGCCTTCGTCAATCAAAGAATCGAGGAGGCCTACAACGTCAATTTCTTTGTCGACGGACTCCCGGCTGCCGAACTACGAGAAGATCCCCTCACCCACGAACGGTTTGCGAGTCCCGGATTTCCCCTGGGTAAAGTGCAAGAGGACGGGACAAAGATTTTACACAACCATTGGGATATCATCATTGATTATCACACCGCGGGACTTCGTGGACTCAAATACCGCGTAGTTGGCGTCCTGGTCCAGCCACAATCTTACGCCGACTCTCGCCTCTCGGATGATGGCAAGGCCAGTTGCGCTTTCACATCTGGTCCTCTTGTACTAAAGGAAGGGGGAGGAACACCAGTCACGTATACGTACAGCGTTTATTGGCGTCCCTCAGACACGGCTTGGGCCACCCGCTGGGATAAACTGCTTCATATCGTTGATCCCAAGATCCACTGGTTCTCTCTCATCAACTCTGCTATCTTTGTCGTCTTCCTGATCGGCATGGTCAGCACGGTCTTGGTCCGAGCACTTCGCAAGGACATTGCTAGATATAATCGACTGGACAATATCAACTTGGACGATCTCTCGGGGACTTCCGCTGTCGACGAAGACGTACAAGAAGACTCGGGCTGGAAGCTGGTGCATGGCGACGTCTTTAGGCCGCCTCGCTATGCCCTACTGCTGAGCGTTTTACTTGGGAATGGTGCGCAACTGTTTGTTATGACAGCTGTAACAGTCGCCTTCGCCATGTTAGGATTCCTTTCACCTTCCAACCGCGGCTGGCTCACGTCCATCGGTCTTCTGCTCTACACCATCTTTGGATGCATTGGCGGGTACGTGTCGGCGCGAGCATACAAGAGCTTTGGTGGCGAGAAATGGAAACTCAACATTACACTGACCCCAGTCTTCGTCCCTGGAATTGTGTTTGGGACATTCTTCCTGCTCAACCTCTTCGTCTGGGCAAAGGGAGCCAGTGGCGCCGTGCCGTTTACAACAATGCTGGCTATCATTGCGATCTGGTTCCTCATCAGCGTCCCTTTAAGTGTAGCTGGGTCATGGTATGGGTTCAAGTCGCCGGCGATTGAGCCCCCAACCAGAGTCAACCAGATTCCGCGACAAATTCCGCCAGTGGCGCGCTCCCTGCGACCGCTCCCCTCGCTTTTGCTCACAGGCATCCTACCATTCTGCGCCATTTTTGTGGAACTGTATTTTGTCATGACATCGCTGTGGACGAGTAAGATTTACTACATGTTTGGATTCCTGTTCATCTGCTATGCGTTGATGGCCATGACATGCGCTTGCACTACCATTCTGCTGGTGTATTTTCTGCTCTGTGCTGAAGACTATCGCTGGCAGTGGAGGGCATTTCTAGGCGCCGGAATGACTGGTGGGTATGTTTTCCTGAATGCGTTGGGGTTCTGGGCGACTAGAGTCACCTTTGGAGGACTCACCGGAGCGGTTCTTTATGTCGGCTACTCTGGACTGCTCAGTTTCTTGGTTGCTGTGCTCACAGGTAAGAGATTTAGGAGCCTCTGTTTGTGGTGCGGATGGTTGGGTTGACTTCTTTTCACAGGCACCATCGGATTTATCTCGTCCTATCTTTTCGTCCTCCGCATTTACGGGTCGATCAAAGTGGACTGAGCACCAGCAGCTTCTTGTGTTGTATATTTAACGGCGTGGAGTTGGGGAAAATGGAAGACAAAAGACAAAAGCACATTTTGAGACTTTGGCAACCGCTGATATCAGGCTGGATGTACAGTTTGACAGGAACGTCGATGAAGGTCTCGAAAGGATGACACTCTCGGATAAGAGATGCCGCCATGGCCGGAAACCAGCATACGTGGAGTTTATGAACCTCACAACGTGTTACCAGATGTGTTTACTTCAGAGAGAGGAACTGCCAGAAGGAAATGGATCAGCAAAGGCGAAAGAAACGATCGTCGGGTACCCATACACGCTCCTCCACAATTTGTATATTGTCCGTCTGTACCCGTCCTCTTGTTGCGCTCTTGTACGTCGATCTGTGGGTCTCGAATATCGTCTACGGACAGATAGTATCTTGTTCGTCTTGTTTTGTTACTGGCCTTTTTTGCTCCTTTGGCCTATTTTTTCGACTGTGGCTAGAAAAGGACGAGGCAAAACGAAAAGGGCATTCCTTGTGGAGTAAGGTAGCAGCCATCGCTCATCAGTGTCAGGTTCAGGAACCGCTTGAAATTGACATCCAAGCCAGCCGTAACCGTCAAGGACTGAGATGTGTGTGGGCTTTACAAAAACATTGTCTACCACTGGCCTGGCAAGATCTCAACAGAGTTCTACTATGACCAGGACGTGCAAAGTGCCTGTGCGGGAGGACGATAGGTGATGACCAGGAAGCGATGTTTGTGTGGGCCGCTGACGTTGAGTTCGGACAAAGATGTGGACGGAAGAACGACTCTAGTGTTGGTGGTTGGTTACGTAGTGTGAGAATCTTGACGGTGGAAGTTGACGGTGCAAGAGAGGCGAGGATGCGCAGTTACACCATGCAGTCTCCCCTTGTCTTACTCAAGTTTTGGAGTGAGATATTGTGCGAGACCTTTCAAGACGAAAAGAGACCGAATTCCGCAGATGGGATCCTAGTCGGGTAATTGTAGAATAAAAGGGTAGACATTGGCTGTTGACTTGGTGGAGGTGTTGGAGTTGCTATAGCTGAGGTGATAGGACTGCAAGATTGACCAGCCGGGAATACCGACTTAGTGCCAGAGATCAGTCAGATATTATCTAGGAACAACCCGTTCGCCCCCAACGAGGAGAACAAAACGGCCTGGTGATGCAGGTGGCTCGCTGGGTTTACAGGGAGTGGCAGGGGCTGCAAGGGTGGCACCCGGTGGCTGTTCCTTGGAGGGTATCCCCCCTCCCCCCCTGGCACGCCCAGGTTAACTTTTTGGGTACTGGCCCTGCCTGGTGCTGAATGAGGAATCGGGTGGGTGCGGCTGCCCTCTCAAAACTGGCCCTGGGGACCCTAGGCGGTCTTGGACACCCGCCGACGTCACTGTGCAGCAAGCCCCGTTTCCGCAAAGCCCAGTGGCCAGGCCACAATGGCCTGTGTCGTCGATTGTCTCGGTTCTCTGTCTCTCTTTTCTCCAGATCAAACTACCGGGACACGACCATCACACGCCCTTGTCCAGTATACGAAAAGACACATCTCACAGCGCTTGACTGAAGGAACTGTCTTGCTGGCTGACTGACTGATTGAGTGACTGCATGTTCCGCCCACTTCCATCTATTCCCTCGTCGCAAGTACCACCACCCGCCTTGCCACACTGACTCCGTTCGGATCTCGCGCCCCCTCGTCCACACGCCCACGCACTCTCTCAACATTCAAGTTAAACTGTCTTCAACAGTCACCATCGACTATTTCGCTACCGCCATCCATAACACCATCAGCCTTACCCTCATTTCAGGCTCGTTCGTTGCCTAGCCATCACTTTAGCATTCTCCTGACGACGAACCTCTACCCTCTTGACTTGGGTTGTCGTGGTTTTCAAAACGTCACTACGACTAATCTAATTGATTGATCCTCTAATACATACGGATTTCTTTTGTACACTATAACGATCGGCCGCGCAAACATACCTCGCGAACACCTCTCTCACCGCAATATCAACAAAGAAAGGTCGTTTCCATCCTACTCTCCATGCCTGCCTTTCGGCTGCCGCGAGGTTGCAGACACCGTAGTTGGACGATCGAGTGTCTGCATCCGCAGTCATGAAGTCGTCAAAATCTCAGCGCATTGGAATGCCCCCTCGCGGCCGATCTTCACGGAGCAACGACGGTCATGGATTGGCGCCACGATCGGAAGAGGGAGGCACAGGGGAGAGACGAAGCGCTGGGGACGCGTCTTCCAACGCCCCTACTGTGGTTCATCACCAAGTGACAAGTGTCTTGACACGTGAGAATTCATCTGGGATTGAGGCCATGCGAAGAAGAATGAGTGCCGCGCTGGCACAGAAACAACAAATGCGCGCCGCTGCTGCCCACACAGCTTCCAGCGGTTCGTCTGACACCACGAAACAGGACGACTCATCCGAAGCCTCAACATCCCTGCAGCATGCAGAGTCAAGTTCGGATGAATCGGTCAACACCGCTGCCCTCTCAACAGATTCTGCTCGGACCATACGAGCCACATTTGACATGACGCCGGGAGCTGTCAGGACCCCATCATATCCATTCCCTCGCATGGCTCTGCGACTCAATCGTAATACCAGCCACCGCTCAGGACCTTCGCACAGACCGTTCACACTCTTGTCACCAACCAACGAGCCGCCATTAAGTTCAGAACCAGTGCAGCCTCCCCTCCCGCAACGCCAAACATCCTCTTCGGATCTGAGTACGCCAATTGGTCAGACCCCATTGAGTCCAGGTTTTCCCGAAGACCCCAATTTCCCAGCGCCGGACTTGTATGATATTATCCTGATGCTCAATGCAGAACCAGGTTTGGATATGTGGTGGGTCAATGTCACCGAGATTCTGACCGAGGTTTATGGTGCCGAGCGCGCATCACTGGCGGTGCCTGGGGATATCACCGATCTCGAAAACGTTCCGTGGGGCCAGAAGGCAACGTACAACGTCAATGGCAGCGAGGGGGTGCCGCCGTCGCAGTTTGATTCTCTGGCCACCTCCGAAGCTGATATAACCTCTCTAGGTCGACGGCCAGAACCTGCTAGCCGAGTTGCCAGTGACGTTAGTTCTGCGCCTCTACGTCGACCGCCTCTTTTGTCCCGGCATTCCATTGCGGGTCCGGCTCCAGATCCATCTGCGAGGGGTGCTCGCCAGAGACCTGCCGGGCCTGTTCGTGCCTATAGCATGACACCTAAAGAACCAGTAGAGGAAGCACCGACGAGCTCACCGCTTATGCCCAGGTTGACCAGACAAGCTGCCACACCTCGATCAGTGTCGGTGGCAGAGTTGGACCCCTTGGCACTAAGGGAAATGTACAATTCGTCTGGGTCCGGTTCGTCGACACTCAGATGTCATGTCCATCGTTCGATCCAGCCTCTAGAAGCCGAATCCGATCCGTTGCTTGTCCGGACAGGGGTTGCAACGTTGTTTGGGAAGAGGAAACCTGTTGTGTTGACCAGAGCTTATACGGACACCGCGCCGAGACCGTCACCCAAGATCAAAGGGAGAGACGAGAATCGAAGCGCGCCACCAACGCCCTCGCCCGGAGGCCCTGACGACTGTAGGCCCGCAAGACCCGAAGACAGTCTGATGCTGCAAGCCGGCTTTCGTGCATTTGACGAATATGAGCAACCAGAACCATCACCCTGGTCGCAAAGCCCTTCACCCTCGCCTGCGGCACGTCCTGACCCAGCGGAGTCCCCGTTCTTTACACAACCCACGGCATCCATTGACGAGACTGCGTTCGAACAGAACCCCCCGCCATATGATTATGCCACCACAGCCAATCAGCCGTTGAGCGCGATAGGTGCCGACATGTCCAAGACTCTGATACACGTGCCGCTCATACAGCCAATTTTGGCCAGAGGGACTCTAGCGTCTAACCTTCGTTTCCCTATAGCCATCCTCTCGTTCTTGTCGCCACTGAACCCGTATCCGCGTAGTCTGCGGCATTCTTTGGAGGCCCTTCTACCACATCTGGCAAGTGCATATTCACTTGCGCAGCAGTACAGTGCTCTTCAAGATCGTTTACGTGGCACCCCAGGAAGTCGCCATGGAGCCGCATTCGGCCTCGGAGGCACATTCTCCGATGAAGGGTCCGAACTCGAGCTCGTGGCTGAGCTGAGTGGACAGATTGCACAGGACAAGGAGAATTCTAGATCATGGACATATCAAGAAAATCTCAGTCCAGGTAGTCTGAGGGAAAGCCCTGGCAGCTCTGTGGTGAGCACGCCGCTTATGGAGCAGTTTGGCTTGAGTTCGGGCCAGCCACCGACTCCAGGTGGCAAGACAGGGTCTGAAATGGTCGACAGCTACTTCTCCGCCAGGAGGCAGAGAGCTGGCCAACAACCGCTTACTCCTGGCCCACGACCAACCAAGGATGACCTCGACCAAGTCAAACACTCAACCGAAAAATCTTCTGCCGGTTTAAAGATGTCTGCGAGGAAAAGCGCCGGTAATACGACCAAAACACAGCCTGATCCTCCCAGTCCAGTCGCTCTTCGGACGGCTAGCATCACTTCCGAAAGTGATAATGGGGATCATTCTTTCCCCCTGTTCGATAGGGCTGATTCTACGCTCCGGCGGAACACTGCTCGACGGGTTAGCGAGCACAAGGATGATGGCGAGAGACCTCTACCCGAGCTTATATCGTCGCTCATGCTTAATGCTGTACCTCTCCAGCTTTTTCTAGCCAAGCCAAGTACAGGAGACTTGGTTTGGACCAACCGTAAGTTCGATGCGTTCCGGAGTCAAGGAGAAGGCCGTGTGCGGGATCCCTGGAAGAACGTGCATCCAGCAGACAGAAATGGTCTGGTGAAGCTGTGGAATGAAGCTTTAAGAACGGGAAGTCAGTTCACACACTATATCCGCGTCAAGAGGTTCAATAGCGACAGCGATTTTCGCTGGTTTGTGTTCCGAGCCAGTACTTTATTGAGCAACAATGGCCGACTTTTGTACTGGATTGGGTCATTTCTAGATGTGCATGAGCAGTACATGAGAAACCTCGAAGCCAGCGAAAAGGAAGCGATTATGGCCCATGACACAAAGATTCGTGCACTTGCAGATGCCATTCCCCAGATTCTGTTTGAGGCCATTGAGGGAGATGGCATTGTGGCTGTCAATCAACAATGGCATTCCTATTCAGGCCAAACTCTAGAGGATGCTCGAGGGTTAGGTTTTGCGAAACATGTCCACCGCGACGACCTGCACAAATGCGGCATTTTGGCACCTTCAGACGTGGCCGCCATTATGCGATCTTCAACGACAAGTCCATCTTCATCAAACGACTCAAACAAAACAGTCGGCCCAGCCCCGCCACCGCTTCCTACACAGAAAAACCTTTTCTCGCCAGATCTGAGCTCCCTGGAGCGGATGATCAAATCAGGCTCCGTGGTCGTGGAAAAGGACGAGAACGGCCGCTTGTCTTACCTGACCGAGATCCGGTTGAAGTCGAGAGGTGGTGGGTATCGGTGGTTTCTTGTACGGCTTGTTCGGGTTGACACTGGTCTATGGCAAAGTCAGAGCGGAAAGGCATCGTGGTACGGTACATGCACCGATATCGAGACGCGGAAAGCCCTGGAACGAGAATTGAACCAAGCCAATGAGAAGGTTCACTCAGAGATGGAGTCCAAGACAAAGTTCTTCGCCAACATGTCTCATGAAATCCGAACGCCGCTCAATGGCATTTTGGGTAGTATGCCATGGCTGGTCGAGTCAGAGCTGGATCATGATCAAAGGCGGACGGTGGATACCATTCAAAACAGCGCCAATAACCTGAGGGAACTCGTCGACAATATTCTGGACGTCACCAAAGTCGAAGCTGGCAAGATGACGCTCCTTCCGAAATGGTTTCATGTCCGGGCACTCTGCGAAGAGGTGGTTGATACGGTTTCTTCTAGGGCCATCGAGCGTGGACTTGAACTCAATTATTCGCTGGAGGCAACCGTTCCATCAATGGTGAAGGGAGATGCCTTTAGAGTGCGTCAGGTTCTCCTCAATCTCCTCGGGAACTCTGTCAAATTTACTGAACAAGGCGAGGTGTACATGCGATGTTCCTATCGCGAGGCCGAGCCGGGCAGATCAACTGGGCAGTCTGATCACTCAGGCTTACTCTCATTCGATGTGGTTGATACTGGGCGCGGTTTCAACGAAGACGATTTCAAACGTCTCTTCAAGCAGTTTGGCCAGATTGGAGGCGGCAGCAGTCACGAGGCAGGCTCTGGATTGGGCCTTTTCCTTTCCAAGCAGCTGGTTGAGATGCACGGAGGTGAGCTATCTGTTAAAAGCAAAGCAGGTGAGGGCTCAACTTTCAGCTTCTATATCAGAGTCGAGGTGGCTCCCCCAGGTTCTGAAGTTGCCCCACCAACGTTAGCTGCGAGAACCGCACAACAGAGACAGCCGTCGTTAGGAGGCAGTCCTCGATCACGGTCCGATAACAAAACGTCAACAATGGCGTCAGCTAAGGGTCTTCTGCCTAACGAGGGGATCATTCAAACACCCGGGCTATCCAGATACGTGAGCCCCCCTCCGCAACAGGTGCCCACTCTACCATCACCGGCAGTGTCGTCACCGACGCAGGTATCTCCCCCAGTTCTTCTGTCCGATAGTTCCGGACTGTCTATGCGATCAGACTCGGGAAATATCGCGTCTGTGTCGTCGGCAACTACGCTTGTGCAAACGCCCGAATCTGCTCCTCCTGTCGAGTCCACAATTTCGCCGGGTCAACGGCAAACCCTGACAGAGAAGGCCATTGCGTCTCATCCGATTTTCAAACGAAGCAAAAGCGACAACGACGGAAGCAGGTTGGCACCGGAAAAAGCACACCCCCAGACATATTCCGTCATCATCATTTGCCCTGCTGAACACGCGCGGATGGCGATCAAGCAGCATATTGAGCACGTAGTGCCGTACTCAATTGCAGCTAACGTCACGACGATTCCAGATATTGGTTCCTTCCTGGATCTCTTGAATGGGCCGTCTCCGCCGACTTTCACGCACATTGTCCTGGACATCCCGGCGACGTCGGACATTATGTTGTTCATGCGCCAGATGGCGAATTTTACGGGCACGGTGATTCCAGCACTTGTGGTGATTACCGACCACTACCAGAAGCGGGATATTCTGGATGACTTTACTACCCTCACGGCCAGTGGGCGCAAGGCCTACATGATTCACAAGCCGGTCAAGCCGTCTGTGTTTGCAATGATTTTCGATCCTGCACAATTACGCAATCTAAGCAAGGATCGAGCACGTGAGGTCGCGCAGTCGAGCTCTGATGACTTCCGAAATATTGCCAACTTGGTCAAGGAGAAGATTGGTGGACGGGAGCACCGAGTGTTGTTGGTAGAGGATAGCGACGTGAACCGGATGGTGATCCAACGCTATCTGAAGAAAGTTGCGCTGATCAACGACTGTGCCAAAAAT
Source organism: Fonsecaea pedrosoi CBS 271.37 (assembly GCF_000835455.1). Lineage (NCBI taxonomy): Eukaryota > Fungi > Ascomycota > Eurotiomycetes > Chaetothyriales > Herpotrichiellaceae > Fonsecaea > Fonsecaea pedrosoi. The sequence goes on from NW_013550612.1 coordinate 4,173,153, forward strand.
GGGCAACAATGCGTTGACATGGTTCAAGGCAACGCTCCGGGGTACTATTCGCTTATCATCTGTGACATCCAAATGCCAGTCAAAAACGGGTATGAGGCGTGCAGAGAAATACGGGAGTGGGAAAGGAGTCACGGGTACCGGCCGTCGCCGATCATGGCACTGACAGCGCATGCCATGCCCGAGGAGCGCGCAGCCGCAGCGAATGCTGGATTTACCGACTATCTTACCAAACCGGTTGACTTTAATGTGCTGGGGACGATGATGATGACGCTACTGGATCCAACCGTGCCACACGTGTTCTTACGTGATAGGCCTCTGGAGTCTTGAGTTTTGTCGAGGCGCAGGGGAACGATTTTCGGGTTAGGAAAAGCTCTGCGTCAGTGTGTGCGCTGTCCACGAGGCGAGAGGTCACTAGTTCATGGCATTGTCAATGCGTTGAGCGAGTCATTGCAAAGCATTTCTGGACATGGAGTTTTCCTGTTCATTGCCAGTGGCAACTTCATTTGCATCTTGTCGAGGGGGAGGGGGGAAATTCTCCGTGATGGACGACTTCATGCTATACAAGGATGATGGACACCGGCCCCATTGTTTTTGCTTTTTGCTTTTTTGTTTTTTTTTGTTTTTCAACCAAAAGGGGGAATTGGCATTAATGGGGAGAGGAGTAATATAAGGGCTGAACCACACCAGGGATGGGGGATAATGGCAGGTATGTCCATGGGCAATGGGGTTAAAGAGGACCTAGCCTTGTTGTCAATATGATCAGAGCCGAAGCTAAAGGGAGACGAACTTCTTCTCCAACGAGAACCACGACATGCATGAATGGGCTTAGGGACAAATTAGTATCAGTGTTTGGCGAGGAAGGCGTGCTTGGTTTGGACGGCGAGACGGGGATGTAGGAAATGGCCTAGCTTCGCTGTTTCAATGGCCACTGGGGAGATGCAAAATAGATAACCAGGTAGGTAGATGTACTTGGTACATATCTACTCATGTCGCACTACCTCTGAAAAGGAAATCTGAATTGGTTGGTAATGGCGAGAGGGAGTGTGAGTGAGTGGTGTTGATTCTGAGTGGGTGGTTCAATTTCCGCGCCAAGCCCTCAACACTCCTTTTGCCGCACAAAGTATAATTCACCCCCGAGGCCGAAGCATTCCGTAGGCGCGATTTCTAGGTAAGAAGGTCGGTCTCAGGGGCCACCAAGACCGAGAGCAGGACGGTTAAGGCGAGCAGATTAGGGGTCGTTGGGGGCGGGCAAACTAGGTACCTACCTACACTTCCTGTGACCTTGCGCCCCTGCCAGTCATTCGCAACCCACGGGACTATCTCCAACGCCCAATGAGCCAGACGTGGGGAGGGGGAGCCAGGCAGCCAGGCAGCCTTTTCCCCATGGAGACCAGGCGCCTATTCAATTCTTTCTCTCCGACTCGAACTCCCTCGAACGCGATCCGCTAGGAGTATGTGGTAGGTGGAATATAGAACAACCTGTAATTATGGAGGCCAATGGCCGAGGAAAGGGGCGCAGCGACAAACATACTTCTGGATAGGGAATGTGGTTGGTCTTTGCAAGCACACCAGCCCATGACCCAGGCCTATGTACATATCTCTATGATGCCTATGTATGCTTACTTAGGTAGACAACGGGTGTACCCGCGCCCATGACTGATACCCCGATACCAGCCGTTAGGTAGGCTTAGCCCCCTCCCCAACTGGTGCCGACTCACTAGATGTAATGCCTCGAAGTACCTCTGTGCCTCTCTACCCGCCTACTTCGGCTGCCTGCGATGGTTGGCCTCCTTCCCTCCTCCTGACTTTGCCTGTACCTTTCCCACACTTTCTTCTTTCTCTTGCCTTTCCCTCGCGCACGAAATTAAGCCGGTGACCACTCACCACCATCCTCACCTCCTCACCACCACTCATCATTCATCACAATCACCACCACGACCACGACCGCCATCTCCTCTTTGCTACCTCGCGCTCCCACTCTCACCCACTCGCCCACCGGGCTTCCTGCAACCATCACCCTCACCCCTCCCACGCGCCAACCGCCAACGCTTGACCCTTTCTTGACCCTGCCTCTCGCTGCTTTCATCCCGCCTCTTAACGTCTGGCGCTCTCTGCCACTCCTTAATCCTCCTCGACCAATTCCACTATGCGACCCTCTGTCCGCATCCACCGCTGCCCGCGCGCCTCGGCCGCCCCAAAAAATCAAAATGTGGAAGTTCAATAAGATAATTTCCCAATACCTGTGCTCCAACACTCAACGTCTCGCACATACCGCACGCACAGACACGAACACACCTCTCAACAAAGTGGCCTGCCCTCTGTCCCTCCCCTCCCTCCCCCCCCAAGGGTCCCATGTTAGTCTCGGAATTAAGACGTCTTTCCTATCTCTGAACGTACTCCCAGCGCCCACCTCCCTGGCCGAATCATCGCTCCTCCCGCCTCTTCCCACCCCTGCTCACGTATAATCACGAACCTTCTCCGTCCTCGCTCCATTCGCCTTTCAGAACAGCCACTCCCGTCCGCCGTTTCGCTTCTAGATCCCGCGGACTAGGGACCCTCCAGTCCTGGCAAAATGCCTCGTCGACCCAATGATCGTCGCTGGCTTCCCGTTGCCTCCCCTCAACTGCCTGACTCGGCTTCAGCTGAGACTTTGATCCTACCCTGCCATCTCCTGCTCGTGGAGGGTCTCTCTCCGCTCTCCTTGGTCAGCCCTCGACGGGCTTTTCCTTTGTCTCTGCCGGGCGGAAGGTGACGGACGGTGCCGACCCTGCTTCGACCCTGGCTCAACCGTCTTCACATTGGTCCTACTTTTCTTCTCATCATGCTCAAGAAGCGGGGTCAGTGGACTCACCATGACACCACCCTCCCCTTGGACTACGACTCATATTGGTCCGCCCAGAGGGAGGTGATGAGCTGGCAATCTGCTCCCCTGCTCCCTTGTGTCAAGAAGAGTGCCCCAATTTGCCTATAAAAACCCGTCCCATCTGTCAGAAAGTCCTCCTCCCTCCTTCTTCCTTTTCCATCACTCAACTTTGCAAGAGTTTGAACAAACACCTGGTTGACCTTCGTCAGTCTTAGTCCAAGTTCAAAGAGTGCCTCCAATCTCATCTCCACCACCATACATTACCTGATCTCTTGTCCCATTCACTTAGTCTTAGTTGTACTTATCTTCTCTTCACAATGGCCACCACCGCCTACTCTCGTCACCCCACCAGCTATGCTACTCACCAGAAGACCCTGCCCATCACCATGCCGTCCGGGAAGGCCCCTGTCTACAGTTACCCCCAATCCCGGGTTCTCGATTCTCCAGAACTTCCTGACACCAGCACATCTTATACTGGAAGTCGGACCTCTGCAGGTTCTTATTCCGCCCGGTCCAGCTATGCGCCTAGTCACAGCAGCGGAGACTGCGACTCATACGCACATTCCGGTGTGGATGTTGTCGACATGCTCAGCGACAAAATGAACGCAGCCTTCGATCCTATTCGGATGGACCGCTCGCTGGCGAAACAAGCCCAGACGTAAGCAGCTTTTGACACTCGTGATGGGATTGAGAGACTAACCGTCAACAGGTCTGGTGAGTTGAATGCAAAACAGCGAGAGCTGCAAGAATTGCAAGCGATGGCCCAGCGGAGACTGAAATCTGCGCGGGTCAATTTCGCTGAAGGAGTCGAGGCCGTGAAAGAAGCCCGCCGAGACGTGGAATACACGTCTAAGAAGATCTCGTGAGTTCTGCTGCCACCTGGACAGGGCTCGGGCCATTCTCCGTGTGAAATGCGCAACAGCGGTCAAACTGACTTGTGGGGATCTTTAGGGCGATGAAATCGAAGGCAGAGAAGAAACATCCGGAGGCTTATGCGAAAGCCAGCCGCAGTCGCCATGCATGAGTCCATGACAGTCACGCTTGACGATGCTACGAATTTCCTTGTCATTTCCATTGGGAGCCAATTTCTTCGATTTCGAAACGCCCCGAGAGCCTCCATTCTGCGGCCGGGTTGGGTATGGGGGTGGTTTTTCCGCTCACCTTCCACTCCGCTCAGACCTTTGGATGTCGTCAGACAACAGCAAATCAGATTCCATGATCAAACTCGGACACCTATTCGCCGGGAGACTGAAATGCAGCCTTGGCGGTAGTCCTCCGGGGTGATTGACGTGGCAGTGGGTTTAGGGTTCCGCTCCACCCCACGAATTGAGCCAAGTTCCTTGCTGCTTTTGCCCCGCATGCTGGCCAGGGCGATGGCGTGCATGACGCCAGGCCCATTTCTGCAGCCGGAGAAATCGCCTGGTTGCCGAACTTGCACTGCAGCGATCGACTCTGCAGGAACCGACCCCCTCCAGCCAGGAAACGCCAGGCGGGTGCCACCGTGAAGTCCTCTGCAGGCACACTCGGTCCAGTTCTCGGGTTTGGTGCCACCCTCTCACCCGTCTAATTGGGTCACGAGCTCCCGGGCCAACCTTGGGGACGAGCGTCCTTCTCTGTAGCACTTCCCCTCCTTTTGGTCACAAGACCGTGATTCTGCAAGTGACGAGCCGGGGGACCTGCAGATGGTGTGGAGATTGTGGTGTGCTGCCTAGGCCGGATTTGGCGCTGGGCCGAAAGATCAGGGCAGGTAGGGAGCAAGTTGCTGGCGTCCAGATTCACGTCCAGGGTACCGATTCTGTCTCTTGGGTGGTGGCGGCTGCGTTCCGGGGGGTCCTTGCTCCCCTGGCCCGTGGTTCGGACCGTGGCTTTGGGTTTCCTTGTTTCTTTTTTCACTCCCTGTGTATTCTTATTCCCCTGGTGACAGTTGCAATCGGACCAAAAAGTTTCAATCCTGGCCAGTTTGGCACCGAATTTGTCCCTTTAGAGGGAAGTCGTAGGGAAACCCGAACTGGGTTTCTAGGGGGCATGCAAGCCCATCACCAGGGCTGGTGGTGGGGGTTTTAAGGGCATCGGCAGCTATTAGGGACTGGGGACGTGCTGGAGGGTGCAAGGGGCATGTGGAGTGCCCCTAACGGGACAGTTGGCGTCGCTGAGAGGCGTTCCAAGGTGATTGGGAACGCCGCTTAGGGGCGCGAGGCTGGCCCGGGCACCCATCACCAGCGGTCGAGAACAGGCCTGAGTGAACCGAGAAGGCGGCTTGATTCCTGGAGTGGTAGTGGCCATCTCGGAGCTTTGTCCAATGCCTGTAGAGGGACACGTGGTTGTGGTGGTCTCGCCTGTCTTCTCGCTTCTTTTGGGTTATGGACAACCTCCTTGTAAAGAGGCTGGGAACTATTTGCCATGACTAGCTATCTATTCACCGATTGCCAGACACGCCCAGACTAATGGCTTTAGTGTGTAAAAGTCTTTTTACAATGACAACGGAAAAGGGAAAGGGGTCCAGAACCTTTTTTCCTTATTATGGTGGAAATCACTTCTGGTTAAAATGCGCCCTCTCGCGTGCGACCCAGCCTGACCTGATCACTACCGAGTCTCCCGTACTAACTAATACGAGGTACGTCCAATTCTTGTCCTCCACCCCATGTAATGCGTACTAATTGTATGTATATTACTGAAGGCCCTGAAGGTGCGAAGGTGACTTTTTACAGGGGATGAGAGAGAGATTCTGTCTGGCACCACGAACCCATTTCCACCGCCCACCGCCCACCGCACGGCCTGGCTTCACGAGGCTGCGTCCCCCCTTTTCATTCCCCTCCCCATAGGTATCACCTCTTTCCTTTACTTTCCCCTTCCAAGGGGAGAGTCTTGAATCCTATTTTTATTCTCTTTTTTTTTTTGGCTCGTCTTGATTTTTCAGACTGTATTCTATACTGCGCTGCGGTGTGGTGTGGTGCTGCGCGAAAATCATTTGGATTTTTCTTGGGGTTAATTGATTCCCGCTTCGGGGACGGGTGATGGTGCTTGGATGACGAAAGGAGTTTCAAGATCGGAAATAATAGTATGTCCCTTGACTATGACTTGTCTCGTCCAATAATGTCCAATATCCAGTCTCTCAGACGGAGAGAGCGGAAAGTACGTGGTTCGGAATATGTTGAACATGCTTGGGAGAGTCTCTCAAGAAATAGTCATATGTCGACATGTGTCCGCGACGAGTGGGGGATGCGGATTCATGTGATTCAGCCGACTGCCAGGTGGATACGGAGCTGTATAACAAGGTTACCATCTTTTATTTGAACAATGCTACATGGTGGTACGTGATCATCTTGGTTGTGCTAATACTCGCTCATGAAGTCCGCTGTCAATCTAGAGTCGAGCTGAGTTTCTCTAAGAACCGTTCCCCTTCCCCATTCCCATCCCCATATTGCTGCCAGAGTTGTCTCCGCCCCTTCCCCGTCCTTCGAAGTCGGAACCAGGGATCGTCGGCCACAAAGGCGGGCTTGAAGAAGACTCTGTCACCTCGCGCGTTGATTTTGCCACGGGACAACTCTTCCAGCTCTTCCGGTGTGAATGAGATGCCCGTTTCCGGAGATACGAAGGCGTAGTTCGTCTGTGGTTGTTGGTGTGGTAGTGGTGGTGCTGGAAGAGGTGTTGACTGGTCTAGAGTTGACGGGTGTTCCTCATGTCCAGGCGTCTTTGAGGACCCGGACTCGAACTCGACCCCCTGTAGATGGCTAGACCTCGAGAGATCAGATGACCCTGGCACACCAGGCGCTGTCTTTCCTGACTGTGTTTCCACGGCTGGAGCGTTCGTGGCAGATGTGTCTAGGGGGTGAGGTCAGAAACAGCGACTTTGTCCTCGATCATGTTGGAGATCAAGGGAGCAAATGCGAGACTAGCAACCACTAGTGACAAGGAGAAAGCCATCTCGCGCAATCTGCACAACTGACTTACGGGATTGATGTTTGGGCCGGCGCTCGGAAAACGAGCTGAAGCCCATCATCGCGCGCATCGCAGCTTCGGGGTCGCCGTTGGCGCCATCTGACTGGTCCGGAGACTCAGACATTGAGTGACGCAAGCAAAGCTGAAAAGCGAAATGTGAGATTGCCGAGTTGATTTGGAGCGTGGGAGGGAATCGACCAGGTGTGAAGTCTGAATGAGATGCTGGAAGCAGACAAATCAAATCAAATGACGTGTCTGACAAAAGTCAAGTGTTGACTCTGACGTCATTGCTCTGCCATCCAGCACCACCAGAAGTGCCATTTCATCTCGCTATAAACCACTAGAAAGGTCTAAATACATATATACGACCGACTTGACTGGTATATCTCCTTGAAATATGCCGCTCTCGTCCTCGGCCCCTTCTCTGCTACATATACACGAACGCACAGGAAGAGATGGACTGGTGATGAGGTGTTGCACGCAATGAGCGAGCCACTTCCGCAGTAAGTCTTTGTTGAGTCTCAGCCATCGATTTCCTGCTTTGTATTTGATGAATTGAGGAAAGATTTTGTTGAAGTAGGACGTCCGAGAACGATGACCCGACGTCAATTCCCCTTGATTTACATCGCCCTCTGATCACATTGGAACAGGACTATAGCTTCGCCTTCGCCTTCGCCTCGTCGCTTATCCCAACCACAATTTTCCCCCAGGCCGTCCCTGTGCTCAACAACTTCATAGCATCTGGAACCCGCTCGAGACCCTGGAACTGCTTCTCCGTGTAGTTCAGGGGTACGATGCCGCCCTTGTTGATGAGCTCCAAAAGCTTGTCCCACACTTCCACCACGCTCTGAGGGTCCTGGTTGGCATACTCACCCCAAAACAACCCAGACAGGCTGACGTTCTTGAGGAGCAGTCTGTTGGTCGGGATTTTCTCAATCTGTCCAGCGGCAAACCCGATAATGCACAGTCGCCCATCCCACCGGATGCATTTGAGCGAATCAGAAATGACCCCAAGAGGATCGAGGACGACATCAACGCCTCGTTTGTTAGGCGTGAGGTTTCTTGCGGCGGTAGGCCAATCGCCATTGGAATCGATCACGTAAGAGGCACCAAACCGGGTGGCAATCTCGCGCTTCTTTTCTGTGTCAGCCGACGCAATGACTTTCATGCCGAGGGCGTTGGCGATGGTAACAGCCGCGAGACCAACACCCCCGCCAGCACCGTGAACCAGTACATAGTCACCTATCGTGAGTTCGACGTTAGCACTTCTAGTAAAGATATTCACAAAGTGGGACTAAGGGGCCAACATACCTGGCTTTGCCTGTGCTCGTAGGATAAGCGCTGCGTACGCCGTCGGAGCCGTGTAAAACAGGCTGCTTGCCTCGATGTGGCTCCATCCGTTCGGCGTCCGCCTCAAGGCGGCGGCGGGAGACTGAATCATGGTCGCAAAAGCCCCCGATCCCGCGCCAAAGACGTGGTCACCCTTTTTGAACTTTGCATCTTGGTTTTGTGGCGAAGTGGGAACCGCAATGATCTCGCCCGCAAACTCGCTACCCGCAATCCAGGGAAAGGGCGGTTTCACCTGATGTTTGCCCTGGATCTGCAGAATATCGAAAAAGTTGATGGCGGCAGCGTGGATCTTGATCAGATATTTGTCGGGGGAAGGGCCGAGGTCAGGGAGCTCGACGATCCTCAGGTCATCGGGACCTTTGGCGAGTTCGTTTAGCTGGTAGGCCCTCATCTTTTTTTTCGGTGTGGTTTTGGAGCACCGGGATTGTTGAGGAAAGAAGTTATTCAAGTGTAGTTGTAATTGAGTCTATCATCACCATGTCAAGGGATGGAAGACCATGTTGCCGTTTGCTGGGCATCGAATCCAGCCACCCTTTTCGGCAATACCGAGGCTTCTCCTAGGAACTGGTTCGGCAAGCGGCTTATGGCCTCCGGGTCGCGGGTCAGATTCTCCGAGTCATAGAGGAAACGTCAATGGAGGACGCCAAGTATCCTCTTTCTGGGTGCTTGGCTTGAAGGACTTGGTCAAACAAGTCAGAGGAGCAAAGCAGTAAATCGGGTTTCCTTTACCACGCTCACTCTCTCCGCGACTCCCAGGCAAGTGATTACTGTCGGAGTTGCGGACTGTTAGTTATTGGCGGATCCAACAAATCTTCACTGCACGCACATATACCGCTTTCTTAGTGCCTGTGCTTTGATGGCACGGTGGTGTCCTCGTGTCCTGTTGACTTGATGCTGGTTGAACAGATGTCGGGGTAAATCCGGGATTCGAAGGCCGAGGGATTGCAAAAGCTTTCTTGCACGTGATACCGGATAGGAAGAATATAACCCCGAGCCTCGGCAAGGCTTGGCATTTTGAGTTCCGTCTCCCTCACCCACTCACTACCCGTGCGAGTATAAGATGGGAACTGGTCTTGCCCATAACATCCAGCGTCTCGTTGCTCTCATGGCCTTGAGCCGCTCGGGTTTCAAGAAATTGAAAGAGATGCTCAAACATCACAGGCACCAGTCCGACCCAAACCCATGACCAACCCCAGATTCATAGGTAAGGCCATCAAACTACAGCTGCCGTGCGTGGGGCTGCGTGTTATTATACGTACCGAAGTACAAATCCAATGGGGCTATGTCGGGGTTCGAGCCTGTGCAACTCCAACATTCGGAATCTCTTCATACACCGGCAGCCAGATAGCAGATATTCGGCATTTTCTGCGATACAGGCCAGGCCAGGCATCTACATGTGCAGTCCACCTCACTCAGCTCAGCTGACTTGCCATGGGCACCACAGGCACCTGAAAGCGGGGTAAATCAGTCATATCATGCTTAACTTTACGCTGTGCGATGTTCCTGATTTCTTTTGCGATAACATTATACCATACTTCTGTCGGGTTGTACACAGCGACCCCTGAAGGTGAAAGGCGCCAAGTTGCCAAGTTGCCAAGTTGAACTGAGCCAGTCGCATCCCTAACGGGGCCAGCACGTATCAACTATGGCGGCGGCTCCGATCATCGAAGCCATGCCGGTATTAGACCCGCCGAAACCTACTAAAACAGTGTCATGGCTATCTAGGGAGGTTGATTTCGACCCCAATGCTCTCAAATCAAAGTACCTGGCGGAACGAGATAAGCGTCTGGACAATGGCGGCTTCAACCAGTATCGACCAGTCGAAGGATCACTTCTGGACTACGTCGAGGATCCTTACGTCGAACCGGGCTTCACTCGCGATCCCGTTGACCTGGACTGCGACGTTGTGATCATCGGCGGAGGCTACGGAGGCCAATTAGTCGCGGTGCGGCTAATCGAGCAGGGCATAAACAACTTTCGCATCATCGAGAAAGGCGGCGATTTCGGAGGCACGTGGTGAGTCTGAATTTCTGTTGGAGACCTGGGGTGATGTAGCAGGGCGACTCCTAACAAAGCCTTTCCCCTAGGTACTGGAACAGATATCCTGGTGCCCAGTGCGACGTGGAATCTTACATCTACATGCCACTTCTGGAAGAGACCAACTACGTGCCAACAGAGAAATATGCACATTCGCCAGAGTTGCTGGCTCACTCGCAAAGAATCGGAAAGCAATATGACCTCTATTCTAGGACTCTCTTTCAGACCGAGGTGCTCGCCTTGCGGTGGAGTGCGTCTAACTCCTCCTGGTCTGTGGAGACGACAAGGCAAGACAGCATTCGAGCACGGTTCGTCATTCCTGTCGCCGGTCCGCTCCATAGACCCAAGCTTCCTGGATTGGCTGGCATCGAGTCATTTCAAGGCCATTCATTTCACTCGAGTCGTTGGGATTACGAATATACCGGAGGAAATGAGAACGGCGGGCTCACCAAGCTCGTGGATAAGCGGATTGGTATTATCGGCACGGGCGCTACTGCGGTTCAACTAGTTCCGCAACTCGGGGCGTGGGCCAAGGAGCTCTACGTGTTCCAGCGGACACCGTCTTCGATTGATGTTCGAGGAAACAAACCGACCGACAAGGACTGGGCGAAGACGCTACACAAGGGTTGGCAACAGGAACGCATGGATAACTTTACCATCATCCTTAGCGGTGGGTATCAGGAGAAAGACCTGGTCGCCGACGCATGGACCGAGTCTCTAGGAAATCTCCGTCCAAACCCGACAAAGATGAAGGCCATGTCTCCCGAGGCATACGCCGCGGAGCTCCAACTGGCCGATTTCAAGAAGATGGAATCGCTACGTGCGCGGGTAGACGCCATCGTCAAGGACAAAAAGACGGCCGAGAGCCTGAAGCCGTGGTATAACCATTTTTGCAAACGACCCTGTTGCCACGACGAGTATCTACAGACGTTTAATCGGCCGAATGTCCACCTCGTTGACACCCAAGGCAAAGGGGTGGAAGCGATCACTTCGAAAGGCGTCGTGGCAAACGGGAAAGAGTATGAATTAGACTGCATTGTCTACGCCACGGGCTTCGAGGTGACGACCGACTTTTCGCAACGCGCCGGGATGGAGATATACGGGCGCGACAATCGGACATTGGCCGAGAAGTGGCGACAAGGCCCCCTGACCTACCACGGCTGGACCACCAACGGGTTTCCCAATTGCTTCCTCGTTGGCAATCTCCAATCCGCTCTGTCGGTGAACTTTATCCACCTCACCAACGAACAGGCCCGACATCTCGCCTACGTCGTGTCCGAGTGCAAGAGACGCGGGATCGCCACGATCGAAGCGACGGCCGCTGCCGAGGCCCAATGGGTCGACACCATCGTCGAGACCACCAAGATGAGATTCAACCTCCTGCGCGACTGCACCCCAGGCTATTACAACAATGAAGGCGACTTTTCGCTGCGTGCCCAACGTAACGCACCGTACGGAGGGGGTGTGCTGGCTTTTGTTGACATTTTGAACAAGTGGCGGCGAGACAATGAATTCGAGGGTCTCGAAGTCACGCGGTTTGGGGAATGATGTTTGAGACTTGGATCTTTTGATAGAGTGTCTGAAGCGTTGAGCTCTGAAAGAACGGTACTGTAGATACCTTGTAGAGAGGAGTATCCAATAGTCTCGGTCTGTAGGGCTGTGACCTTAGATCAGCGTCATAAAGCTAAATAGAGAGCTGTGTCCTGGTCTCCAAGCTTGCCGTCTGTCATGTCCATGTGTATTGGTACGCGTCCACTTCGACGTACGTCAGATATGTATGTCCGATCCAGTGGCAGCAGATCACCAGTAGGTCGATCTTCTGGAGGGTGTCATGGAGCGGGAAGCCGAGTACCTGGTCCCAGACCTATGGTGCCTGTGTTACGTAGGGGCAGCTTCGGCCGCTAGTGCTCACACCCCATAGATACGTCGTAGATGCCTACATAGATACCTACAAGTACGAGGTGGTAGAGGTAAGCATTACGGGGACCCCCTGGATCCACTCAGCCTCGCTCGTCCACTCCTCCATCCACTTCGGCATGAGAAACTCGTATGTGATGTCTCTTTGAGAGAAATGATGGGGTAAGACCTTTTGAAGAAGGGGGTGTACGAGGCATGCATGGACCTCCAACTGGGGGCTTGGTACATGGTACTCGGTGCCTGATGCCTGATGCCTGATGTAGCCATGGCGACAGGAATGTGTTTCGGCCCCCCATTACTTGGTCAGTCATTCTCGAGTTGAGATAGGCTACAGTGATTATTATTACTTGGTACCTAGGTATCTAGGTACCAACCTGTGAATAAGGGAATTATTAAAGAAAAAGCCCCCAGTATAAGTTACTGTAGTTTGAATTACTTGTTTATCATGTAGACGACACACCGTGACTTTGTACTGACAATCAGCCAGCATCCGTTAATCTTGACCAACCAACCAACCGACCAAAAAAAAAGGACATCTCCAAGAGATTATTACCCGATACCAAACCGCAGAACCGTGAATTCGAATTGCCCTACTCGTATGTGAATGCGAGTGCGATTGTGATGGACATGCTACAGAGGCCGAAACTCGTCCCGATCAAAGCCGTCCCTGGCCTGTTTATATCCGAGTACGTGAAACAGTTTTCTTCCTACCACTCTCAGTCTCACTCCTATTCTCTTTCTCTTCAAATTTTCCGACAAAATACACAAAACATGTTTGAACTCATCAATGGAAACCACGTGTGTCTCTAGTCGCTTTGCCGCGTCTTCAACTCGATGCCGCCGAGAAGACAACATCGTTCGCATTCTCTCGGTGGCACAGGACCATGAAATTGGGCGTACAGCAACAGATGCTCACCTTGACGCTCACGCCGCGAGGAGAGGAGAGGGCAACGAAAAACAGATGGAACCTCTCGATATCAAAACCTGGGCGATCGAGATCGATGACGACCCCTTTGTCGATATCCTCCAGTATCTCGGGGAGGCGTGCGATTGGATCGAAGAGGGCTTGAGTTTGGGTCGGAGTGGCGAGGAAGGAGGAGAAGAGGAAGAAGAAGAGCTTGTTGCTGGAAACAGAAACCAGCTTCAGCCCGGTATCCTTGTCCACTGTAAGCTGGGCGTTTCTCGCTCGGGAGCCTTTGTCGTGGGATTCTGTACGTACCAGCATTCTTTTCCCCGATTATGTTCTTTTTGTCGAAATAAAACGAGCGAAATATGCAGTGCTGACATTGGAACTCACCCGAAAAAAAAGTGATGCGGAAATTCAAACTCTCGTACTCGGACGCCCTGACGCTGGCGAGGGAGTCGCGCCCAGAAATATGCCCAAACAGCGGGTTTGAAAAGCAGCTTCGCGTGTGGGAATTTTGCCAGTACAGCGTGTACCTCGACGAGGATGGCCAGCAGACTACACAGACGGAGCGTCGGAAGAAGCCATCGTACAAGGCATGGATCGCCGAGCGGGATAACCTGCTGCGTCGGGGAGAGGAGGATGTCAATCGAGCGAGGGTTGCGAGTCTGGCGAGCATGGCGGCGCGGTCTGGGAGGAAGAGACAAGACGAGATCGCGAACGAGCAATCACAAGATGCGAGTGAAAGTGGTGGGAGGGAGAGTGCTCAGCAGAATCAGCGGAAACTGGGCTGGGAGAGGGTTCAGAAGATGGAACAAGATTGGAATGAGAGGCTGATTCGAGGCCGGTTCCGCGCTGGAGATGGCGATGCTCAAGGACTCGAGGGGTGATTTGTGCATTTGGCCAATCTCCAGGTAACAGTTTATGGAAGCACTACTGTTGGATACCATTCACTAGCACAGGATGGTGGTAGCACCGAAATATCATTCTTTCCACTGCTTCCTGGACGGGGCGGCCGACTTTGGGCATCCGAAAACCGAGTGACTCGAGGAAAGGCTTCTTGGACCTGTCACATCCTCTCGCCGGAAGAAACGTGAACCGGAGTGACCACGTCGATGGCCACATCCACGCGTCATCTGCATTGATATCATGCGCCTCTGAATTGTTGAATATCGAGAATCGAAGGTCCCTTGACGTGTATCAAGTATCATCCACCTGAAAAGTCTGGATTGGGCCATGTATGAGTGGACAATTGTGGGTAGGGCGACGAGGTTCTCCGGAAGCAACTTGCCGTCATGACTGCTGGACACCAGGTAAACCGATATACAGGGCTCAAGACTTCCCTGTCATGCGGCAGCTCTGTCCTGAACCAGCCCTGCTCGGTCAAAACCACCCATGTCTTCAAAAGCAGTCACAGGATGTATTTTGTATCCTTGTATCGACTCCTCCCCAAACCCCGCGTTGTGCCGATCAAGCCTTGAAGGATGCGTGGAGACGTCGATCATCATCTCCACAGAAATTGATCTGGCTAATTGGGGATTTAGCTTGATATTGACTGCATGACCTGGCCTTTTATCCGTGCAAGCTTCACCACTTACCTGAGAGACATCTCCATCTGCATCAACCCCTCGTTCTCTCAATACCACTTCGTGCCCTGCTCGGTTCAAATACCGGCGAAGCAGCGATGTTCGAGAGGCATCCCTGGGAAATATGGAGAGCACTCCGAGAGAAGCGGGATCGATACATCACTGGATGGAGTATTTAGACCATGAGGGCGACAGCCGGGACGAAGAAGTCTCTGTGGATCCCTTTCGCACCGTCTAAGCCCACATCGCCATAATGAGATTGCTTGTCCCGTTCCTTTTCGGTGGCCTTGCTACCGTTGCCGGCGCAGCATGCATATCCAGCCAGAGCCTTTCAGTCACCGCGAGCACAGGCATCTTCACTGGGCTCCTCAACCCAACTTACCCAAATGTTCGCGAATTTCTCAATGTTCCATATGCTCTTCCTCCAACAGATGAACGCCGCTGGCTCCCTCCTCAGAAGCTTCCGACCTCAAACAAGCATTATGATGCCACTCAATATCCGCTCTCGTGCCCACAGTTTGTGAGCAGGGTCAAGTCGGTGTGGAGTGAGCAGATTCCGGAATGGTTGATCTTTGATGGCGGTGAAAGCACCAGTGCCGGCCTGTATGCGTACGGGACGTCTGAAGATTGCCTGAGTCTGGCCATTTGGACTCCGCTCAATGCCACCGCGGCTTCCAAGCTCCCGGTGATTATGTTCATGACAGGAGGTATGTCCCCTTTGAGAGATCCTTCGTTGTTCTGACAAGCCTTTCAGGAGGCATGGTAACTGGAGGAGTCAATATACCGATCCAAATACCGGCTGAATGGGTAGCGCGAAGCCAGAGCCATATTGTGGTAACCATCAACTACCGGGTGAACATCATGGGCTTCCCCAACGCGGCAGGATTGACAACTCAAAACCTGGGCCTTCGAGATCAAAGGGCAGCGCTTGAGTGGCTGCAGGCCAATATCGCAAGCTTTGGCGGCGATCCGACCGCTATAACGCTCTGGGGGCAATCAGCAGGTTCTCGTTCGACCGACTATTACAATTTTGCTTACTATAAGGACCCCATAGCACGCGGCTTCTTCATGCAATCTGGAACAGCATTATCAAGCACTGCGAATGCTGACGTCGATGGCACCAACTTCACATTTGTGGCACACAATCTCGGCTGTGACTTTCCAGCCAACAAGACTGCTGAGTTAGAATGCATGCGAAGAGTTCCTGTCAGTGAGATCGAGAACTTCGTTGGTCAGTACCAGGACAATTCAAGCACAACAAACACTGGTCAGGCTCCAATCGCTTTCACCCCAATTGCGGACGAGGACGTCGTCTTTAGCAATTACACTGCCCGATATCAGGCTGGCCAGGTTGCGAGAGTGCCGGCTATAATTTCGAACACCGCCAACGAGTATGCATCACTGGCACCGTATCCATTGAACAATCTCACCGCAGGCCCTAATCCACAAGCAGTGTCGGCAGGTACTCTCAACACCGTCTGCGGCATTTCCAACTCAAGTCTGCAGCGTAACGACCTGAACATCTCTACCTTTCGGTATGTCTATGGCGGGAACTTCTCCAACATTAATCCGCTGTGGTGGATGGGCGCATATCACGCCGCAGATCTGGCCATGATGTTTGGGACATATGATATCAGAGCTGGAGAGGTGTCACAACTGGAAATCGAGACGAGTGCCGCCATGCAAGACTATGTTCTCGCATTTGTCAAGGATCCAACCAATGGACCACAGAGTGTGAACTGGCCTGCGTATGATCACCGCAACGCAGGTGGCCAGATGATTTTGTTTGGAGCCAACGGAAAAGCCGTTCAACAAGTGAATGGGACCTCGATTGAAGGCGTCTGTTATGGCCAAGGCACTTATGATAGCACTCCCTGAGTTCGATGTCATTTTGTACCGCAGAAAGGTCAAAGGCTCGCGTGGTACACATGTGGTAGGAGAGCGGATGGATTCTGCGGCATTTGGTTCGATGAAAAGAATTCGGTGGACGGAAGCAACAATGCATAAGTAGAGCAGGTTAAGATTAATACATCGCATACTCCGGGAGTGGACCAAGACACCCCAAGATTCGGGAGGTGGCATATCGGGTCAAGGCAACGTGTTTCAGTGGGGAGTTTCGCTTGGAGGAAACCGTCAATTCGTCGTCCGCAGGCGGCCGAGGCCAGAGAAGCTGGGCGAGAGGCGCAGCCACGCAGTCCAGCATCCAGCATCCTGCGTTGCCTGCGCTGATTGTTCCAGATCTTCCTTCCCCCCGATAATCATCACTTTGTACTTTTTTGGTAGATTGATAGTGATCCTATCCCCGTCTACCGGTCACCGTCGCGGTAACATCATTTCCTGCATGCATCGACCATAATGCGACAGTGAGTGGCGTCCCTCGGGACATCACTCTTATCCATCGAACCACCATGGGGGACAAAAGCCAGTACCAGCACCTGCCCATCCCTACCTATGAGGAGGCCACTTCATCCCGTCCTACTTCCTCCCAATCCAGACTCGGTCCAGAAGAGATCAGTGACGATGCGGAGAGGCAAGGTCTTCTTGGGTCCTTGGGAAACTATCACCCCCCGACTGTCGAGTCTGCGCGACCGAGTCTCGATTCCCTCGACGGTATCGAGCAAGATGGCGAAGACGAGGTGCGCAGAGAGATGCAGCAGATGGACGTGGAAGACCCCCTGAGCGACTCCTCTTCCCATCGCTCCCTCCTTCGATACCGCCTCTCCAAGAGTTTCACCAACCTGACCAACTCGTTCTCCTCCTTAACCCTCCCCTCCTTTCGCCAGTACCTCTCCAAGATTTCATGGCCGCGAATAAACTATCAACAGTTCGATGCGAACCGCGTCGTCATCATTGGGCGACTGTTTGGTGTTTTCTTGATCATGGGTGTTCTTTATGTACTTATAGCGTCGGACGTTCTGTCATTTACAAAGAATCGCATGGGAATGGGCCAAATATACGACCCCGAGTCTATCAGAATATTTGTACAGAACCATATGAACGATCATGGAGATATGCAAAAGTATCTGGAGCACATAACGGACTTTCCCCATATCGCGGGGACCGAGGGCAATTATGTCCTGGGAGAATGGGTGGCCGAGCTATTCAAAGCGGGTGAATTGGAAGACGTGGAAATGGAGAGATATGAGGTCTATCTCAACTACCCACGAAGAGATGGGAGAAGAGTGGCGATTGTCGAGCCGGACAGTATGAAATGGGAGGCTAAATTGGAAGAGGACCAAGAGGAGTCTCTGGTGTTTCATGGTCATTCGAAGTCGGGCGACGTGACGGGTCCACTGATATACGCCAACTTCGGGTCGAGGGAGGACTTCAAGACGCTCGAAGATAACAACATATCCGTCAAGGATGCCGTCGTCCTTGTTCGCTATTATGGCACTCAAGGAGACCGGGCGCTGAAAGTCAAAGCCGCAGAACTTGCCGGCGCTGCGGGATGTATCATCTACTCTGATCCTGCCCAAGATGGCTACGTCCAGGGACCGACGTTTCCAGACGGGCGATTTATGCCGCAAGATGCTGTACAGCGGGGCGCTGTCAGCCTCATGTCCTGGGTTGTTGGAGATGTTCTCACTCCCGGATGGGCTTCAACGCCAGATAACAAGAAACATCTCAAACCCGAGGAGAGCGCCGGTCTCAACAAGATCCCGTCCATTCCCATCTCCTGGGAGGATGCGAAGCAGCTACTCGAGTCCCTCAAAGGACATGGCAATCAGATGAAGGATGGCTGGCAAGGAGTTCCTGACTTTGAATACTGGACGGGGAATCAGGACTCTCCGAGAGTTAACCTCAAGAATCTCCAGGATGAAGAGCAGAAGCAACCTATCTACAACGTGTTGGGCAAGATCACAGGTTGGGAGCAGCCCGAGAAGAAGATAGTGGTGGGCAACCACCGCGATGCATGGTGCACAGGCGCCGCCGATCCCGGCAGCGGCACGGCCGTCATGCTTGAAGTCGTCCGGATCTTTGGTGAACTGCGTCGACTAGGTTGGCGGCCACTCCGCACAATCGAATTCGCCAGCTGGGACGGGGAGGAGTACAACCTGATCGGCAGCACCGAGTACGTCGAGAGTCGTGAAGACCAGTTGCGTGAAGATGGAATCGGCTACCTCAATGTCGATGTCGGAGTGACTGGTACCGATTTTCACGCCGCCGCTTCTCCCCTGTACGAACGGCCCCTTATGCACGTTATCAACCGCGTCAGTGATCCTTCCACAGGGAAATCTATCCGCGAACTCTGGGACGCCGATAGCCGAAGAATTGAAGGCCTCGGCGCAGGAAGCGACTTTGTGGCCTTTCAAGACATGGTTGGCACCTCCTCGATCGACATGTTTTTCAAGGGAGCTAGATTCCCCTACCATTCTTGCTATGATAACTTCGAGTGGATGGCCAAGTTCGGTGACCCAGACTGGTCATACCATAAGACCATGGGTGAGATTTGGGCGCTCCTCATTCTGGAGTTGGCCGATCGGCCGCTCATCCCCTTCGACATCAGCGCCTACTCTAGGGCTATTGAGAGGTATATCGACGACCTGAAAGCGTATGCGGAGTCAGCACCTACAGCAGCCGACGCAAACACTCTCGATCTCTCCCCCTTGCGGAAGGCAGCGGAACTCCTTGCTCAGGAGGCCCTGCGCTTCCACACTTTCGACTCGGCCTGGCGTGACTTCATCTTCGGCTCCGGAGGTTTCGAATCGTCGACCATGGGCCTTGCTCGCTTGGATCACAACAATCGCCTCACGCGTTTTGAGACGGATCTTCTTGACCTGAGCGATGGTGGAGGACTGGCCAACCGAACACAGTTCAAACATGTCATATTTGCCCCGCAGCTGTGGAGTGGATATGACGATGCGACGTTCCCCAGTGTGAGAGATGCCATCAACGACGGAAACTGGGGGTTGGCGCAAGCCGAGGTCGAGAAAGTGGCGGGCATACTGGAAGTGGCAGCAGGAAAGCTGAACTCATAAGACCACTTGGGAAGAAAGAACAGGGAATCCGGATTTTATCGTCAAGGCTTGCTGCTCTGAAAGCACTAGGTGGTGGCAGGCAGGCACCGAACTACCATGCGAATACTTGTCAGAGATGCCACGCAGGGGTTTTTCCTTCTTCTCCTGTTTTCATTTTTCGAAGAACGAAGACTAGGCGGGATGGGTTCGTGTTTTTATTGCTCCCGTTCTGCTCGGTGTCTATTGTGAGGAGGGCAGGACAAAAGGAAAGCACGGCGTACTGGGGCCAAAGGGAAGGGTGATTGATGAGCATGTCTCGAGAGGACGCTGTCACTGTTGTGTGAGCGTAGGTCTTTCAAGACGTGCAATACAGGGAGACTAGAAGTGAGTGACGGGACAGACTCGTCCATGTCCATGGGGGGTTTCTCCTATTGATACGTGGGTATTTGCCAGCTTTGCGATATTGAGTATATATATGTACCTCCCTTTTTTTTCCTTCCACAGGCCCTTTCAGACTTCCTTCTTGAAACTCTTCGCCAGAGCCCAGAAGTTCTCCATCTTTGCTCTGCTCAACACGTCCCGAGCTTGTGCGTCTGTCTCACACACCCTGGCTCCCAGCCACCGCTTGAAATTGCGCTGTTTCTCCTCGCCCTTGAAGATCAACTCGCACTTGTTCAAGCTCAGATCTTTCAGTTCGCCATTCTCGTCCTCGGCCTCGAGCCATTTTGCCAGGGCTTCGCGGTTCCCTTCTGCCACAGACCGGGGTGCTTCCATCTCGGTCCATCGAATGCGGTTCTGCATCACCTTGTCGTAGTTCCGGATGCTGTGCTCGCCACCTTCAACCACGACGAGGTTCATTTTCGGGTGCATGATGACGACGCCCGTGAGCCTATTCTGGTCCGCATTGACAGAGACTTGGTATCTGTGTTTGCCGTTGGCCAGCGAGTCGATCTTGTAAACGCGTATGTGGATCCCACGGGCGGCGTCTTCGGCTTGCTGCTTCGCCAGTTTTTCGGCGCGTTGTTCTTTCGATAATTTGCGTGACAGATTGTCTTCTTCGGCCTTCCTTGCTCGTTCTGCGATCTCCCTGTTCACGCGGGCCTCGACAGCCGTGGGATCTTTGACGGCTTCCTCACCGAGAACACGCATCAAGTTACTCTTTTTCACTTTGGGTGGAGGAGGTGGAACGAGGCCTAGTCGGATCTTGGCTTGCTCTTCCTTGAGATCAGCCATGCGTCGTTGACGGCGCAATTTGGCCTGTTCCTTGGACGTGAGATACATGGGTTTCGGTGCCGGATTGTTCTTCTCCTGCGGTGGCTCGATGAGAACAGGGTGCTGGATATAGACTGTGATGATGCTGTCCGGGGTATCGATCTTCAGATTTGCCGGATCGGAGATGGCATCATAGGATTTGCCATTAACGAGACCTTCGTCCCACCATTCCAGGTCAGGCGGGGCAGGGACAAGGAACGCTTTTTCGGTATCGAGATCCTCTTCCAACCCAGCCTGCCTCGCGCGCTCCGCAATCTTCTTCTTCATAGCTTCCAGTTGCGCTTGTCGTCGGAGTGCCGCCGCTTGTTGCATGTATTTGCCCTTTTGGTTGAAGACCAGCTGTCTAGAATGCCGGGCTTTGGGTAGTACATTCCGCGAACCCAGATTCGGATCGAAATAAGGGTTCTCTTTGAGTTCATCCAACGAAGGCCCCGAGAGATCCAGCTGTGCCTTTTGTTGCAACGGGGCAGGAGATTCTGTTCTTCGATTTCCCATAGCAGTTGCAAACTTAGGCTGCGGCGCTCGCCCCTTGTTCCTCTGAGTGTCATGCTGGGTATCGCCCAGCAAGTCAGGGTGTATACCAATGTTCAACCCTCCTCGTGCTTTGGACATATCGTCATTGTAGGCTGGCGCAGTGTAATTCGTTGATGGCCTTTGCTGAGTCTGGGTCGCTATTCGACCAGTTGCCGCCGCCACACGGGCCCTCATCTGGGCAATCCTGTCGGCTGCACTCAGAGGAGGTGTGGGGGACGCACTCGCTGCCATCGCGGGCGACGAGGTTGCTGCACCATTCTTCATGGCTGCCAGTTTCGCTTTCAGTTCGGCCGCCTTGGCCGCAGCCGCAGCCTTAGCACGAGCCACTATCGCATCGGCATCTGGCTTTGATCCCATCGGCGTAGAGGAGGCGGAGGTGGCTGCGGTTGTGGGACGAGGAGAGCCATTGTTGGATCTGGCACGTTTCTGGCTCTCGACTTCATCGTCTTCCGGGTGAAGCCTTTTCAGCACATTGCTCGCTCTGTCTGCCATTGCGAAGGTTGAAAGAGGAGGACTCACTGTGCGCAAGAGAATGAGGGCTCCTGCAGATGCTTCGAGCTCGCGTGAGGTGAGGTGAGGTGAGGCGCGAGAAGGATGAGTGGGTGATGTTATGATGGCAGGCTGGTTGCTTGAACAGTCGCGAGGGACCAACGCCAAGATGAGTAAAAACTACTCGCGCCTCATCCCGGATTCGGACGGGGGTGATGCCGCCCTACACTCACCTCGAGGCCCGCCCGGCTGGCACGAGTCGGGGTACCTGGGTAAGCTCTGATCTGTGTCTCCGGGCGCGGGGGCGAGAGGTCTAAGCTTTAATCTGCTAGGTCCTCCATTAAGGCACAGCTACCCTAGTACCTAGCACCCACCTAGAGCTTAGGCTAAGTAGGTCTAACCGTTGTGGCATTTAATCTGCGACTTGTCTGGCACTTTATTCACTCACTTGTACAACTTCACTTCCTCGTCCCATCGACAGCCTGTAACTGATGGAAGTACCTTACCCAACGAAACGATTCCGCCCGAGAGTGCGGCCTGAAAAGAGAAGGCGGGTTGCATTGGCTTGCAGCCGATGCAGAAATCTAAAGAAGAAATGTCTCCCTGGTAGAGATGCGAGTTGCAGGAACTGTCACGACGCCAATGCATTTTGCGTCTTTGAGCCTGCGGCAGGCCAAACGGTCCGCACTGACGACCTCGGACGGGAAACTGATCACCTAGAGTCCGTCATGTCTTTCAGTGTAGTGATCGGATCGGCTAAGCTTTGGGTTATAGATCGAATGCGTTGGCCAGTATCGTGGACGCAGTGCACAGCGAGTGCCAGAACATCTATCCCGGTATCATCCTTGAGCCACGGCACCTAGCCACAATAGTATCCCTTATCCTCAACAAAAATAGCTCATCAGTAGGAGCCCCAATGTTGGTACATGGGCCACCGTTCCGAGAACCGGCCAAGGTTGCTCTTCATAGCCCTCTTCAGAATGCACATCGGGAGCAGGAATGCCAGCCTCCACGATCGGCCCAGGTGCAAGAGCAAGGTGTGTGAGTAAGATTTTTGGCTTCCACTCTGCCCCTGGTGCTGTATGAGCCAAAGTATCTAACGAAAGCTTGTCAAGGCTATGAGGTATCCGGCTCGCACGACGGATTCTTTTCCAGTGTTGTAAAGGTCGTCTCGCACGATGGCGACCACTCCTTTCCCACGGGCCATACGGTGAGCATGAAGACCTCTCCACGTGTGCTCACTTCTCAGCCAAGTAACCTTGGGTAGCAGGCTTTCTATACATCCAAAATCCTGATGCCCGGAGACAACGCATCCGTGGTGGGAAATACGCTGTTGAGTCTTCCCACGGAGGCCGAGGCAGATTTTCATCTCTCGACCTTCTTTCTCTACTTGGAGAGTAATTGGTTTTATTTTGAGGAAACCTGGCTCAGAGAGGTCTTTTCTCTGGTTTTCCAAGCCAAGAGAGGGCAATGTCAGGTGGACGACACACTGCTGTGCCTGTCGCTAATGGTCATGGCGCTGGGCGCCTCATTCAAGCATTTGCGTTCCTTGGACTCAAAGATGGACCAGAACAGGCAAACACAGCAACATGATCATCCTTCAGACACCCTCCCTGGCGCCGAGTATTTCAATCAGGCCCAACGACTGATCCCGCAAGCCCTCCGACGACCCTCCTTGCTTAGCGTGCAGGTATGTCTTCTCACATCGATTTACGGTATGCCCTCGGACAACAGGGAGATGGGATACACATACAGCGGCATGGCGTTGAGAATGTGCGTGGCCCTGTCTTTTCATAGAAAGGATGGCTCGCCCAATATATCAGAGAAGGCCCGGGAAGTGCAAAAGCGTGTGTTCTGGACAGTGTATTGTATTGAACGGTAGGGTTTCTCCCCGAGATTGAATGGTTGACATACTTATACTCCGACAGCCGAATCTCCATGGCTCTAGGATATCCGGAGATGCTTCAAACCACGGAGATATCCATCTCACTACCAACGCGCCTGGACGACATTGACCAGAGTTGTCCTACTCGAGTGGATCGTCTGACAGCTTTCACAGAGCTCACTCTGCTTCACAGCCTGGTAATTCGGAAGAGGTTGGTTTCAATAACAGGGCACAGTGCCGTTTTTGCTTTTCTGACTGACAATCGGAGACAGACTGGATGGTTCGGATCTCATCGCCTTGAACGAGATTCGAACATTGCTCGAGCAGTGGAAGGATCGACTACCGCCGAGTATTTTGGACCATTCTAAAGCTCAGGTCCGGGCCACCCTGCACCTGGATATGATGTACCAGATGGTTTGGGTCGATCTAGGTCGACGGACCTTACTCGATCTCGTGAAAAACCATCTCAAGGGCCAGCACGGCGGCGTCCCGCATGGGAGAGAAACCGGAGAGCAAACGCCCGTCCAGCGAGAGTTATCGACCCGCTGCGTCGGGGCCGCACTCAAAGTTCTGGAGGCCATTGCTACTCTTCACCGTCGGTCTCTACTTGCTCGGTTTTCTTACACGGACTTACATTCATGCATCTCCGCCACAGTCATCCTTCTCTTGGGAAGCATCCAGCACGAGGAGTCCGAGCAGCTTCCGTCATTTCAACATGCTATCGACCAGGGCATGGAAGCCTTGGATTTCCTGGCAGGAGGCGACAAAAATGCAGGACATGGGTATAAGCTCGTCCGACTTTTACAGAATACGGTAGCTCGCCTTCGAAGACGGGCGCATGTCCGGAGAGGTGGTCCTGGGATCTCATCTTCGACATTGGCGTCGCCGTTACCACCACGGCCAGGTGATGAAAGTGATGACCATCAGAACAAAGTCGATAGTGGACCTAGACCCTCTCCAGCGGAGGGAAGTGTGCATGACCCTGTCGAACTGCCGTGGTCAGGAGGCCTCGAGCCGCGGCCGGCAGCAGATCGTGCTCACCACTTTCCTCACTTAGGCCAAACGGCTCGACCAGATAACTACGGCGGCCACCGGGAAGACCATCGAGGTTTGGACTTTGCCACTTGGGAGTCCCTGTCGGCGTATTACTCTGCCCAAGACTTGCAACTGTTTGGGTTTGATGGCTTTCAGATCTTCGGCGAGGGAGATTTGGTGGATGAATTCGGCACGAGCCCCCCAGACGATCGCGGCCAGGCTGGTTTCAGCACATGAAGGGGATCAAGGAATCATCTTTCCATCTCTCCTCACCAAGAGGCGGAAAGATAACATGGATCAAGGATATCAACGTGCCTTTTCTCAATTACGCCAGATTCAAAACGTCCTTCCCTCTCTCCCGTCTCAACCCCTCTTCTTCTTCTTCTTCTTCTTCTTCTTCTTCTTCTTCTTCTTCTTCTTCTTCTTCTCCTCCTCCTCCTCCTCCGCCGCCGCCGCATCTTCTTAATCTCACAGGACTGGAACTGCGATAATGGATAGAGGATAATTAGCCACACGTAGCAGCTCGAGTAACGCGAAATCTGATCAAGAATCATCTATAACGTTTGCCTCTCAAATCTTCACCACGTGTATTCCAAGTTTGACGACACCAGCAAAGCACAAACGACTTCAAGGCTCCAGCCGTCGACTCATCGGCATGCTCAGGCGAGTTTCTTTGTGATCAACAACATTGGGCCAGTCGAAAGCTAGATAGACAAACGACTCATCTTCCACTCGACTCAGAGAATTACGCCCGGCTATCTTCGGTCGATGTCCGTCCATGCTCGATCCAGGCTTTTCAATAAGTGTACCTGAAGGTCGGGTCACCCTTGTCAGTGACCTCCCTGCCATCGGTGTAAACCACAGAGACCCCGCCCAAATTCGCCTTTTTCCTGTTGTCCCAATAGCAACTGTACCAGTATCCAATGACCGCCAGAACGAAGACAATCCAGCTGACAAGTGCCAGGATGAGACCCTGTTGGTATCGGGGCGCATAGTTCGAGTCCCACAGGAGTGGGCCGATGACGGCGCCAGCCGCGTACCCGATGAAAAATAAGGCATTGACGACGGCCTTTTTGGTATTTCCTCGCACGTTGGATGCGCTGAGGCTCAGAACCAGACTGAATATGTTTGAGATGACGGAGGCCTGCGAAGAGAGGAGTCTAGATAAGTGTTCACGTCCACAAAAAAAGAGAGACAGAGAGGGGGAAGATGGTCGGAGGGGATTCATACCAGCCATGATGCAACGATCATCCCCCATCCGGCCGTCAGAGGGAGGGTGAAAAGCAAAATGATGCCCGTCAGGGGAATCATGACGAGCCCCACGATGATGCAGCACCGTCGGTTGGGCCAGATGAAGCACAAGGCAATGCCGACCCAGATGAAGAAAATCTGGACGGCGCCGGAAGGAGAGGTGTAGAGCATGGTCTCGTATTTGTCGTAGCCGAGAGAGTTGATGATCAAGGAGGCAAACTAAAGCATGGTTCGACGGTCAAAAAGCGTGCGTTGAAGATCTTTCTCTCCTTCAGGCAGATCAAAGAATGGCGGTGACTCACCACAAGGACAGGAGCGGGAAGGGTGATAAGAATGCCGAATCCCAGATTGAGCCAGGTGCGGACCTGCAAGAGAGCCTCCTTGAGCTGGCCAGGGGCAAAGTTGGTCCGGTCACCTCCCTCACTCTCAAGCTGGAGTCGTTTCTTCGCGGCGATGCGTTCGGCTGGCGTGAGAAACCAGGCAGATTCCGGACCACTGGGCATGGCCAGGGTGAACAGAATACCCGCGAAGATTGTAATGGCACCGCAGACGAGGAACATAATTCTCCAGGCAGCAATAGCGGTTGGGTTTTTGCCGATGCCGTACATCATCAATGCACCCAAGACCTGGGCCAGGCCATTGCAGCTAATCCAGATACTGTGCACGGAAAGAAGGGTGTCAGCTGTGCCTCGATTTTTTCCGGGTCGGCTGTATTAAGATGGGAGCTCACCCGATCCGCATAGGATGTTCTCTCTTCTTGTACCAAATACTCGTCAAGGTGACGAACGCAGGCTGGACAGCTCCCTCGGCAAAGCCCAGGATGAACCTCACACCCATCATCGAAGAGAAAGAATTGCAAGCGGCCAAACACTAGCGGTAGTTTGAATTAGATTTGGCCTCCGCGTAGACCCTACAGGGGCAGTAAAAGGGAGTGTAGGTGGCTGACCATGCAAATGATGCCCCAGATGATCCTGTTCAACGTAGTCAGCAAGCCGGCTCTCCTTGGGTTGGTAAGAGGCGTGTGCCAGAAGCCACTTACACTGTAACTCCGACAAATCTAGCCAGAGGCAGTCGACTCATCAGATAGATAAAGGGAAACTCTGAGAGCAGCTGGCCCAAGTAAAAGATGGAGCTCAGCCATGAGTATTGTCTACCATGCAGATCAAGGTCGGTGACCAGGCCAAAGACTGCGGCATAGCTCAAGCTTTGTTTGTCGACGTCTGATCCATGTTGGTCCGATGATTTTATATTGGAAAATATGTTTGGTATACATACACTGAGAAAAAAACACGAGCGCCATCTGTAGCATTCAGTCAGACTTTGGGATATTGGATACGTTGACGGGGAAACGTCGCCAAAAAGGCAAAGAAAACAACAAAAGACAGGACTCACAAGAGGCAGGATCACTCTGTCAATCTTGTTGCGCAGCCGTCTCTCTTCTGCTTCGTTTGGTGGAGGGTCCTGCTCCAAGAGGTCGAATTGCTCCTGTTTGGTGGAGGGTCCTGTGGTGGCAGTGGTGGTGAGAGCATTGTTCTTGTCATTTTGTTGGGCCGGGGTGGTGTCGTCCATCTTTCGAAATGTCAAGTTGGGGGTCTGTTCGAAAGAATGAGAACGGATGAATCTTGAGCTCACAACAAATGCCTCGTGGAGGAGAGGGCAGATAAATACTAATGGAAACTGTCGGCTCGTAGCTTCCTGTTTGGGTGTCGGTCGAGACGCTTCCAAGATCCACGACGAAGCCCCTCATCCTCAGTGTAGATATCCTACTAGTACTGAGCCCCTTGCGAAGCATGTACCGAAAACCTCGTGTGCCATAAACCCGTGACGGGCTCGCTATCAGGACCGTGACGGGCTCGCTATCAGGACGGTGATCGGGAAGCCAGATAGAACTTGCGCTGCAAAGATAACACTCGGGTCAGGAACCGATGCGGACTCGGCAAGGACCAGCAAAACCATTAGTCTCATCACTCGATTTCGCTGTTTCTTTGTTAATCTGGGGTGCCATGTAGGTGTTGCAAAACAATCAGGAACTTGTGGTGGTGCAATGTTCTTTGGTGCTTCTCCACCAGATCCACTTCGAAGTCGGGTGCGTGTACCCCACCAATCACCATCAGATTTCCGCATGTGTCTCGCCCCACTGCATCTCACGCGATACGGCTTGATAGAGAATGCGGGAAGGTTGCGAGAGAGGGAGAACCATGGAGATGAAAGTGGCACCGACAAGTCGGAGCCCCTTCCTTGCCTGGGGTGAATTTCGTGCCTTCCGTCCCGTGAGGAGAGCGCTCTCGTCAGATTCCCCCTTTTATATGTCACTGGGCGACTGACCACTACATGCATTCGTTTCCACCTCACCTCCGTCAGATCAAAAGGCGGCAATAAAGTCGACTGATCTCCGGGTAAAATGGTGCAAGAGATGGATCTTCAGAAGCTGGACATGGAATTGGCGATCAAGCCATGGACAGCACTGCCCCAAGAGGCATATGTCCTGACCGGAGCGAATCTGATAGATCCTCTGCAGGGCCAGGTGATCAAGAACGCAACAATCCGAATTGAGGGAGGACTTGTCACCGAAGTTTCAGAGCAAGAACACACTCGACCGACGACGAATGATGGGACCACGGTGATCGACGCTAGGGGCAAATACATCTTGCCGGGCCTCATCGATTGCCACGTCCACATAATGGCGGTGGCTGGGAACGCCGGAATGAATGAGACATTCCACATGGACCACAGCACCTCCCTGCTCCGACAGCCAAAGCTATGTCAGGGAATGTTGGATCGGGGCTTCACCAGCGTCCGGGACTGCGCTGGAGCCACGCCAGCTATGAGACAGGCGATCGAGGACGGCGTACACCCGGGCCCAAGACTCTTCATTGCTGGCAAGGGATTGTCCCAAACGGGAGGTCACGGAGACTTGCGCAAGGCACATGATTCGAGGGGGATCTGCTGCGCCTGTGGCGCCGGAGGTCACGACATGACCCGGGTCGTGGACGGCGTTCCAGACTGCCTCAAATATGCTCGTGAAGAGCTTCGGCGCGGGGCCGATTTTATCAAAATCATGAGCGGCGGAGGAGTCGCCAGCCCGACGGATCGCATTGACCAGGTCCAGTTCTCCGACGAAGAGATCAAGGCCATTGTCACCGTTGCCACCAATGCCCGCACATATGTCACCTCCCACGCCTACACGCCTCAGGCCATTCAACAGGCCATCTCTCACGGGGTTCGCGGAATCGAGCACGGGAATCTCCTAGATGAGGAAACCGCGCGTCTCATGGCCAGTAAGGGTGTTTTCCTGACTCCCACGCTCGTGGTGTATGCCACCATGGCAAGGCCAGAGTTCTCAAGCTTCCTCCCTCCCTTTTCAGCTCAAAAAAATAGCGAAGTGCTCGAGTCTGGCTTGCGAGCGTTGAAAATCGCGACGGATGCTGGGGTAACGATCTGCTTCGGCACCGATCTCCTGGGTCCAATGCATCCTGCTCAGACAAACGAGTTCGTGATCCGCAGCCAGGTGCAAACACCGTTACAGATCATCCAGAGTGCCACGGTCAATGCGGCAAGACTCATCCAGAGAGAAGAGACCCTTGGCCGCATTGCTCCCGGCTTCTTGGCCGATTTTTTGATCTTAAATGCTAATCCACTCGAGGATATTGCGGTCCTCGATCGGCCTGACCAGCACCTGTTGGCGACCATCAAGGACGGGAGGGTGGTGTCGTCGCGGTGGTCCCGCCTTGAGGTTAAACAGCGGAGATTGAGTAATATTGCATAAGTGGCTCGGAATAAGGCCTCGTCTATGTAACGGGTTGATGTGCCTGTACTTACTGTCGTCGTGATCAAGAACTTTCCCCGATGTCTACCCAAAGAGTCTAGATGTAGATAGACGCCGACCTGATGGCACCTACCTGATGGAGGTACGGATTAAGAGCTCTTCTACAGTATTCCGCTGCAGTCTCATAGGCCTGGACACTTTCGGCCGCAGCCGCCATAGTGTAGAGTAGATTGCCATATCTCGAATGAAGATAAGGTGACTTGTGCAGGCAATGTAGGTAGACAAAGAGAGGACACTTTGTCTCAAGCAACTCGAATTCTCGGTGAGGCACCAATACTGGCGCCCAGCACGTCCATTGCCATTAGGGAATGGTGCAATGATACTGTCTGGAACGTCCTGACGGGTTATCCTTATCTGCTATAGTGCCTAATAATCAGCCACAACCGGCGCGATATTCCGTCTTTTTGCAAGGGATTGAGGCACTATTCCTGACAGATACCATTCGGCGGTCCCGACGTCGGCTCACGACGTAGTCTTGCCGTCTGCCACTCATCTCCCTCCGGCACGTATCGGTCGACCCGAATTTCTATCGACCTTTCGGTCCGTTTTTTGCAAATCTGCAAATAGTCCTTTTGATGGTCTGAAGAGAATACTCACCCAGCATGAATGATCAAGTGTCTCAACCGATAGTTCGTCGCGTCCCTGCCGCGTAAGTCTATCCCGTATAGCCTATGCGTCGAATCATTTTCGAGATGCTGACTGCTCTGTAACACACAGCTGTTTCTTTTGTCGACACAGCAAATTGAAATGCTCGGGCACTCAGCCTTGTGATCGGTGCAAAAAGAGATCCAAAGAATGCGTCTTTACATCCGCAGAGAGGCAGGACGGTCACGATGAACGGTCATGTCTTGACCTCTTCTTCCAACTGCATGTTACCTGACTTGACAGTAGGCCTTCACCGCCGCCACGGAAACGAGCACGTCTCCATCATTCAACCTCACCTCCCGCAAGGAGTACTCGGCGTGTGTCCCAAAATGAGTTGCTACCCTCTCCTCGTCGTGCTGTAGAGACGTCCGTCGACTTTACCGAAGGTCGGAATCCCAGTGCCATCTCCCCGCAGTTCCTGCCAAACAGGCTGAATCAGCGGAAACGCTGGCGTAAGACACCACTTGATTTGATTTTGGGAGAGCGTGACTTCAGAAGTGTGCTGTTTGCTGACCGGGACTGTGCAGTATACGTGGGTGCATGCTCGACATGGTCCTTCAACATCCGTGTGGCGACCATGATCAGGTCGAGCCTCAAAGACGGCGGTGAAGTTGAGGACGATCCATTCTCCTTGGACGGCAACGCCTACGATCTTTCCTTGAAGAGAGTAAACTCTGACATGACGCTTGATCTGAGCCGACTGCCATCACTCGATTATGCCATCTACCTCGTTAATACGGTCAACTTCCACCTGGGCGGAATTCTTCGGTTGTTCGACGAGTACGAATTTCTGCAAAATCTCCATGAATTCTATAACCAAGGTTCGCAGAAGGCTCGTGCACACAAACTCTGGTACATCCAATGTCTCCTTCTCCTCGCACTGGGGAAAGGCTTCCTCAATGTTCGAAATTCGCCAGACAACACTTCATCAACGGATTACTTCGTCCGTGCGATGTCTATCCTTCCAGACACTACGGAGCTCTATGAAGAGCCCGTTCTGGCCGTCGAAGTACTTGCCACCGTTGCCTTGTACTTTTACTGTTTGGATATGAAACAGAGCGCTTATTCCTATGTTGGTTATCCCCACTGAAGGCACCGTCTTCAGAAATTCTCTTGGACTAACTATCGCTCGACATGGTTTCAGATTGGACAAGCTCTACGAATAGCTCTGGTGGAGGGACTGCACGCCGAATTGCCCCCTCTCCAGCTGGGGGATCGTTTCACCGAAAGGTGTCGGAACGCTTGGTGGACAACCTACATCCTAGACCGTACCTTGTCTGCAGCGGTTGGGGCGCCTATTTCCGCCCAAGATAGCCACATTCAGCAGTCTCTCCCTTCGCCTCAGCAAGTCTCGCAACGCGACGCCACCTTAGTCATGCACGTCAAGTTGTGTCGCATGGTATCATCCATTTTAACGGGTGAGTTCAGCCTGACCCGCATCGTCCCCCGGTACTCGTTTCTTACAGATAGTAGAGCTGTACACTGCGAATGGAAGCCTAGAGAATACATATCTCTCAAAGGTCAGATCGGTTCTGAAGCAGATGGCCGATATTGCGAAACAACTCGAGGAAGTTATAGATTTCAAGTTTAAGAGTTCTCTGGAAACACTTTCTAAAGGAGCACTGTATTTGAGGATGCTTTACAATCAGGTTCGCCAATTTTGTGCGGTGCAACTGGACTCAGCTAACACCCTTCTCAGTGTATCGTCCTGGCCACTAGACCATTATTACTCTGTCTCCTTCAGGAGACGCTACAGTCCCTCCGTCCCGGCTCCAATGGTGTGAAGGTCTATATTCCACCTTCAATACGCGATCTGTTGAAAACATGCTCAGATTCTGCCACCAAAACGCTCAAAATGCTCAGCGCCTTGAGCAGCCACAGTTTCCTTGGTACATAGACTTGACAGTGGCTCCCTCTATGCAGAGTTTCAAAAAGGCTGATCAACGACTGCAGACACATTTCTTCCCTTCGATTTGGAATTTGCTTGTTCGGCATCATCCGTGGTCACGATGGTTGACGAAATTCTTCGAGGTGCATCAATATCCTCATCCACCAAAGATCTGCGCCACAAGATTCTTGATGAGATTGCAGCAGGAGGAAACAAAGCCGCCCCGTACCGACAACGAGAGCTGCGGAGGCTCTCAGAACTAGCCGACCGTCTGTGGAACACCATCGATGCATTGAATGCCCAGAATCGCAGCCCAGGAACGGCAGCATCAGACCACGAGGTGGATCAGGTTCATCAACAACGACATAATCCCGGCGTACAATCAGAGGATCACCAGCTTGGACTTGATTCTCGAGCGGGTGATGATGGAACGGCGATGGCCGAACTGCCTGGCAATGGTCTTGAACAACCTCTGGTCCTGCTTGAGGAGCAAGCCATTGCGATCCCTCCGGGGGCTTCAGTTTCATCTTCTGAC
Organism: Fonsecaea pedrosoi CBS 271.37; assembly: GCF_000835455.1. Classification (NCBI taxonomy): domain Eukaryota; kingdom Fungi; phylum Ascomycota; class Eurotiomycetes; order Chaetothyriales; family Herpotrichiellaceae; genus Fonsecaea; species Fonsecaea pedrosoi. Next base: position 4,206,067 of record NW_013550612.1, read on the forward strand.
TTTGCTCAAACCTTTGATTTCTCGCCCGAGCAGATGCTTCTTCTGGCAGATCATCTGGACGTAAATGCACTGCAAACTGGGTTTGATTTTGCCAGCCACGGGTTCAATGAGTGGATCTGAACCATCTACCATGATTGGATTTTCATTGCGAGATGTAACCCCCGATTGTTGATCGATATCAGTGTAAAAGAAGGCCGTCAATTGCAGAACCAATTTTTGATAAGTAGTATCTCCGTGCGGACGTGGCAATGACGATCGTGGCTTCGCAAGGATCGGCTGGCGAAGCGTCTGGGAACCTAATTGAGCCCATGCGCGAGCCGATAGACTCAGACATCGGATGACACACCGTGCAATCTTGCCGAACCAGATGATCCGACTGAGATATGCAGACCCCCGATATCCCGGGTCATTGTCTCCAGATACCTCGATAGATATTATCGGGAGTGATTTCGAATCCAACCTTGGCCCTTGGTCCTCTATCTGGATCATCGGTAGAGGCGAGACGATGAAAGCTTGCCTCTTCCTTTCAGCCCCTTCCGATCATGGAAACAGGTAGTCGGAAAAGACAGCGGCAGGTGAGACACTTACCGACTCGCTGTAAGCCCTCGAGCACCTGCTCGGGTGCTTCGAATTAGCACGGGAAGAAGACGGTCTCAGTCGGTCAAATATTGTCGTTATGCTACCTATACCCTTGCCCTCTGTGCCAGCTATTCTGCGTTAAAGGGCCGGGTCTTTCTCCAGGATATCTCACCCAGCTCACTGGTCACTATGGCAGCGGAGTCAGCCGTGGTTCGGAGATTCACCGCTCAATCGGGAGCATTGCGACGATTCTCTTGCAAACGGGCATCGATCTCTACCACTGCTCCCGGGGACAAGTTGAAATCCCCCGAAGATGGCGACTACCATTTACAGGTGGCTGGAGAGCAACGATCGGGCACTGAGACTCCAGGACCTTTCTCAAGACTGTCGTCTGCATCTCTCGTCCGGAGCATCATAATAGGAAGGATATTTCAGTTCCCGATTTTATACAAACCTTCGCTAGCCTTGCTCCAGAAAGTCTCCGGTTCCCGATCGGTATTTCTGAACGCGGACAAAAACCCACTGATCCGCGCGATGGTTCTGCCACTCATCTACAGACAATTCTGCGCTGGGCGAAACGAAGCCGAAGTGCAGCGGACGATCGAGCAGATCAAGAACATGGGGTATGCGGGGATCATACTGTGCTACGCGAAGGAGGTGATGGCCAAGTCTGGTCATCAAGCGGCGAACGAGTTGGAATCCACGGTGGCGCGCAGCCATAGGACGAGGCAGGAGGTAGAAGATTGGAAACAAGTCAACCTAAAAACATTGAACGCCGTCGGCGAAGGAGACTACATCGGCGTCAAGTAAGTTTCCCAACCATTTCCTCGACGAGTCGTCGCATCTAACCTCCGGCGTGCACAAAAGATTGACGGGAGCTGGCGGGGGAGTGGCCCAGCAGCTGAAAGACGGGGGGTCTCCATCACCGGAAGTGAGGGAAGCATTGAGAGAGATATGCCGCCAGGCGAAATCGCAGGGTAAACGCCTCTGGATTGATGCCGAACAGCAAGTCTACCATCCGGCTATCGATAATTGGACCATCGACCTAATGCGCGAGTTCAATCGGGAGAACTCGATGGTGGTGATGACCACCATTCAAGCCTATCTCAAGTCATCCCGGCAGACGGTCGAGCGGTATCTGCGCCTGGCTCAGACGGAAGGCTGGTCGCTGGGCATCAAGCTCGTCCGTGGAGCTTACATTGGCAGCGACAACCGGAGTAAGATTCACGACACCAAGCGTGAGACAGACGAGTGCTACGACAGCATCGCGCATGATATCATTACCAAGTCGTGGCCGGGCTTCGAAAGTGGTAGCTGTGGCGCTGGTATTGCTGCTGCTGCTGCTGATACTTCTGGATTTCCTCACGCCAGGATATTCCTGGCGGGCCACAATTCCGAGTCGATTCGAAAGGCCTCGAGCCTGGTCCGCCGGCTCTCCCAAACGGGAGATCTCGCAAACGAAGTACACTACGGCCAGCTACAAGGCATGGCGGATGACATTGGTTGCGAGCTACTTGCTCAAGCAGACCATCAACGAGAAGTACTGAAGGCGCTCAACCCGTCATCACCGGCCGCCTCGAGTCCTTCACAAATACATCAAAATGACGCTCAGCACAGGCTCACCGAGCTCGGGATCCCACGTGTGTACAAGTGTCTCTCATGGGGCTCGGTCCAGGACTGCCTGTACTACCTTGTTCGTCGGGCGATCGAGAACCAAGGCGCGGCGGAAAGGATGAAGTCTTCACTAAATGAGATGCAGGCTGAGTTGCGAAGGCGGTTCTTTGGATTGTTCAGGCGTGGAAAATGAAAGAGATGAGGGTGAACAGATAATGATTCAATTCGAGCAAGATTGCAATACAACTTGAAGTCCTTGTAGAGACCTAAAATGTGATCGTGAGATTCCTCATCGCATGACACGTAGACAGCAGGTCTTTAGGTTATGCGAAGTCCTGACCTACACCTCATTGGAAGGATACAAAACTTGCGACAATGAGCCAAACTCCTCCTTGATGGTCCTCACGCTCGTAAACCGCTGAAGATGAGCCATGGTTCCCGTTTTATCGTTGGTGCCACTATCCCGGCTACCACCAAAGGGCTGCTGCGCCACCACGGAGCCGGTACATTTGGTGTTGAGGTAGAGCATACCGGCCGCATGTTTGAGGATCTCTTGAGCCTGTCGCGAGGCGATCGGGTCTCGGGCAAAGATGGCCCCAGTGAGTGCGTAAGTCGAGGTTCCATCGAGTAGTCCCAGCGTCTCCTGCCACTTGTCGTCGTCGTACACGTACACGGCCAGGATGGGACCGAATAGCTCGCGGACCATGATGTCGTGCTTCGGATTTCTCGTCCGGTAGACGGTGGGGTGCACGTAGTAGCCGACTTCCTTGGACGCCTGGCCGCCGGCGACGAGTTCAAGTTCGGGGTCGGACTTTGCCGATTCGATCACCTCGTTGAGCTTGTCGAACGACCGCTCGTGGATGACCGTGTTGATGAAGTTCTCAAAGTTCTCCGGGTCCCCGACTTGAAGAAGCGCCGTCTGTTCCTGGAGCTGTCGTCGGAAGTCCGGCCAGACAGACTTGGCCACGTAGAGGCGCGAGAGGGCCGAACATTTCTGACCTTGGTACTCGAACGCCGACCGGACGGCGTTGCACACCGCGCTCCCAATGTCCGCCGATGCATGAACGATGGTCCAGTTCTTGCCGCCGGTCTCGCCGACCACGCGAGGGTAGCTCGCGAAGACCCCGTCGCCAATAGCATTGCCAATCTTCCTCTGTAGGCCCTTGAACACGGCCGTGGAGCCAATGTACGAGAGACCCGCGAACTCGCGGCGCGCGAGGACCGTATCCGTTATGGTCTCGGCATCACCCGGCACAAACTGTATCACATCCTGGGGCAGACCTGCTTCAAGTAGTATCTTGTGCAGAAGCCAGGCCGAGTGGAGGGCAGAAGGTGACGGTTTCCAAATGACTACATTCCCGAGTAGCGCAGCGGGTCCGACAAGCGTGGCCCCGAGCGCTGTAAAGTTGAAGGGCGCAATCGCGTACACGAAGCCTTCCAGCGGCCGATACTCGAGCTTGTTCCATGTGCCGGACGGGTGAACCTGGGGCTGTTGACCAAAGAGGGCCCAACATTCTTGGATGTAGTAACGGAAGAAGTCACACGTCTCGGCGGCGGCGTCGATTTCTGACTGCCAGATATTCTTGCCCTGGCCCAACATGGTCGTGGCAACGACCTCGGCGCGGTATTTGGTCGAAATGAGTTCGCAAGCCCGTAAGAAGATCGAGGCCCGGTCTTCGAATGGCATGTTTTCCCACGCCGATTTTGCTCTCAGAGCAGCGTCGATGGCAGCGTTGACATTCTGCGGCGTTGCTGAAGCATACTCGGCCACTGCCTCACCATGTCGTGAAGGGTTGATTTGCTTGGTGCTTGTGTCAGAGTTGATCTGGATGGCCGTAGACCAATGGTCGTCAGTGGCGCGACGTCTCTCTGGCTTTTGTGGGAGGCATGCACGTAGCCTTTCAAATAGGTACCACCGATATAAGATGGCGGTCGCTCAGTGTTTAGACTCACAGTAACACCATTTACAACCAGAGGAATCTTTGCTGGCTGCTGCTGCTTGGCTCTTTGAAGCGCGGCAACCAGCTCTGCTCTTTCCGGGGAGCCTTTTGCGTAGTCTTTCTGTCATGGAACAACCAAATTGTGAGTATTCAGAGGAACGCTCTTGTGTTTCGAAGCAAAGTTCCCGACATACCGTGGGTTCATTTTTGAACCTGGGAGGGTTCCACATTGACATGTTGCGAATATGTCGGAGACAGGGCCTGGATCTGTTCAATACGGTAGGGTGGCCTCGTCTCAAAAGATTGCTTGACCGCATTGGAGCTGTGCAAGGCTGCGTGAAGGGAATCTGGTCTGGAGGAGAGGAGGAAATCTGTATAGCAGAAGCGACGGCCCTTTGTCGAACAGGGACAGATTTGGGATCAAGAGTCAAAGTAGCCCATTCAACGAGGACTAGCTCCTGCTGCACATACGTATCTATGGAGCATTTTAATCGGCGAGGCTGTGAACAGTCTCCGATAGTTATGCGCTGAGTTATACAATAGACGATGGCGGTCTCTGAGCCGATCCGATACGGACCGACCAAAACACAAGCGCCGCTGCTTGGACGGTGTCGTAGCAGCCACGATTCTTTCCCAGAGGGCTCGACACCCTTGTCAGAAATTGATTCTCCCGTGTCTCGAGCGCCTAACACGTCTACCATAGGTATCTTGGGACTTGTTCTCTATACTTTTTGAACGCCGGGTATCAGATGCCGAGATATATGTGTGATTATTCTAGTAACATCCGGACTGGGTCCTCCAGGTAGTCTCTGAGCTTGACCAGGAATCCCACCGATTCACGGCCGTCAATTAGTCGGTGATCATAGGTGAGTGCAAGATACATCATCTGTCGATAAGTCAGACATCGGGAGAATGACGGAGCGTCAGTGGTGTAGGCAGGCTTACAGGTCGAATCTCAACCTTCCCGTCGATAGCCACAGGCCTTTCTTTGATGGCATTGACACCCAGTACTGCCGTCTGAGGCAGATTGATGATAGGAGTGCCCATCATTGACCCGAAAACGCCTCCATTGCTGATGGTGAAGTTGCCGCCTGCCAGGTCGTCCATGGTAATCCGACCGTTTCGAGCCTATGATTATGATGATCATCTTCAGTATCTGGTGATCAACGATCCCATCTGGATGAGGAGAGAGAAGAGTGGTAGGCGATGGGTTGGCCTACCTTTTGCGCATAGTGTGCGATTGCCCGCTCAATCTCCACCACACTCAGTCTCTCACAGTTACGGACAACTGGCGTCACGAGACCTTTGGGGGTGGATACGGCGACGCTGATGTCGACATAGTCCCTGTAGGTCACCATAGCGTCACCCTGTTCGTCCGTTTCGATGGACGCGTTAACCTGGGGAAACGCCTTCAGGGCCAATGTTGCGGCTTTGGTAAAAGCACCCATGAAACCGATCTTGACACCATGCGATTCAAGGATCTCATCCTTGTATTTGCGCCTCAATTTCACCAGGGCAGATACGTCGACTTCGTTGAAAGTGGTTAGTGATGCCGCCGTATTCTGGGACTGCTTCAGACGGTCTGCTATGGTCATCCTCATTCGACTCATTTTAACCTGCAAGTAGTCAATTGGTTGCCAGGTCATGTCGTACGATCTTTCCCTTGTAGCTTACGCTTCTTTTACCGCGATCGTCAGGCATGGAGGGAGCGGCTGTCGAGCCAGCAGGGTTTAGCTCAGGCTCCACGTTGGTGAGCTTCCGTGGTGTAGGTGTAGGAGTCGCTAATTTTGGTTCTTCGATGGGGTCAATGGGCTGGTGAGACGGTTTTGTCAGTTCAGGCGCAACAATCTCTCCAGTCAAAGCCTCTGAAATCCCCAAAACATCCCCTGGTCGTGCTGATGTGTCTTCCTTCGAAAGTGGTCGTCCCAGGTCAATCTCAATCCGGGCGATTTGTTCTCCGACAGTCACCGTGCTTCCTTCGTTCACAAAGATCTCTCGGAGGATTCCAGCTTCTGGAGCAAGTACCGAAACGTCAATCTTGTCGGTTTCGATGGTGGCAATTTCTTCGTCCACCTCAACGAAGTCCCCGACCTTCTTCAACATCGCACTCAGTGTGCCTTCAGAGATAGATTCGGCCATGGTAGGAACCTTGACCACCGCCGCAGCCTGCAGCTGAACAGCGACAGAGAAGTTTCGTCGTTTGAATGGTGCCCGCGGTCGTGTGCATCCCCATGGTGGTCGTTGAAGGCCCCATACTGCCCAGTAGTAGGACGGTTTCATGATACCCCCCAGTGCAGATTCTGCTGGCATCGTGTTCAGTGACTTGTAGAACTTCATTGGCAATTCCACGCGAATTCCTCCCTCTCAAGTCGACGCCTTGCCTGTGCTTCATAGATGCGGTAGGAATACCGTCTCGAGATCGGCCTCCCGGCAGCATCACCTTTAGCTCATGTGAGTGACATTCCCGGAGCCTTGTACTTCTTAGCCTAGTGTGGGGACATCGATGATTGTGATAGTGTCGGGTGGCTAGGCAAGTTGGCGATGGTCCCATCTCGTAATCGGGAGAAAATCTGAGAACTTGACTAGAACAAGTCTGCCCGTTTCTCTGGTTCTGGACACGGTAATCTGCCAGGGATACAGTGTGGTCCGCAATGGTCCAAGCTTCGATCCGATCTCTCGGCACGATATATATCGGGAACAGCCACACGGGCCCCCACCAACATCGGCCCGATAATTTTTGGGCGTGTTGAGCTACAACTTTCACTATCGCGTGGTGATGTACTATTGCCTAGGAATCTGGGCAAGATGGGCACTCGGTTCTTCTATGGCCGCACCTCCCGGGAGAACAGCATCCAGTAATAATAACACGGCAGGCAGGGCATATGAGGCAAGACACTCCTAGTATGTGCCTACCTAGACCAACCACCTATAGATCGATGATGGACAAGATCAAAGCCTTGCATGCAGCCAGGTGTACAGCCGCACTCATTAGACCGGCCTGAGATACTGGCTTCGCATCTACCTCATTCAACCAATTCGATCACGCAAACATGAATATGCGGCATGGCTGCGCCAGACGGTGTGATCTCGTCCACGTGCAGACAATGGCGAGGCTGCAATATCCTGCCGGCAGGAGACTTCCTTGTTGGCGAGCAGCCTCCACCGCCGTACCACACCACCATCATGTTTCTCCCGTAAGTGAATGGCGCGATAACTCAGACAGCGTCTCGATCTTTTGTTCATGACTGCCTCTGTTTATGTGCTGATTTGGAGCGAGGTCCATCTAGAATCCGTCTGAAAGCTTTCTTCAAGGAAATGCTGCAGACTACTTCGATAATATGTATGCACAGTGGAAGACAACCCCTGACGACGTCGACAAATCATGGCAGATGTACTTTCGAAACTTGGAGGCTCGCACGGTAAGAGTGCAGTCGCCAAGATTCTCGTCCACCTCTACTTCTGCACAGGATCTCGGCGACCGGACCATAGCAGACGTCGGCACGTATATAAATGTGAAAAGCCTCGTTCGGGCATACGAGACCCTTGGACATCTCAAGGCCGATATTGACCCTCTCGGACAACGCCATTACTGGACTCCTGCGCCAGAAGTTCCGGATGAGCTCGAGGTGCAGTCCCACAAGCTCAGGGAAAAAGACCTGGATGTGGAAATCGACGTGCGTTCGGCAGGAATTCTGCCGTATTTCACGCAGAGCACACGGTCCAGTATGCCGGTTCGAGATATCATTGCGGCTTGCGAACAAATATACTGTGGTACTGTGGCAGCAGAATTTGCTCACATTCCCAATGCTCAACAGCGCGATTGGATTCGCCAGCGGACTGAGACACGCCACACAATCCGGTACTCAGACGGGGAGATGAAGCTAGTTTTGGATCGTCTTCTTCGGGCCACACTTTTCGAAACATTTCTGGCGACAAAATATCCAAATCGGAAGCGATACGGCTTGGATGGGAGCGAGACCTTGGTACCCGGAATCCAAGCATTGGTGGACACGTCGGTTGAGTGCCACGGGGTGGAGGACTTGATCATCGGGTCACAGCACCGTGGTCGCCTAAACCTGATGGGACACCTCATGCAAAGGCCAATGGAAGTCACCTTCTACGATTTCATTTCAGAGGGGAAGCCCCATGACAGCAGTCTTGATGGTGACGTCCTGACGCACTTGGGAGGGGACTGCGAACGTGAATATCCATCGGGAAGAATCGCTCGGATGTCTCTCTTGCCCAATCCATCTCACCTGGAGGCTACGAACCCGGTTGCGGCTGGCAAGGCCAAGGCGATCCAGCATGACCAAGGGGACATGGAACAATCCAAATCGCTCTTCCTCAACATCCATGGCGATGCTGCCATTGCGGGTCAAGGTATTGTGTATGAAACAATGACTCTTTCAAAGATCCCCTCGTTCTCGGTAGGAGGAACAATCCATGTGATCTTGAATAACCAGGTTGGGTTCACTACAGATCCCCAGAGCTCAAGGTCCACTACATACTGCTCCGACCTGGCCAAGACGATAAATGCGCCCATAATACACGTCAACGGCGATGATGTGGAGGCTGTGGTATTTGCCTGCAAACTTGCGGCAGATTGGAGAGCTCAATTCAAGACGGATGTCTTTGTGGACCTCGTCTGCTACCGGAAATATGGGCACAATGAGATAGACCAGCCAAAGCTCACTCAACCTTTCATGTACGACAAGATTGCGCAGAAGCTTCCGGCAGTCGACACTTACATCCAAAAGCTGATTCGAGACAAAGTCTTGTCGAAGGAGGAGATCCAGGAACGCAAAGCCCAGATCTGGGAAACCTTGTCGCATCAGCACGAATTGAGCAAGGACTTCCAGCCAGACAAGGTTGTCGCTGCCTCCGCATCTGGTCATAACGAGGCTACATCAGCACAAACACAGATTTCAGCCCAGACGAGGATGGTCTTCGATTCGGAGCAACTGAAAATGGTCGTGGATAAGAGCATCACGGTGCCCGAGAACTTCACCCTGCATTCCACTGTCAAAAGAGCCTTTAATGCTCGACAAAAGTCGGTGTCGGAAGGCGAAGTCGACTGGCCCACCGCAGAAGCTCTGGCCTTTGGCACACTCTGCCTGGAGGGCCATCATGTCAGAATCTCTGGGGAAGACGTTGAAAGAGGAACATTCTCTCAGAGGCATGCTGTGGTTCACAACCAGCTTTGGAAACCCGGTGATGATTTTGCGGATGCACGGAGATGGACGCCACTCGACCATCTCAGCCCAGATCAGGCGAGATTTCACGCCTGTAACTCACCCTTGAGCGAGTTCGGGGTGCTAGGCTTTGAGTACGGATACTCTCTTGGCTCACCTGACAGCCTGGTGATGTGGGAAGCTCAATTTGGCGACTTCGCGAACAATGCCCAGGTAGTTATCGATCAGTTCATCGCTGGAGGAGCCACCAAATGGGGTCAGCACTCGGGGCTCGTCCTATCCCTGCCGCATGGCTATGATGGACAAGGACCGGAGCATTCGTCGGCCCGCATTGAAAGGTTTCTGCAGCTGTGCAACGATGATCCTCGTGCATACCCATCGACTGAGCAGGTGGAGCAGAACCTCGAGCGAGGCTGCAATATGCGAGTCGCTTATCCCACCACGCCTGCAAACCTGTTTCATCTTCTCAGGCGGCAGATCCATGGACACTCCAGGAAACGTGAGTCGTTCACCCCGTTCCCCGCCTGTCGATTTTTTTTTTTTTCTTTCTTTTTTTTTTTGCCGTATATTGGCTAACGAACTGTGAGATATTTCCAGCGCTCGTCATGTTCTTCTCCAAGTCTCTCCTCAGGCATCCGTTCACTCGATCCCCAATTGAAGACTTTGTGGGCGAGTCCCGTTTTCGGTCAGTCATACATGACTCGGTCAGCCCAGCGGCGGTCCGCAGCATCATTCTCTGCTCTGGTCAAATCTACGCTGCTCTTCAGAAGCATCGCATGCAGAGTCAGATCGATGATGATGTAGCCTTGGTCCGATTAGAGAAGCTTCATCCTTTCCCTTGGTCAGCAGTGACGACGATGCTGGACACGTACCATGGTGCAGACGGTGTAATCTGGTGTCAGGAGGAGCCCATGAACGGTGGAGCGTGGTCATACGTGCAGCCCAGGCTTCAAGCAGCTCTGGCGCACTCAAAGCATCACCAGCAGCTCGTATGTAGATATGTGGGGAGGGATCCAAGCGCCAGCACCGCCGTAGGCAGCAAGTCGGTCCACGAGGTGCAGGCACAGAAGTTGCTCCAGAATGCCTTCGCCCCAGCACATATAGACATACGCTGTCACATATGATCTGAGGACTGTGGGGACGACTTCAGTGGCGTAGGTGGTCGAAAGGGTCTGGTCGGGAAATACATTAGCTTGACACGATCAATCAGTTGAGTTGTATCAATCTGAAGGACCGTCTCCAATGTATCGAGCACGTATTTCCTCCGCTCCGCTATTCCAAGAACACCATCGATTACTTTTTGACGCACCTTGTTTTCCCAAAAGAGATGAGAGGATTCCCACACAAGTTGTCCGCTTCCGGCTAGGACATCGGCCAGATCAAAACGCTTACGACAAGTGGCTTTAGCGGGACAAGTGACTCTCGGACGACTCTCCCTCTCAGCGTGGCGCATCTCGATCTCCTAGAGTAGAAGCACACGAACGCATTGGTCTTAGAGCGCCTCCTCCGATCTAACAATTCCGTCCAGCTTATGCCATCTAGGCCGGAGGCCGGGGGGTCGACGGCGAAATGCTTATTGACTTTAGTGACAGAGATGGCCTTACCCGCGTAAGTAATTCTGGATGTCGGGGCCCAGATCCTAGAACTCAGTAACGTTGAAGTTGTGCGGGAGTGGCTCAGGGGAGTGCGGGATTACGAACAGGTTCAGGCCCTTATGTTCTTCAACGAAGACGATGAACTTGAGCCTCTTCAAATTTCGCCTTTTACCGCCTAACTCAATGTATGTGTCGTCTTCCTTAATGAGGTCCATACAAGAGGAACCGACATAAGACTACTAGAATACTACAAAGCAGTCGTGACTTTAGGAGTAAACTTGACGAAAGACAGATTGGTTCAAGGTGAGTTTGCAGACTTGTCGCTGTAGGTACGACTGACCTCCCTAAAGCGTGTATGAGAATGAGAAAATTGGGGCAAGGACAGTCGGTTGTCTTCTGCGTTTTCGAAGAGATCCAAAGGAAGGTTCTAGCACGAAAACCACTCTCCTCGAACACAAGTACTGGCGTAGGCGTCGCCGACATTCTCTGCTGGGCCATCACGGAAACCTAGATCGACGTTCGGCGGAGCATACCTCTATAGGCTGAACACCAACGTCAGCTGTAGGCTGATGCTCGCATTGATGGGGAGTTGATTGGGTCCAAAACCCGGACCAGAAAGTTCCTTGAAAACGAATCACAGTCTCTGGAACACAGGTATCGACCCGGTATGCTCACAAATACAACATCCTCGACGCAGGCCGACCAAGTACGGCAATACAGCGCATACAAACCGCTGCCTACCGTTCGATGACCTTGAACACAGTACCGCTACCCTACAAGAGGAACAGGAGCGTGAATTATCGCCGGAGATTGTGCAAGAACGAGAGGCATAAAGGCCCGAGCCTGCAGAACCCGCGAAGCATCGAATACTCAAGAGAGGCTTAAAGGCCATCCAGCCTGCCTTCGAGACATTGCGCCTGACGAGCGCAGCTGCACATATTGATATCTCACAGTTCCCTTCTGACGTCCTTGTGATAGTTGACTTCGCCAGCTCGATTCTAGCATCCCACCTGGGTGCCACCAGTCCTCTCTCCTCGACGCGTACCAGCGGCCCGGTGCAGTAGATCCTGACAAGTATTGGCCAGGACGACTCCAGTGATAACATCATCAAGGACCTAGTCATCATCAGCCCATATGAAGCACAGATGCTTAAGCCAGACGTAAGGCGTTCGAGGAGAGTAACACTGCACATTGATACCCCGCGGCCTAACATCGGTATCCGCCCGTTGGATCGATTGGATTTGTACAATGTTTCGGGAATGGCGGTATCACCGAACCTACCGACCCATTTCGTTACTCAGTTTAATCTGTTTGCAGGGCAGCTCTATCTGAGCACCTTTAGAGAATATGTCGAGGTTTGTAGCACCCTCGGCCTCACCTGGCAGAAGGCCGAAAACGGCAGCTCCATGGCCGCTGATGGCTTTATCATATGGAATTCCAACGGCCACAGACCTACCATATCTCGCTTTAGTGAAAGTCCAGTCGCATTCCGACGATATTATCACAACATCAAACCCAACCATGGGCCGTCTCAGTCTTCTTCGTCCTTCACTATTCTTCCAAGTTACCCCCAACACTTCTCAAGGGTCTGATCTTGCCACCTATGGCGATGGCCTCATTGATACCGCGATAGCTAGGGTCGCAATCCCTGGTGAAATTCTACACCGACCAAGATATCACGCATCTCCTCAGTCACACCTCCAACTCCTTCAACCATGTCGTCCTGTTATAGCGAAATTGTCCGAAGATGCTTGAAAAAATTGGATTCTTGGTATGAGACAAAGATTGTTACGCAGTCGGACAACGCTCACTACATTTACTGGCGTACACGCCCTTTACACACTGACATCTATGCATACCTGTCAGCCTTGTGTCGTTGGTAGGTCAAGCTAAGCCCTTTTTGGGGGGGGGGGGGGTGTGACTGTTGCCGCCTTGTGCGAAACCTCAGCTCCGCGAAACTTGATTCTGACGGGACTTTCATTCTTTCATTTAGGCATTATATCCTGCTTTAGACTGTGCATTCCGTCCGGCTACACTGTCCCTTCACCTCTTTTATTTTATATCTTCCTCCCCTGCCCATTCTTGAAGATCTCCTCAAAGACCTCGTCGTCCTGTGCGTGGCTATTCCCCTCGGCCAGGGTATTGCACAGCTGAAAGCTGCACGCCAACGCATCCTTCTCGATCTCCCGATAGTTCCCGTTCTCTATGTATATCACCTGGCCGTTGCGGGCTTCGTCCGCGGCGAGCAAGCCCACCGCCCGCGCCACGGCGCTCGGGTCCTGGAATTTGACCCCGATGCTCTCCAGCCACTGGGCGTCCAGGAGATTCGTCCGTGTCCAGTTCGGGGCGATGCTGTTGAGCCGGATCTTGTCCAGCTTGCGCACGCGGAGCTGGGGGAGGACACCTCTCTGGAATCCCAGCACGCTGTGTTTGGAAGTCGCTGGGGAAATCGAGGTCAGGCTGGCATCATGATGATGGAGGCATAGTTTGCAAGGACTTACTATAATCGGTCGCTCCAAAGGTCATGTAACCTGTCATTTCACTGTTAGTAGCCGAGCCGTTTTGATATCAGGGAATGTTGGCACTTGCTTGTCGCCGAGGCTGTGAGGATGATGCTCCCGCCAGTTTCTTGCCGTGCCATGTGCCATATGGCCAGAGTGACGGTGTTGATCAACCCAATCACATTGATTTCATAGCACAGCCGAGATGGCTCCTTCGGTTGTCCCTGGTCATCCACTTGAAGGTCGAAGTAATCTGCGATTGTGGCGACTCCTATACAGTGACCATGTCAGCTGCCTTTTCGTCCACCTCGCCTTGCCTTGCCCTTCCCACTGCGTCCCTGCGTCAGGTGTCAGGCTCGGATCGAGCTGAACTCACCAGCATTCGCAAACGTGACATCCACACGGCCAAACCTCTTAACAGTCTCCTGGAACAGATTCCGGAGGTCCTCCCACTTGGTAACATCAGTCTTGATGAACGTCGTGTTGGGATATTCGCCGGTCGGCGGCTTGAGATCCGCATTCACCACCGTCGCGCCGTTCTCCACAAAGAGCTTGAGTGTCTCCAGGCCAATTCCCGATGAAGAACCTATACATGGTCAACGGTGAGAATTCCAGGTAATGTAAATGACTAAGCCCTAGCCTGGGGCTTTATACCTGTCAAGACGGCAACTTTTCCCTTGAGCGCCTTCAATTGATTTTCGTCGATCTGGAATGTAGACATTGGGAGTCGGAATTTTGGCAACTATTCGCGCAAACTGTACAATGAGATACTCTAGCAACCCCTTTAACGGGTGTTTCTGGGCTCATTTGATATATATCTGAACAGACTTGCCAACGTCACTTGCAGTATAACCGTTTACATTTCCATGGCTTCACTGCGACTCCTTTTCCATAGACCCGGGGCCCATGTAGGTCACCGGCTAATACCGTTAGTGTCTCGAAACCGGCGAAAGGGCCTTTGCCGACTTGTGCCGCCTTGTTTATGCGACCTTTTTTTCTTCTTCTGTGTGACACCCACTGTGCAGAGATTTCGTTACCAACAAACTAACCGTGGAATCAAGAGTTACGTGCGAAAGGACTTTAGAGGGACCACCTGGAAGACTGGGACATTTGTCAGTTTCGTTGTCAGTGGAGAGAGGGTCACACTCGGTGCGGTGTCTCCCTTTGCGTTTGATGATGTCCGCATGGCATGGAGAGAGACTGACACTGCCATCGACGATCCCCCCAGTATAAATCCGAAGCGGCCTCAAAACTCACGGCAAAAGGACAAGAACACGCCGAGGTTGTTACTGTCACTGTCACCAAGACCGCAGACCGCCATAACAGCAATGCAGACGCCATTGAAGAAGCTCAAACTGTACTCCACGGCCGGTGGCCCGAAGTAAGTCGACTTTCCCACCCATATCGAACAACAACAATATCTGTCCGGCGTTTTGTTTGCTGACAGGCAATGGGGGGGAAAAAAAAAGTCCCTACAAAGTCGCCATCATCCTCGAGGAGTTGGGATTACCATACGAGACGGAGCTTCTGGACGTGACGGACGTGAAGAAGAAGCCCTTTACCGACCTCAACCCCAACGGGCGGGTACCGGCGCTGACGGACCCGAATACTAACGATGGCGACGGTTTGACGCTCTGGGAGTCGGGCGCCATCATCCAGTACCTCGTCGAGACGTACGACACTTCTGGAAAAATCACGTATCACTCTTCGCCCGAGAAGTTCCTGCTCACCCAGTGGCTGCACTTCCAGGTGTCGGGCCAGGGCCCCTACTACGGCCAGTGCGCCTGGTTCACGCACTACCACCACGAGACGCTGCCGAGCGCGCAGGACCGCTACCTCAGGGAGGTCGAGCGGGTCATCGCCGTGCTGGACGGCTGGCTGCGCACGCACGCCTTCCTCGTCGGCGACAAGTGCACCTACGCCGACCTGAGCTTTGTGACCTGGGCGGTCCTCGTGCCCTGGCTGGATAAGGACAAGAAGATCCCAATGTCCCAGTACAGTGCGTATAACGCGTGGCTGGAGAAGCTTGTCGCCAGGCCCGCGGTGCGAGGAGTTTTGGATCTGCTGGAAGAACGGAGGAAGAAGCTTTTGGGATAGATGCGCAGGAGTCAGTCATTCCGTATACGCACGGCTATGGACTAGGCATAACTTCTATTAAATTGCATTGCATTGGATTGACATATCGACTTCTACAGCTTCAGAGCTACTGAATACCAGTTAACTATCTCGTCACTATTGCCATCAGGATCTAGCATCGCTCTAGCACAGCTGCGATCGAATAATTTCTGTGACATATTGGAGGTAGATTTAGGATCTCTATATACGGAGTTCGGGGTGGTGTGTGGCCAGTCCGAGTCCGACAAATACGGCCGCAAGAGTCAAGCTTTTCCTCCCTCCGCGTTTAGATCTGGTGGACTAGCGTGAACTGCTTTGACTGGCGAAGTCGCCATTGATCTTTCTGGCCTGATGTTCCTTAGGGGTTTTGTGGCTGGCCGCATTAGGATGGTAGTCTGGATAGTCTTCGATCACGGCAAAGCACGGTGCTCAGCAGGCCTGGATCAACAACCATCGACAGCCCCTTTTGGATGCTATCACTGTCAGAGTGTCCAATCATCATAAACCATTCTGCCTTACGTACGTAACTCCCAGGAATACTCCACGTGTCTGGAGAGCTGGGACCGTGTTCCCCACGACCCCAGATCCCCGGGAAAGTTGTCTTGACTCTCGACCGCCAAGAAAGACACTTAGCCAACCTGGTGTGGTAAGGTGATATCCCAGCGATGAACTATAGCTTCACACCTGGCGTACTGACCTCGTACTGCCCGGCCATGCCACGGTCGTTCTCGAGGCCGTCATCCGAGGTGTTCATCTTGAGTGATATTGTAAAGGGTGTATATATGAACAGTCGAGACTCAAGATGCTGAAGTCGCAAGGCATATTGGTTGGTAAATCGACAGAGCTCCGCTTCATTATACCACTGTGCAAGACAATGTCCTCAACCATGGACTCACAGGGCATCAAAGTCCCCTTCAATTGGCTCAACTTCTGGACATGTATGGCCTTGAGCTTTGGCATGTTTGTGAATGGCTACCTCTCGGGGGTCATTGGCACCACCTTGGCCGACCCAGGCTTCGTCGTGTACATGGGGTTGGTCGACAGGGATGGTAATCCCACTGACAATTCTGAAGCCTTGATCGGTGCTTCGACAGGCATATTCCAGGTAAGTAGGCAAGCTTCGCCCCAAGGCCACTTTACTCAACCATCACCAGGCTGGCGGGTTCGTTGGCGTGCTCATCGGCAGCTGGCTGCTTGATCGTTTCGGACGGAAGAGAACCGCCATCATCGTGGCGGCATTGTGCGCCATATTCCAAGCCATCACTGCAGCCTCGCAGAACGTTGGTATGTTTATAGCACTGAGGTTCTTCGTGGGTGCTGCGGCCTTCATGGAGATGTCTATCAGTACGTGTCATCCCCTGCTGTTCAATGAGCACGACCTTGATACTGACACCTCGCAACAGCGCCTGTCTATGTTGCTGAACTGGCCCCGACAAAGACTCGCGGCCTGACCGTGGGCATCACTGGCGTTTGGGTTGCAGTTGGATACGCGGTAGCTGCGTATTTCGGCGCTGCATTCTTCAATCTGGGAGAAACCATCCAGTGGCGTCTTCCGCTCGCGCTCGGCGCTGCCTGGCCACTCATCCTGCTCCCTGCGTTGCTTATTATCCCAGAGTCGCCAAGATACCTGTTGATGAAAGACCGATCAGAAGAAGCCCTCGCCGTTGTCTTGAAGCAGCATGCGGCACCGGGCCATGAAGACGACGCTCGGGCAGAGTTTTTCCAGATGCAACAACAGGCTGAGCTCGACTGCACCCTGGATGCTTCCTGGATTGGATTTCTCAAACATAAAACACACCGGCGACGAGGGGGGTTGGTGCTCATTCTTGGCTTCCTGGCACAGACGTCGGGGAATCTTGTCGTCAATAACTATGTATGACTCCTTGACTCGGGCCACTTGAGTGTGTCCAGTGCTGATATCGTTTGTGACAGGGTCCAAGCTTGTACGGCGCTCTAGGATATGGTCCGTTTGACCAAGTCAGATTCCAGTGCGGCTACATCACGACGGCAATCATCTTCAGCATCATTGGGTCGCTGCTCGTCGATGGACTGGGACGTCGTTTGATCCTGATCAGCGGTCTGGCAGGCTGCGCGTGCATGATCTCCCTCGAGGCTGCCATGGTGGCCTGCTTTGCCCAGGAAGGGACGAACAAGGCCGGGCTCGCCGTCGGTGTTGCGGCCCTATACCTGTTTGAGTCCTGCTACTGCTTCAGCGTCGACGTCTGTCTCTTCGTCGTCTCCAGCGAGCTCTTCCCCAACCACCTGCGCTCCAAAGGGGTGGCCCTGGCCATTGGTGCGTGTACTTTGACCAACATTGTCCTTTTGACGACGGCACCTACGGCCTTCCAACACGTTGGGTGGAAGTTCTTCCTGGTAAGTACCTCCTCGGCAACAGCATTGTCAAGGTCGAGGACTAACCGTTCTGAACAGTTGTTCATCATCACCACGGCATGCGGTGTTGTATTCCTTTACTTCTTCCTCCCAGAGACAAGCTCTATCCCCCTCGAAGAAACGGCCACCGTGTTCGGCTTGACGGACGAGGTCGCCATCAAGGCCAAAGACATCTACATCGACCACACCACCCACGAAATCACCGTGCACCATCAGGATGACATTGCAGAGGTCGGTCAGACGAAGATCAGGCAGCTGGAGGATGAGAAGGAGAGACGATCTGAACACAAAGAGGTGGCTGCGGGAGTGTGATGGGAGGCGACGGGGAGTCTGCTGTTTGTTCAGCTACGTGGGATCGAGGAGTCAGGAACAAGATATCTTCTCGCGGGTACCTGTAGCGTAGCAGTGACAAGCTGAGTGAAGGGAGGGTTTGTGTACAAATGTAAAAGAAGGCATAGTGAAGGGCGGCTCACATTCTACTCTGATAAACGTATTGAGATGGACTGAAACTGTCGTGAAGGGACGGAGAGATTTACAAGGAGGCATCTAAACGGAACAACACGAGTGGTTCCTCCTAAGGCGCCGCAAATAGACTACGTCTCTTCGTGTCATGAAGTCTTCTATCGCAACTACTACTCCCAGCGAACTGACCATAAGGCCTTCCATCAATACCAGCAGTGGCCTGCCTAGCTCTTACACACGAGAAATGTCCAAGTCGATGATAGTGACTCTGCAGGACAGCCGACACACTATCTCTCAATCTCCCTTGCTTCTCTATGCAAACATATTTCTCCTCTTCCTCTTTATTTTCTAGTCGTGTTGAATAGCTTTGAACCTGACATTCAGAGCGTCTGGCTTGACGAACCAGAAGTTCTGCGTCTTCCATTCTTCTCCGGGCGTCGCGAGGGTCATCTGCGTGGTATTAGACATTGTTTTCTTTTCCTCGATGCCCAGTACACGCTCTGTTTGGACGTACCTCGTATGATCGCAACAGTTGGGGCACGAGCTTGGACATCTCGAGCAGGGAAATGTTCTTGCCCAGACATGTGCGAGAGCCGGATCCAAACTGTTAGAGATGATATGGTGCAGAGAGTCAGTCATTAGACCATTCTATCGAGAGGGAGTCAAGGGAGTAAAGACGATCCCGCTAACTCACCGTGAGGTTTGCCCTCTCCATTGCTTTCAGTTGCTCTGTATCAGCCTTGATCCACCGTTCGGGGTTCCAAATCTCAGCGTCCGGTCCGAATACATCCTTGTTTCGGTGCACCACCCAGGCATTGACTCCAACGACTGTTCCGCCCTTGAGCCAGTATCCACCAAGAGACACTCCTCCCTCGGGGACCACTCTCTCCAGAGGCATGCCGACAGCGGGATGCAGCCGCAGTGCCTCCTTGATACAGGCTTGGAGGTACGGCATGCTCTGCGCCTCTTTCCAACTCACCGCCTTGTGACTGGCGAATCTCGTCGAGCGTATCTCCTCAAGGAGGACTTGGAAACTGTGCGGATTTGTGAGAAGGTAATAAAAGACAGCCGTGAGACTGATCCCCGTGGTGTCCGAGCCCGCACCGACATTGTTGACGGACCAGCTCAACACGTTCCTGGTCACGGTCAGCACCCTGATTGATCGTCATGGACTTTGGTCGTTACCGGAAATGGGCGTCTTTGTCACTGTCCGGGCCAACATCTGCGTTCAAGAACCGTGATAAAAAGTCGTGATATTGTTCCACGTCGTTTGACGACTGCAATCGCTTGCCAATTGCGTCGGCCGTGAACGCCACCATTGGGTCTGAGACTTCTCGTTTCGGCCGCAGCGGATTCCGTCTCAGGAAGACGTCTATCCAAGGGATCTGGCCGACCTGCACGGGTCTTTAGGACTTCTGTGGGAATGAGAAAGGGGTGATCCTTCAGAGCAACTTACTGGAGCCCCGTATGTGAAATGATGATGTATGCCCAGGCAAATATCTCCAATATCGCGTCCTTGTTCCAGGAATCCAAATCTCTCCGAAAAGGTGATCTCGCCCATCACGTCAAAGGCATACCACTGCAGCCACTGTGCCAGGTTGCACGTTTGGCCCGTGGCGGCGAATCTTTTGCCTACCACATCCATCAGGATCCCCGTGGTGGAGTCGACCAGCGGCTCGTACGAAACCAACGTCGACATGGCGTATGCGTGGGCGATGGGTTTTCTTTGGATGCGGTGCCACTCGTCGCTCTGCGTCGCGAACATGCTCTGCATCAGCCGTCCGTTCGACACCGGGTCCAGCGCCGTGTAGAAGTCGGACTTGCGAAAGCCCTTCGCGATCCCGTAGATGATGGGCAAGGCCTCTGGATCGCTGACCGACACGAAGTTGGGACCCAGTCGTAGGTAGTGGCCGTGCTTTTTGTGTAGGGCAATCGTTTCCCATTGGCTTTGACCTCGAAGGACCATGGCCAGTCGGTAGAAATTCGACAATGAGGCCAGAAACGGGCCTGGGATCGAGCGGAGATCGCGTCTGAAGATTCTGCGTGCGATCCAGGTGATGGCGAGGAGCAGGACTGCGATCAAGACGATATTGCGAGGCTGGATGTGTCTGCTCAGGGAGGGGATGTAGATCTGAATCCGGATACCGCCATCATAGCGGTGGAAGACGCCCATTGCAGCAGCAGCAATCTCTCTCTCAAGGAGCTTGTCAGTCGAAGCCATCGTGTGTGCGTGTGTGTGTCTGTGTGTCTGTGTGCCAAAGGTCTTGCTCTGCCCAGCCACTGACAGGCTGTCTGCTCTAATGCAAGCAGGATCTCTTCTTATCACGAGTGCCACCTATTGTTACATCCGAGTTCGGATCGGAGTATAGAGTCCAGAGTCCAGCATGTCTCAAACTAGACCGATTGGCTCTGGGATGTCCCATTCTCCTTGCCATCTGCCGTCCCCCTTGCCACCTCCTTTGCGGTCTCCCCGCGTTCTGGTTTCTGGAGCATGGTGTATGGCGCATCCTCTCCCGCAAGTCACTACCCAAGCTTCCTCTTCCCATTTCCGGGGATGGTTTGTTGCAGATCCACTCCGAAGTCCGGATGGTTCGTTCGTGTTCACCGTAGTGGTGAGGCTAGTGGCTACATGCGATTAGACATATACGTAAACTGCTCCGTGCCGCGAATAGCCATGATGCCTGTTGACGAGTTGCCCCCGAATCGAGTCTCGACCAGCTGGAGCTACGTACCTAGGGAGCATAGTTTTCTGGTATCGCCGCATAGTGCGAGGTGGCGCTCCCTGCCATCATCTAGTGGCTTGGAGTCGCGGAGGTTGCGGTGGTTGCGGTGGTGATTTCGTGGAGATGATCGAACTGTCGCTTCAACTTCAAGCTCGAACCAGCCATGTTGATGGAAATTGGCGTTGTAAGGCAAGCAGACTTTACTCGGTGGAATCGCCTGGAGTGTCAATCGTTGGGTACGTGGGCGAGACCACACGTCCTGAGAGATATATGAAGTGCGGAATAAAATTCAAATTCCCAGTTCTGAGTTGGTCCAAACACTCAAATCTCTGTTACTCTCTTACATATACCAACCAATACCATGGGCTCGAACAACATCAGAGGCAAAGTAATGTAATCCAGTCCACATCTCTCCAAAACCTCTCTTTCCATCACACTCCGTATCTCACACAGTAATCTAGCATCGTTACTGGCGCAGGAGCTGGGATCGGTCTCGCCATAACGAAGATTCTGCTGGCACAGGCAACGGTCTCCCTCGTCGTTGGGGTGGACGTTAAGACATCAGAGCTCGAAACACTAGCAGTATCGCATCCAGACCGTCTTGCAGTGGTGCAAGGAGATGTGTCCAGTCGATCTACAAATGTATCGGCCATTGACACCGCAGTTCGCCAAGGAGAAAAGATCGATGCGGTCATTTTGAACGCGGCAATCTTGCGTCCTGTTGGGCCCATCGCAGACACAGCAGTCGAGGAGTGGAAGAGACTGTTTGATGTGAATTTCTTCGGGTTGGTCCATGCAGTGAGTAAATAGTCAGCCAGCCAGCAGTCATGCGAAGGTGACTGACGCTGTTTCCAGATCCAACTCTCGTTGCCGTATCTGCGCCAGACCAACGGCCATCTGCTCATGACCTCGTCGGGTGTCTCGCTCCAGCCGTATCACGCCTGGGCGGCCTACGCCTGCTCAAAAGCAGCCATGAACTCTCTTTGCGCCGGGCTGGCAAAGGAAGAGGAACAAGTGAAATTCCTGTGCATGACTCCAGGTATTGTCGATTCGGGGATGCAGGCAGAGGTGCGACAAGAACGTAAGTTTTCCTGTAGCGATGAGATGATCCGGCCCCCATGGCCAGTGTTGCGCGCTCGCTCAAACATACGTTTGTCTAGACAAAACCCATATGCCGGCGGAGCAGTATAATTGGTTAACGTCGCTTCATGCCAATGGGGAGTTGCTCCGCCCAGAGGCCCCTGCGAGTTCGTTCGCGAGGTTGGCAGTCAGTGGGATTCCCAAGGACCTCAATGGTCAAGTGGTCGCATGGGATGATGAGAGGGTAACCACTGTAGCTTTTTGAATACAGCATAGCCTCCGAGAAATCAGGCACGCGTCGATTTGATTCCATTTCGTCCTACGGAGGTCCCTGGAATAAAGCACAAGCAGAATAACTTGTCTCGGCTCGACGTCGCCTCATGATACTGCATCTTGTTCTCGACTTCGTAGTGAGAGAATCACTTTTTCTAGATTATGTGCGATGCCCCAGACCTTCTGCCGTTTCAGCAACGCGGCCGTCTGGTCGAGAACTGCTTGGCGACCGGCTGGGCAGCAAAGCGAGCGCACGCCAAAGACGCTGATGCATAGGTTGCCACCGTTTTTGATCCAGTAGAAATGCCTCTTGGAAACGCTGTTGTCCCCCGGGTCGAGCTGGTCGAGCTGAAGTGGCGGATTTTGGGTCGAACAGGGACTCGGAGGCAGCAGAGGAGCGACGCACGAGAGGACGACGCCGGCGTGGAAAATCAGATAAGGCTCCAAAGGCATCGAGTTGGGGAAGTTCCTGATCAGGCCCAGGACCTGTGCGCTGTGATATGCCACTTCTCGCAACCTCTGGGGATCTTCGCTACCCCAGCGCCTCATCCGCACTGCGGCATTCTCAGCCTCGGGTCCATGGCGGAGATATGGGTACAGCCAGTTCATCAAATCGCCCGCGCCGTAGATGTGAGCCACATGGATCAACCGCATGCGATGGACGAGACGAAATATCTCTGTTTTGGTATGGGTCTTGGACAAGGCCACAATCGAAACGGACATGACGTCTAAAGCCCGCAGAAGATCTGTTCGACCGTCGTCGAAAGGCGCGGGCATGATAAGGTCGTTGAGAGGTGATGACCGGTTCTCTTTCAGCGACCACAGCATCCTCACAAGAGTCAGAACAACGATAAATCGGTGTCCTTCGTCGGTGATGTTCTCCACAGCATTAGGTGTCCCGTCAAAAAGCGTTCTGATCGTCGGCCCCAAAGGTGGATTCGCGGGATACGTTCTTGACGGATGAAGAGCTGCCCAAGCCTGGGCCGTCTCTGCTGCCCACTCCTCTGCTGAGGCAGGAAGGTTGAGCTTAATGTCCCCAATACTCAGGAAGGGTCTGTTGTTCAGCAAATAGGCGACCGAGGCATCGTACATGTATAGTACCCATCCCAGACGACGCAGCTTCTCGGTTTCGATCCAGTGACGCCACATGTCTTCCAGGCTCAGGTCCGTCTGGGTCAATGACGATGCCTCGAAGCGGAACAGACCCATACATCTCGCTTGATGTAGCAATGTGCTGCGACCGGACTCGCTCAGCTCAAACAGGCGCTCACTACCCGTGCAGTACCCGTGAGTGCCCTGCAGGAGTTGGGCGGTGAGATATGGCCCCGTCCGGACGAAGCGGCGGTCTTGTTCAGCCATGAAGATGAGCAGCCGTCGAACTAACTCGGACAGGACGATGGAGAATGGCTTGGCTCCGGGGAGGTCTGAGTAACAGGCCCCAATACTGATCATGGCCAAGGTCAGCACCAGGTCTCGGCCAGGGTCAAAGGTCGGTTGGTGAATCAAGTCAAGCGTTGGGTGAAAGTAAGCAAAGTATAAGTCGATGCAGTGGTCCAGCTTCTCCCTGCAGGGGAAGTGATCCAAGTTCAATGACTGTATTGAGTTGTGCTCAAAGGGGAGGAGGAGGCATTTCCGAAGTGCGTGCCACGTGCGATCGCTGACAGGCATCACCGAGAAGAATCTGGCATAGGCGTGAAAATCCTGGCCGTCGCTACCCAGCGCTGGCAGTGCCATGTGACTTTGCGTTGGCCGGGGAGTGTCGAGCGGCCACGGGTCTCCAGAGTCTCCCATCTCCTGAGGCTGAGGAGTCAGGAGACCACCTAAAGCAGTAGAGGTGTCAGAGTCATGTTCATTCACGTTCTCGTTATCATTCTGATCTCCCACGTCAGAGTGCCTCGCTGATACCATCGCAGTTGGCGCGGCTGATAGTGATAGAATTTGAGAGAGCTGGCCATCAGAACACTCCGGGAAGCCGAAGAAATCTGTTGGACCGAGTAACTCTTCACCGTTCGCGTCCTTGAGGATCCAGTCAAGGTTAGAAGTGAAGTCCATGTCATCGAATGTGGCATACACGCTTTGAGACGGGCCAGTGGGACCGATGCTGGACTCGGCACTGCGATACCGAGTCCCGTTGTGACTGTCAAGATTGACCATGGAAACTTCATCCGTGCCACGTTCGATGGCGTGGTGTCCGCTCAATGGTGAGAGCAAGTCGTTCCCTGAGGCATCTCCCAAATCACGAGAGATATCAGACTGCTGGTCGTATGTCGCATTACTCTCATCTCTTGGCCGCGAAGCGCTTGGTTTCTCCTGATTCTGACCCAAGTCGCCGTAGACGCAGGTTAAGCTTCGACGCGCGCACGACGCACACGATGGTCGTTCGCCGTTGCATCGAGTCTTGGACTGAGAGCAAGACAGACAGGCTTTTCTTCTCGTCTTGGGCGCTGGGCGATGCTTGTCATGGACACGCATGTGCCTTGCCAATGTATCTTTACGGTCGAAAGGGCGCGAACAGATGGCGCAATGATACCTCGCATCCCTCCAGGTGGCATCCTGGGTGAAATGCATTTTTGCGGTAGGTTGAATTGAGGAGGATGGGAGCTTCAGTAAGAGGATGACAAGACCTGAATCTTAGTGGAACCATGGATCAAAGAGGAACCAGAGCGTTTGTCAACCTCTTCCGCACCTGCACCACCTGTGATGCTCGTGCTTACCAGAACATTACGGGATGTTGCGGGGTCGCTCCTTCTATATTTGCATAGCCACACACGATGCAGCCTCGCCAAGCACTTCGAAATTTTACCCCACGAAATAAACGAATAAACGAATACGGAGACCCCAGGGGAACCAGGCCGATTGAAGGGAGAGAAAACTCATCATTGAGGAGCTCGTTACTTCCCTTCTGCCTCGTGTTCCCAACCTTGGGGTCGCCAGATTGCCGTGGCCTGCTTGGCCAGGCTGGAGAAGGGCCTTGCCATGCCTATCATCATCCACTATCTTCACTTTAGTCTCGCGCTACGGGGTTGAATGTGGTCTACCCGAACTCCGGAGACTAAGAGTGCGACTTAGTCACTTCGTTCGGTAAAGATGGGGGCCACCCAGGGGCCAAGCATGAATACTCTACGATGAGGACGAGGTAGTTACGGAGTATGCTTGACACCGTGTTGGCCGGGTTTGTCACGACGGAAGAACCCAGAACAACAGGGTACACGGTTGCTCGGTCGCCACCAACATGGCATGTTGGGTCGTGCGGGTGCAACGATAGGTATTCTCTAAGAGAGTATCCTCTGTACCTCAGAACGGCTTTCATCCCAGTTTCTCGAAATGACGGGTGAACAGTCAATGAAAGGCAAGGTTGCTATTGTAAGTGGCAGTGCCAAAGGGATTGGGGCAGCTACTTGCCTCGAGTTAGCAGCGAGGTAAGCAGTAAACCAACCTAGGTGTCGTTTCAGGCCAACTAATTGAATCCTCTCTCTATACACGGTGCCTATAGGGGGGCTCTCATCATCGTCAATTATCCCTGGCCGTCTCAGAAAGCTGACGCAGACAAAGTCCTGGAAGATATCAAATCGAGTGGCGCCACAGTCGCTGATCGATGTCGAGCCATTGAGGCGGACATGTCGACGCTGGATGGACCCCAGCGGCTCGTCGACGAAACAGTTCGCTTGGTTGGGCGACCAATCGACATCCTGGTGAATAATGCAGGGATAGCAATCATGCGCCCGCTCGAAGATGTTACCGTGGATCAATGGGACACACAAGTCGACCTCAACGTCAGAGGAATGCTTCTGCTCACTCAAGCCGTGTTACCTCATCTCGCACACAATAGCCGGATCGTCAACCTGAGCAGTGTTGGTGCGCGTCAGGGATTTCGAGGCTCTACGGTATACGGTGGGACGAAAGCCATGATTGAATCGTTTACGAGATGCTGGGCCTTGTAAGTTCCTCGCACGCTTGCTTTCATCTTCCACAGCCCACGAAGAAGTTATCCCGTAACACCGCGACTAAGAATATTACATTGTAGAGAATTGGGCCCAAAGTATCGATGTACCGTCAACGCCGTCGAACCTGGGCCCACAAACACGGCTGGCTTCACGCAATCTGGCCCAGACTTTCTGCGGAACATTCAACCTCTCCTCGACGCGACGCCCATGGGACCACGCATGGCCGAGCCGTCGGAGATAGCCTATGCGATTGCTTTTCTCTGCGAGGAACGGAGCGGCTGGATCACCGGGGCTTGCCTTCCGGTAAATGGGGGTTTCTTGATGCCTTAGGCACAACTAAGAAGTACAAAGTACAAAGTACAAATACGAGTAACAACTATATTGCGCAAATCTCCATCTTTAAAAGTTGCTGTTTGGGGGCTTAGAACGTTCCAGTGAGGGATCTACAACAGACATTATATCTTGTTGAAGCACATGATAGATAGAGATTCGCACCAAGCATCACATCCATTTCTGCGGGTTTCTCACTCTCTGGAAAGGGAGTGAATTAGAGTCGAGTCAGTTGTGATAGCAGTCGCCGCTCCAAAGATAGTACGAATAGCAACTCATTGATATTATGACGCGGTTGACCAGACATCAGCTTTCAAGCACGACCTATCAACCACTGAAAGACCTACATGAAGATACATCTATCTCTTAAAGGCATTTGAGACAGAAGAGACATTACATTGTAAGTACGACTGCAGGTCAGTTGGATTGAGTAATTTGACATGTATTTTCCAACAAAATGCCCGGGCCAAGGGCTTTGTTATGTACCTGGCACACAGCCAGCCCCATTCATGCTCTTCTCTAGAAGTGGAACACCTTGAGCCGAGAATCTCTCTGGCGCAACCTCTTCCCATACATGTAGATGACCACGACGGAGGCATCTATGACAAAGACCAATGCAGCAAGGATACAGAAGACGGCAACTAATCCATTTGCCTGGAGCCAGGGAACAACTGCAAATCCCACGGCAAATGAGACTAAGTTCTTGAATCCATTGAACGTCTGTAGTTGCTTCGTCAGCTCGTTACCCTTCGAATAGATTGGCAATCGGGGGACCACTTACCACGAGGCAGTCAAACAGAACGGGCGTGTAGCTGTCCATCAGATACGGTTGGATGACCGATCCTATCCCCGTCAAAGCCACCCCCACGAGGCCGACGCCGATGACGGGGACGATCCAGTGCGTGCCGTGCTCGATGCCGACTCCGAACATCAAGAGCCCGGCGGGCACGAGGAGTGCAGGGAAGACGGTCACGGGTAGACGCATCTCAGGCTCAAAGACGCCGTGGTTGCGTCTCGTGGACCACTGGCTCAGCTTGTCGTTCAAGAAGCCACAGAAGATGGAGCCAAAGGCGTTGCCGATACACGAGCTCAGATAGACGAGACCCTGCTGGCCGATGGAGAAGTTGTACGGTGGAGCTCCGAAATAGACGGGAATCATGGTTATCAAGACCACCACACTGTGAGATCATTCGGTGATCAGTATATTGGACCTTGCTCGAGGTCTACAGGGAGAGGTGGGCACTCACCACGTAACGTGGATAGAGAATGAAAAGACACCCCATACAACACTGGGATAACACCATGTAGCCCAGGGCCGCAAGAAGGAAGCCACAACATTGACATCCTTCTGCACCGGAGACCAGGGTTTCAGCTCTTGGAGAAAGGTCCTTTTCTCTGGTGCCGGATTCTGCGTCTCGACCATCTCAGTCGTCGTGTCGTCTTCACTCTTGGTCATGGTCATCAGGCCGGAAGGAGATGCTTTCTGAGCGTCTAGCTCCATCTCTTCGTTCCCCTCAATGCCAACCGAGTCAAGTGCCTTGTGGAGATCTCGATGATATTGTGTTTCGGGGACAAAGAGGAAGATCAAGATCAGGTCGATCCCAGCCATGATGCTGGTGAGCCAGTGGAACCAGCGCCAGCCCTTGGCTTGGATAAGATACCCGCAGATGACAGGTGCTAGAGAGCTGCCCCAGCTGAGCCAGATGGTCTGGACTCCAGCTTGTGTGCCTCTCTCATGCAGATAGAAGAGATCATGGAGGGTATCGACGCTCAACGGCTCGCTGGTGCCAGCTACGCAAGTCCTCAGTCAGCTCGAGTCCTAGAGACATGGAGAAGGGGATCTGCTAAACTCACCTGCCCACGACGCAAAGAATCTCGCCAGCAGCAGCGAAGGATATGACTTTGCCACGGATGCCCATATATTGCACACGAAGAAGACGACACTGGTGAGCAGCCAAATTGGGCGTTTCCCATAGCGAGTCGAGAAAGGAGCAACCGTGTAGCACCCCATGAACTCCCCAAGGAGGCAAGCTGAGATCAACCATGTCACTTGTGTCAGCGTGACGTTGAATTCGGCGATGATTTGCCCAAAGCCTGGAGCCAGTCCAGTGATGCAGAAGTTGCACAGGCCGGACAACCACAGCACCGACCAAAAGGCCGTGACACGTTTCGTAAATGGCCAATTCTGAGAAGCGTCGGTAAGTCTAAAAATGGCCAGAATGAGGGTATTATATCTACCAATGGGTCATTGGGGTCATTCTGGCTCGGTTGAGGGACGAGCACAATCGATGTCCCTTTCTTGTGCTGCAAGGCTGTGGCCCCTGAAACCCACAAGTCAGCACCGAAAGACTCGGACGCGGCGATGACAATCACCTGATATCAGTTGGACAGTGCCATGACTGTGTTCAATCTCGTGCAGAGCAAGACGCTTCATCCTTGTCAAAAGTCAACCACGAATATGCTCAACCGTTGTGTGATTTGAAGAACTCGAGGGACGGTGGACTGAGGGTCACAGGCCACCGAGTTATTTTGTATTCCACTCCTCCACCGAAGTGCTCCTGGCCCCCGAGATACTGGTCTGGGGTACATGGTTCCGGCCTCCGCAAAGTCTCCGCAAGAAGTCGAGAACGTGGTAGATTGGCAGTCGTCAATCTATTCGGACGTCCGCCGTCAGGGGGGAGCCCCGGAGTGTCCCGTGCCCACGGGGACGGGTTGTGGGATTTCTTACCCCAGCATGCCCAACACAAGAAGTCCGGCAGAGAGAGAGGTCATAGTCGATAGTACGCTATACGAAATCAAAGACCACAAGTTCGAGTGAAATATTTCCTCGGAGACAAAGTGGCATCGGGTCCGGAGTTGACCACACACGGCTTCCCTTCTCTATAGGCCTGGGCTCAAACAAGGACACCCGTATTTTAGACTCGTCTTTGACCGTATCCGTCTGGTACTAGACTCAGAAGCAACCGGTCACTTCATCATTTCCTCGAGTCGGTACCACCAGTGGTGGCAAGTATTCGTCCCGGTGGTCTACGTCTCCCGCAACGATTGCCACACGAAGCACACCTGTCGGACCGAGCATGAGCAGTTGACCTTGTCGCCACCTGCGAGGTATAGACCAGACTCAAGGTCTCGACAAATTCCAATATTGGGCGGCTGTTTCCAGTTAACAAGATCGAACACGAGGGTTACCACTCAGCAAAAGTCCAGAATCTGTTACTCTCTGAAGCACGGCTTCTATCATGATCGGGGTGGACTCCAAAATCGGGTCTGGTGAGACGCCACCAAACCTGACACCACAGCTCGTCAAGACTTTCGACAAAGGCACAGTTGGAGGTGACGAGTATGGCGAATTCACCGGGTTCGGGAAGGATGGGCAGGGCGAGGCAATCTTTGGCCCTGCGAGTTCTGTTCCCTTGAACCGTCGCAAGAAAGTCATCATTGTCGGGGCAGGCATCAACGGAATCCAGCAAGCGACCGTCCTCCTGAAGGATGGCTACGTCAAACATGGCGACATCCAGATCCTGGATGCACTCGACGCCTACGGCGGCGTCTGGCAGAAGAACAAGTACCCTGGCTGTGCATGCGACGTCCCCGCAATGATCTACACGACTTCTTATCACATCAATAAAAGTCAGTTAGCCTTCTCTCACTAATCAATCTGGGTCGGGAATGCTAACGGTGTGGAAGATTACACTCACTTCTACGCGGAAAGAGCACAGATCGAGGAGTATTATACCAACTTTGCCCTCCAATATGGTCTTGACAAGTGCACCCAGTTCCAGAGCTTTGTCAGATCCTGCGCGTGGGACGAGGACTTGATGGTGTGGCATGTGGCCGTGTCGAACAAACGGACTGGCCAGACTGAGCATTGGATCGCCGACTTTGTCTGTCAATGCATTGGAAGTCTTGATCGACCGAAATGGGGCAACACTCCTGGCAGAGAGAACTTCAAGGGCATCTCCTGGCACACAGCCCACTGGAGGCACGACGTCGACCTCACTGGTAAGAAGGTGGCCATCATTGGCTGTGGGCCGAGCGCGGCACAGCTTCTGCCCGAGATCATCGACAAGCCTGAGCATCTGACTGTTTACATGCGGACCCCGCCGGTCTGTGTTGCAAGAGGTGATTTTGCGTACTCACGGTATGTTCTTCCCTAGTTACCCGCATCATGAACAAGTGCTAAGTGCTCAATAGTCTCTTCCGGTGGGCCCTGAAATGGATACCCCTGTTTGCGTGGGTGGTCAGGACCTACATGAACCTGGAGATGATGCGAGAATGTCGCCCGATGGCCACAGACGGCGACCCCATGAATGACAAGATGACCGAGGAAGCCATCAGGTACATGGAGTCACAGATTTCGGACCCAGAACTGCGGGAGAAAGTCCGGCCTCATTCAAAGTGTAAGTGATATTCGAACCCCTGTGCCGTCTCCGATCGTGCTCAGTAGGTACTAAATCTTTTGAACAGTTTTCTGTAAACGACCGCTCCACCTCGACAAGTTTTATTCCTCTCTGGCCAAAAAGAACTGCACGGTGTTGAGAGAAGATCTTGTCCGGTACACCGAAAAGGGTGTGTTGTCCAGGGACAAGTCGACCGGCAAGGAGACGGAGCGGGAGTACGACATCATCATCTTCGGCACCGGCTTCAATGTCGCCCAATTCCTCGAGCACGAAAAGGTGACGGGCCTGAACGGGCTAGATCTCCAGGTCAAGTGGAAAGAACATCCCGAAGCTCTCTACGGCCTGGCCACCAGCCAATTCCCCAACATGTTCTACTGCTTTGGTCCGAACTCGGCCCACGTCTGGTCCTCGCAGCAGGACAACTGGGAGCGACAAGCGCGGTTCGCGGCCAAGGTCGTCAAGGAGGCGGTCCTGAGGCAGAAGAGAGGCGTCAAGCTGGCGATCCATCCACGGCGAGATTTTGAGCACGAATACAACCTCGAGGTCCAGCGCAGGCAGACGGGGACGTTTGTCTGGGCCCGTCCGGACTGTGTCACGTACTACAAGAACGATGACGGGTGGAATACCTTCACCATGCCCTGGACGTGGTGGCAATTCCGGCGCATGTTGAGCAAGATTCGTTGGGACCAGTGGGAGGTCATTGAGAAGCCGGTGAGCAAGGTGCAGATTGAGAGGACGTAGCTCTGCAATGCTGTGGCAAAATGGTATCTAGAGACTTAGTACACAAGTATGCAATGATAACTCTGAAGCTCGCTGCCTATAGCTCCTGTAGTTCAAAGGTGTGAAGATTATTTTTTTGTAATCGGATCGGTGGTGTCATCAAAGGATATCAGAATATATTGTCTCTCGTCCTATTCTACCTTTTTGTCCGAGACAAACTCCCTAAAATGCTCAAGTGTTCGAACAAACGCCTTTTGATACTGTTCCCGAATATCCTTGTCCTCAGTATCCGGTCGAGCGGCGAATCCATGGCCCATCCGCGGATAGCTTTCGATCTTGAACGGCACTCCGGGTCTTATCCTTATGCTTCCCCACTCGTGGAGGTCATTAGGCAATGAGGCAGGGACCATGTCGTCCTCCTCCGCCAGGCCGATGTAGAGAGGCGCCTGAATGCCGTCCAGGTCCTCGGCCTCCACGAAGCTGGGATGGAAGGAAGCTGCTGCACGTAATACATTCTTGCTCAGTCTCAATACGTGTTTACCCCCAAAACAGTACCCTACCCCGACAATAGTAGAGTCAGGGTACTTGTCTCTGAGATGGCTGGTCAAGTTGCCGAGAAGAGCAGAGACCCTTGCATGGTCATGTCGTTGCAGCCAGGCTGGGAAGTCCAGGTCGCGCAGGATCTGCTTTTCTTCTTCAGGCCACGGCTGCTCATCGATTGACAAGGAGCGATCTTGCTTGAGAAACTGGATCGGCAACGGGTCGCCTGGCCGTGCATGAGAGCCATGATGAGTGAAGCTGGGGGGATTGATGGGCTCACCTTCGAAATAGTCTGGAATCACCACACGCCATCCTTCTTTGGCAAAGTTATCTGCCAGGATGAGATTGTGCTTGGCCAGGCCGAATCCATCGGGCAATAGCAGCAGTAGTCCTTGGGTGCCTGGTGAGTCCGGCTCGTTGCCACTTACGTAGCAGTCGACGACGCCCAAGGCGGCATATTGTCCGAGAGGGACGTAGGAGTCTGTAAATAAATGAGTGTCAATCACCGTGACATGTTACAACCAATAGACACGGCCATGGGGAGTGAGGCATTAAGCCCCTGGGCCCCTGGTATACGGTGGGAGATACGCACCTGGGGCAGCCTTGCCTACTTGACAACAATTTGACATGTCGACTGTGTGGCCCGATTGAATGAGATCTTTTGAGGCAGTCTGGAGGTGGGAAAGGAGGAAGACCTAGCCTTTGTCTTTCATACTCCTAACAAGAGCACATTTGGTAAGGGGTTTGCTACCAAGTCGGCCAGATGCGATTTGTTGCCCTCGGAGCAAGTTGTGGTTATTGTCCGATCCGACAGCCTTGTGAGTGTAGAGGGTGACAAAAGAGTTCCGGGCTGGCATCACCGGTTGACAGATGGTCTCTGCGTATATTTCCCCCGAATACGATTGTGGTGAATATTCTCAGCAGGATGCCGAAAGGTCTATTCCTGATCCTGCAGCACTGTCTGGACTCGTCGCAGTACAGGTCTCTACTCGTACTTCAGCCAGCAAGTTACTGGCCTGAGCAATATACCTAAGAGTCCCAATGCCCGGCATACGTCACGACATGATCGGGTCCGAGCCTGGATCACGCTCGCTCAATGTTGTTTCTTCCCCGGGTGTTATTAAACACTCTTCTCCTCCTTCAGACCATCTGCCGTTGGCTGGATTGGCTCAAAGTCCTTGTTTTCCTTCCTCTCCCATTGTGCCAGATGATACCCCGGCGGACAAGGCCCAACAAGCCAGTCAGTCCTCATTGCTTCAGAGCCCCCAGTACCTTGGGAGGGCTGGAACTCCAATGCTAACTTCACCAGATCCAAGTCACCCAGCCCCCACATGCTGCCATCTACTTTCTGGTAGTAGTCCTTTTTGATGGCCTTGTCGAATGTCCTATCGGCGATGAAACCCCTGATTACGTTTTGATTCTTCCCGTGGCTGACGATCTCGTCGTAGTGACGAATTTTGCCAATCAAGTCTTTATTGCGAGCTTTCAGCGCCGTCTGCTGTTCTTCCGTGTACTTGCCGTAAGACTGCATTTGCATGTTCGCGACGACGAGCGAGCATTGCACCACGTACGATCCCCCTTGGCGACTGCGCAGATAAAGACCGTGTAGGACCCCAGCGGCGCCAGCATGGCCTGTCAGGTAGTCGGCGTTTGGGCCGGGGAAGATGTGTGGCTCGTCGTATCCGTGGAATCGGCCAATGTCAAGACCAACACCGCAAACCTGGACGTCGGGGTTAGCAAGGAGGAAACAATCAAGGAAGCATTCTGACAAACAGTATCAGCAATCTGTGCCCAGCCTGGTCTTGTGACCCACGGGCCTTTCCAGCCATAACAATTTTCCTGGCAATAAATAAGGCCTCGATTTCGATTCGCCACCAAACCCAGCACGGCGTCGCGGCCAAAGCCGAGGTGTTCCATTACGGCAGGACGATAGCCGTCAATGAAAACATCGGCCTCCTCGATTAGCTCGAGCAGCTTCTTTCTCCCCTCGAAGGTTTTGAGGTCGATGTCGACACTGGTCTTGCCGATACAACCGTCAATGAGCGTGATGGGCAGCTCGGTGTTCTTTACGCAGGACACGCGGATAACTGTCGCCCCCAAAGCTGCGCAGACGCGGCCAATGGTGGGCGCGGCAATGGCGCGTGAAAGGTCCAGGACTTTGATTCCAGACAGCGGTCTACGGTCGGAGAGGTCGACAGGCACTTGGTCCCAGGACACGGCAGGTTGAGTATAATGCTTTTGGGGGATCAAGTTGTAGTATGGTTCATCTTTTATTGCTTTACCCTGTGAGCGGTCAGCAAGGTAGATCGTGAGAGCTTTTGTTCGAGCAGCATTACCTGAGGGGTGGATTCGAACTCTTCCTTTTCGAGACATACTGTGCCGGGAGTTCGATAGACGTTGTTACTCCAGTTGTCGAGAACCTCCGAGTCAATAGTCCCCACGACGTTGCTGTACATTTCGATGATTTGTGGCCAGGTCAAGTTCTTCTCATTGTGCTGTGGAACGTTCAGCATCTCCAAGAGTGGCGTGGGATTCATGTTGCCGTGGAGAGAGTACCATCGTCCATCTTTCGACTTGTAGATGTTTGTGCCCAGCTGTCGATAAAGCTCTCGGGTCATACCGTGATCCCAGCGCTGGACAGCGGCCATCATTTTCGGACTCCCAGATAACCATTCGCTCTCATGGCGGACGAACAGAGCGCCGAGTCCATTGAGCAAGGCCTGCGAAACATCGATGTGACACTCTTGCTCAATTCCATATCGATCTTGAGCGATGGCAAGAGCCAAAAGTCCAATGTAGCCAAGGAGACCAGCTTGGGATTCTGCTGCTTTGAACGGAACAGGGAAGAAAGGATCCGTTTCATCCCCAGTAAATTGGACGTTGTCTTTCCATCGTTTCACTTCCTCTGGGAGGTCAAGACGAGGGTCTGCGACAATGACCTCGTAGATTCTTTGGGCTTCTGACTGAAGGGTGTAAGGAACTTCGTCCCGATGGTTCTGCCCCGCAATCATGGCTCTTGGTGAACGCCTCCGTAGTGCCTTCGGGTGAAATGGGGGCCAGGTGATAGGGACTTTGCCGTTTAGATCAATTCTCTCCTGGGGCTTTTAAGTCGAATTTCCATCCTTTGTATTGTAAGCGCTGAACCTTTGGAATTCATTCGTCTAGGATCTCCAGCGTCCTCGCGATGTTCTACGCGGTGGTGGCGGACGTCGCTGTGGTTCATGTCGGGCCCGGACTGCATGACGAGCGTCCACTGTATGGTCGACGCTTTCTTCACTGCCTTCGGACCATACAACATAGTTATGTCTCGGAAAGCCATTGCCTCAATACCGCGAATATCCTTTTATTACCGAAGGGAGGAGAAGACATGTTACGATTTGTCGATTCTCCGAAGATGTCTTGCTCGGAAAGCTTCAATTCACTCGGAAAAAGCCCAGAGTAGGTCGTGTATACTCTCCGCCAGGCTTAATTTGAGTTCAACATCGATTACATCCCAAATAACCACCCCCTGGATTGTCGGCCACAAGGCGTAGTGGTCCGACTCAGCAATTACGCTCAGAGAGATCATGGGACGACTCCGCCTCGTCTGGGTTTTTGCCACCCAGCTTCCTTCTAAAGCACATTGTAATCGTGCCGAAGACAGAGCCCGTAAGCCATAGCAGCATATTGATAATGTTAAACGCAGCGGCGGCTTCAATATGGGTGGATTGGCTCTCAAAATACCTGCCGCCAAACGATGCAATCACCCCCACCCAGGCAAAAGTGAGGACCCATTGCCAGAACAGAACCCAGAGCAGCCAGAGCCGACTGGGAAATGGGAAGAGGATGTCGATCGTGAACAACAACGCTGTCAGTGCAGATAAAGAGGCGATGGCGATGGCGTAGACCTGCAGGTACAGGTGTGTCAGAGGAATATCAGGTATCAAAGGTTCATCCCCGGGAAACCCACCGAAACGCCTGTATTTGTGGGGCCATTGGCTATGTCTGAAGCATTGAGAGCAATGGCAGTTACAGCAAATGTGAATTGTAGAATAACTTGAGCAATGTGGACAACACGGCTTGTTGGGGCAGCCTTCCAGGGAAGCCCGACCTTGAACATGTTGTGCCAACGCGACAGCATGGGTATAGTCCGTGCTTGAAAAGAGATGCAACTGTTAGTGCTCATTGAATTTGAGCAAAGGAGAGTCTTTGATCACTGTCTAGCTTATAACATTGTAGGGACTCAGGCAGCAAGAATTCTCGAACCAAGACCCAATGCGTATTCGTATTCGACACTAATTTCCCTTTTGGGGAGGTAAGGTGGAGACAATCGAGAACCGCGCGAAAGCATCAAATACTCCACAGTACTACAGCGTATCCAGCCGTCTACTCCGACGTAGCGCGAACCCCAATATTTTGTAGAAAAAAAATTATCCCCGCAGCAGGAAATATTGGCGCAGTTGAAGGATAAGAGGTGTGCACACCTACCACCGACATTCCTCTCGCCAGGTACGTTGTTACCGCCGGGTTATGGCTTTGATGCGTAATGGCAGGATACGTCAAACCAATTCCTTCGGCCACCGGCGGCCTGGCCTTTTCCCGACTCCAGTCCGACGAGATCAGAAAGATCTCCGTTAAGCGAATCCATGTCACTCCAGCGCTGGATTCTATGTTTGGTCCAGTTCCAGGAGGTCTGCATGACCCTGCCCTGGGTGCTATCCAGGCTCTGGATGCAAAGTAAGTCCTCGAACGCTGCGCTAGCTTCGGTGCTAACACCTTCAGCTGCTCTACTTGTCGCATGAATGCGATCCACTGTACCGGGCACTGCGGACATATTGAACTTCCTGTCACTTGCTATCATCCACAGTACATTGACTCTACTCTACGCCTTCTCCGTGCGAAATGTGCCTACTGTCATCGCTTCAAAGCTGCAGAGAACTTTGTCAATCAAACGGTGTGCTCCCTCCGGCTGTTGCAATATGGATTGGTGGAGGAGTACCACAATATACAGAATATTCACCTCAGAGGAGGACTGCCAAGGACACCGAGGAAGACTGGCCCAGACCAGATGGTTGAAGATGTGGCGGAAATCGAACCGGAGGAAGAGATTGCGGAGCTTATTGACCGGAGAACGAGAATGACAACGCGTGCCATCAAATTAGCGCGAAGAGAGAAACGGATCGATGACCAGGCTCTCGTCCGAAACACTATCGCTATCGCTGCCCGAAAGCATGTAATCGCCTCTTTCCTCAAGGAGGTCCCCAATCTGAAGAAATGCGCCAACTGCGGTGGTGCCAACATCTCCTATAGAAAAGATAGGAGCGTCAAGATCTTCAGACAGCCGCTAGCAAGGAAGCAAAAGGAAGCCATGTATGTCCTTGGGAAAAAGGCGCCAAACCCTTTGCTGTTTCTCCACTCCGAACAGACTCAGAGAGATGAGGTCAAAAAGACCGCCATGGTCAACGGACATCATGACGAGGATATCGAGATGTCCGACCAAGACGAGGTTGAGGATGCAGAACTACATGGAGCTGAAGAAGAAATCGCTATGCGTAATGCACTCGAGACGTCATCCAAGTCGAAGAAAGCGGACATCGAGGATGAGGACGACGTACAAGCATACATGACAACGAGCGAGGTACATGCTGCCTTGACCCTACTATTTGACCGGGAGCAGGAAGTCCTTCAGCTGTTGTATGCATCTCAGCCTGGTCGAAAAACGGTTCGCGTATCTCCGGACATGTTTTTTGTCACCGCGATTCTGGTTCCGCCCAACAGATTTCGACCTTTGGCTAGGCATGGACCTAATCAAATGCTGGAGAATCAACTAAATACGGTTCTGAACAAAATCATCAAGGCGGCTGGTGATGTTCAGCGCATCTCACGGGAGTCGAAAAGAGCAAAGGTTGACCCAACTGTAAGACCAAGGAACTTGAACGAGAGCTTGCAAGCCGCAATTGTCCTTCAAGAGGCAGTAAATGCGCTGATAGATTCCCCTACACCTGCTTCAGGCCGGCCAACCGACCAAGGCATAAAGCAAGTTCTGGAGAAGAAGGAGGGCCTTTTCCGAATGCACATGATGGGGAAGCGCGTCAACTTCGCTGCTCGCAGTGTCATATCGCCCGATCCGAACATCGAAACCAACGAAATCGGTGTACCTCTTGTTTTCGCAAAGAAATTGACCTACCCCGAACCAGTGACGAGTCACAATTTCGAAGAGCTTAGCAAGGCGGTGATAAATGGTACCGAAAAATACCCTGGGGCCGCAGCTATTGAGAATGAGAACGGGATGGTTCTCAGCTTGAAGCGCAAGACCATTGAACAAAGAAGAGCCCTCGCAAAGCAATTGATGACTTCGACCGCCCCCGGAGCAAAGGGGGAGAATGGCAAAAAGGTGTACCGGCATCTTCAAACAGGCGACGTGGTTATCATGAATCGTCAGCCGACTCTGCACAAGCCATCCATGATGGGTCACCGTGCACGCGTGCTAACGAACCAAAAGACCATTCGCATGCATTATGCGAACTGCAACACTTACAACGCCGACTTCGACGGCGATGAGATGAACATGCATTTTCCTCAGAATGAGCTCGCTCGAACCGAAGCCCTTCAAATCGCGGACACGGATCACCAGTATCTGTCTGCAACTGCAGGCAAACCCTTACGTGGGTTGATTCAAGACCATATATCCATGGGTGTTCAATTTACCAGCCGGGACGTTTTCTTCGATCGAGACCAATATCAACAGTTACTTTACAGCTGTCTCAGGCCGGAAGATTACAATACCGTGTTTGACAAGATCCAAATGGTGGCGCCGGCGGTTTTAAAGCCGAAAATGCTATGGACCGGCAAGCAAGTGATCACGACAGTTTTGAAAAATATCACTCCTGAAAGATTCCGTGGCATCAACCTTACGAGCAAATCATCTACATCGTCAGACTCGTGGGGCGAAAAGACGTCTGAGGAACCTGGGCAATGGACTGTTAGCAGGAATAAGGTGGTATTCAGAGACACGGAACAAGTGGTGATTTTCAAAGACGGCGAGCACCTTTGCGGAATTCTTGACAAGAGCCAACTCGGTCCCAGCGCTGGTGGTCTGATCCATTCCGTACACGAGGTCTATGGACATATCACTGCGGGCAAACTAATGAGCATCCTCGGCCGACTTCTCACAAGATTCCTCAATGAGAGGGCCTGGACTTGTGGAATGGACGATCTCTATCTAACACCTGAAGGCGACAAGGAACGGCGACAAGAATTGAACAAGGCGAAGCAAATGGGTTTGGAGGTTTCGGCCGAGTATGTGACATTGAAGTCTGGCGAGGTCGACCAAGAAAACCCCGAACTGCTTAGTCGCCTTGAAAGCGTACTTCGCAACGATGAGCAGCTCAATGGTTTGGACCAGGTTTACAAGGCCAAAGTGAAGTCGATCACGGACGCTGTCTCAAAAGCCTGCCTGCCTGCTGGGCTTCGGAAGCCATTCCCTCGAAATCAGATGCAAGCAATGACGATCTCTGGAGCCAAAGGTTCCAGTGTCAATGCAAATCTCATCTCTTGCAATCTAGGTCAGCAGGTTCTGGAAGGGCGCAGAGTTCCTGTGATGGTCAGTGGCAAGACGCTGCCGTCCTTCCGAGCCTTTGACACGGAGCCAGCTGCTGGTGGGTATGTGTCAGGACGATTCTTAACGGGTATTAAACCACAAGAATACTACTTCCACGCCATGTCTGGCAGAGAGGGTTTGATTGATACCGCTGTGAAAACGTCCAAATCCGGGTATCTGCAGCGCTGCATCGTCAAAGGGCTTGAAGGTCTTCGAACCGAGTACGACACGTCGGTGCGAGAAAGTTCAAACGGAAGTATCATTCAGTTCTTGTACGGAGAAGATGGACTCGAAGTCACCAAGCAGAAGCATCTGAAAGAGTTTACTTTCCTTGCTGAAAATCACCACTCGGTTGCAACACTTATGAATGCAGAGGAGGTGATTCACAAACTGCCGCTATCAGAGTTGGAAGAGGAACAGAAGAAGATTCTGAGGTCACTGAAGAAATCCAAGCAGAAGGATCCATTGACTGCTTCTTTCAGCCCCGCAAGCCATTTAGGAAGCACTTCCGAGTCATTTGCGATGGCGTTGAATGACTATGTCAAGAAGGACCCGAATAGATTGATCAAGGACAAAAAGACGAACCCTAACGGTGTGCTCAGCAAGAAGACGTTTCGAGCCGTTATGGACCTGAAGTACATGAAGTCCATTGTCGATGCCGGGGAGGCAGTCGGGGTCGTCGCAGCACAATCTGTGGGAGAACCTTCGACCCAGATGACATTGAATACTTTCCACTTGGCCGGCCACTCAGCAAAGAACGTCACCCTCGGTATTCCTCGACTACGGGAGATCATCATGACTGCCAGCGCCAACATCATGACCCCAACAATGACACTCAAGCCCATCGAAGAGTTGAACATTGCTGAAGGAGAACGCTTCGCCAAAAGCATCAGCCGCCTGCCGCTCTCCTATGTCATTAATGACATGTCTGTCACCGAGAGGACTGGTGGGGGCGTAGGACATGAGAACGA
This sequence comes from Fonsecaea pedrosoi CBS 271.37, assembly GCF_000835455.1. Classification (NCBI taxonomy): domain Eukaryota; kingdom Fungi; phylum Ascomycota; class Eurotiomycetes; order Chaetothyriales; family Herpotrichiellaceae; genus Fonsecaea; species Fonsecaea pedrosoi. The sequence continues at coordinate 4,247,016 of NW_013550612.1, forward strand.
AAGAGTCTACGACATTCGAATAGACCTGTATGACCCAGAGGAGTACGAGGAGGAATATGCCATTAAAAGGGTAGACGTCCAACGATGCTTCGAAAGGATGTTCCTACCTAGACTGGATAAGATGATCAAAGCCGAACTCAAGAAGAAGGCCAAAGAGGCAGACCGCTCAGAGGTCACGGCAGCTGTTCCAAACGTTGGCACGTCGGTGGGTGTCTCCGGGGAAGCTAGAACAAGAGGCCCAAGAGCTACTGAAAATGAAGGTGGCGAAGACGACATTGATGAAGAAGCCGACCCCGACGATGCCAAAGACATGGCCGCCAGACGTAGAAGAGAGAACACGTTCGACGAGCCCGACGAAGAGGAAGATGCCATAGCACGGGAATCAGACGACGAAGGGATGAGTGACGACAATGGCGATATGGACGAGGAAGGAGAGACACTCCGCGCTCGCCAAACAGCGAAATCTAAGAACGCGCAAAACCTTCGAGAATTGGACCCTGACGACGAAGGAGATGACGCTGAAGATTCGGCAGATGAGGCGCGAGTCAACCAGCTGAAGAGTCAACTAGACCACCTCAAACGTTTCATCTTCGCAAGAAACCAGGGCAAATCCTGTCGCATTGTCCTCAGTTACGACTCCAGAACGCCGAAACTACTTCTCCTTCCTCTTCTCGAAAAGTGCGCGCACACGTCAGTCATTCAATCAATCCCTGGTCTGGGTGTTTGCACACAGTTCATGGAGGAAGTTCACGGGCCTGACGGCAGACCGGTCAGACGCATTGATCCAGAGACAAACAAGGAGGAGATCGTCAAACAACCAATGATCACCACCGAAGGGGTCAATTTACTCGCGATGCGCGACTACCAGGACCAGATCTACCCGCATTCCATCTACACCAACTCAGTTCACGATATGCTGAAGTACTATGGTGTCGAAGCTGCGCGGGCGACGATTGTCAAGGAAATAGACGGTGTGTTCAAAGGGCACGGAATTGGTGTAGATACACGGCACTTGAGTCTGATCGGCGATGCTATGACGCATTCCGGCAGCTATCAACCTTTCAACCGGCACGGTCTCGTAAAAGAAGGAGGAAGTGTGTTGGCAAAGATGAGCTTCGAGACGGTCATGGGATTCCTCAAGGATGCAGTATTGTTCGGCGAACGGGATCCCTTGCTTGGACCCAGTGCACGCATTGTGGCAGGGAGGAGAGGCAATATTGGCACGGGAGCGTTTGATGTAGTCATGCCTGTACATTGAAGGGAGTTTTGGTTTGAAGCAGGAGTACTTGGTACATGTTTAATGAAATGATTTGGGTGGGACAATATTGGACATGGCCGGCGGTATGGGCAGGGAAACGTCTCTCCCGAGAGCCACTGGGGTTTATTCGCCATGCGGTTCCGATTCTGGAAGACACTTGAAACAGTTCAACCCTGCGCCGATGGTGCAACACTCCTTGCGACCGACTTGTCCCCAAAGGGCAGAAGCATTCTGGAAAAGGATGAAGCCGGTGTTCATGGTGTCTCCTCGACAATGACCGACTTCTGGCGACTACGAGTATACTGCAGCGTACTATGAGGAGGAGAGCTGCAAATCCAACGGCGGCCCAGTTCCTATAACGGCCCGCGACAAGCATTTCATTTCCCGGAACAACCCACCAGTGCTGAGGCTCTAACACGGCCGAGTTTGGCACAAACGGCAGCTAGTAAACGGAAACACCTCTCGCTTGTGCAGGAAAGGAAGAAAGGAGAGTCCCAGCTCTGCCTCGAACAGGAAGCAGGAGTTGTCACTGAGACCGGCTCCATTCAGACCCGGTTTCCCGAAAAAGCAGACGAACAACACTTCGGCATGATTCCGAGAATAGCGCCCTTTGCATTCTCAAGGCCGTGCCTCGAAACAGGGAATGTCGAGGGAATGAGGTCCCCTAGTAGTAGGACGGTCACAACTGAGCCTCCCTCGAAACTACCTCCTCCTTGTACTTGGTACTCTAGCACCTAGCTAGCGGTGCAGTGGTTGAGGAACATCCCCAATTAATACGAGCAGACTAAAACCCCAAATAGGTTTCTCCTTCGGCACTTGTTATCATCGTCTGTCGCCATCCGAGGGACGGATCCAATCGATTGACAGTACCAGTATACCAAGTTTACTTTAGGATACCATACGAATCCTTGGGTCCTCGCTCAGACCTGTCAAACCACTGTTACCGCCAGGCTGACTTTCCGAGCACTTCCTTCTCGACGAGGAGTGAGCAGGAGATTAGCAAGAGGACTTTTCCCGGCAGATTGTTTCTCTGGATGGACCTATTGATCCTGTTGGAGCGAGCAAAGTCAAATTAGGATTCTAGCGTGCCTTGCAGGAAGCCATGGCGATCCCCCGACCCATGGGGCCGTTATTTGTCTTTGCTGATGCATGTCTCGACTCTGTTTTGCGGTAGGATGAATAGGTCGACTTTGGCGGAGATCCATGAGCAGGGATGGGCTTCTAAGATTTTTCATGTCGTCACGTTCCGTCTGGACGGCAGTTCTGCATTCAGTCTCTACGCTTTTGTCAACTGGACTGCAGGAAGATTGTTCCTTTGTTCATCGGGCGAGTACGATTCATATCTTTTGTCTCTGCACTCTGGACCTTTCGTACATATGGTTACGAATATAACCGCCGTTGGCTCCACCTTTACACATCCATGAAGACCAAGAAGAGTCTACTGGGGCTAGAGCATGAGGTTCCTTGCACGAGTAGCGGTAGGTATCCCTGCTGTTGACCCGCACGACCTGTCTAACTATCGAACAGACCCTTGACAGTGGTGAGCCTCAACTTGTCCCGATGCTGGTATTCCACACCGATAATTAGACCTACCGGTCTTGCTATGTGTTCAGCATTCTGCTCCACCAATCTCTGAGCCTCGAGCTGGCCCCCTCCTCGGAGACTTGCGTTGCGTATAGCAGCAAGCCTAATCCGGGGAAGTTTGGTGCAAATATCTAGGTTGGTACTATGTATGTCTCTGCTCCGTCTCGCGTATCCAAGCAGCCGTGGTCCTCCCGTATTCCTTCTGCTCTCTTGAGACTCATTACCCCGGATTTCTCACTTTTGGTTCTGACCATAGACCAGCGTCGCCAGCCATTGACCCTGTCAATGAGTCTTAGCCAGTGTACTAGTACGGCCGGCAGCTTGGGGACAAGCTGTCTTGCAGCCTCAGAACATTGTGGGAATTCTTACCTTTTGTACATGCATTGTTTCCAGGTTTTCTTTACGCCTTCAAATCCCTCGCGGCGCTCGTTTTTCGAGTCCATATCTTTCCCTTGCTCTCCCTCAAGTGTCGACTTCGGCTGAACTTGTTGATTGTCGAGCTGGGGTCGCGTCTCTTGATTTGCATTGCCGTCTCGCACATTGCCATGCAGGATGGGACTCGAACGTGGTTTGCACGCCGTGGTGACAGCTGCCGTCTTCAATACATTCGCGTTTGTCTTCATCGTGCTCCGGTGCATTTCTCGCTTTATGATCGTCCACCAGGCTGGGCCTGAGGATTATTTGATCATCTTCGCTTTGGTTCTCTCATTTGGTCTCACGGTGACGATTGTGCTTCGTGAGTACTTGAAGGTGTCTCCGGGAAACTCCTCCTCAACTGACACTACTTGATTTTTCTCAGAGAAAAATTGCGGTTTGGGTCGACATGCCGATACGGTCAGCGAAGAAGACAACGAGACCCTGTCAAAGGTATCCATCCAGCTTGATCCATTCCCATGGGCAACCACTCGTATCCTGCTAACAACCGATGGCAGCTACTCTACGCGAGCATCATCCTCTATAACTTGGGGTTGTTCTTGGTCAAGGACTCAATCCTCTACCAGTACTTGAGATTCTTTGTTGACAGGCGCTACCGTCTCGCCGCATGGGTTCTCATCATTTCCATATGTGTCGCTGGGGTAGCATTCATCCTGACCTCTTGCTTCTCCTGTTGGCCCATTGCCTTTTACTGGGACAAGACCATCAAAGGCGGCCACTGCATTGACCTCATGGCCTTCTGGTTCAGCTTGTCCGGCTTCAACATCGTCACGGACCTAGCGGTCTGGGTGCTCCCGATGCCTGTGCTGAAGAGCCTGAGACTCCCAAGGAAGCAGAAGTTCAGCTTGATCGTGGTGTTCTCGCTGGGTGGGTTGTATGCTTGAACCAGTCCCGGTCCTTGACAATGGCAGATTCTTTGTCCGGCTGACACCCCACAACAGCGGCTGTATCACGGGCATGCTCCGTCTCCACGCCCTATACATCGCAAGCATCTCGACCGACCTCACCTACGACAACGTCGGCGCCGCGACCTGGTCAGCTGCCGAGCTCAACGTCGGCATCATGTGCGCGTGTATCCCCGCCATGAGACCCGTCATCAACTGGATGTTCCCATTCCTACTTTCCTCATCGCGTTACAATCGCGATTCCAACCCGTACCCCCCGAGGACGTCGTACCTACGACATGACAGCGTTGTCGAGATGTCGCAGGTGGCCAAGGCCCAGAGCGAAGTGAGCCGAGGCGACACGGCCCGCTTCGACCGGGGACACGATCCGAATGCGATCCGCATCAAGAACGAGTGGTCTGTCAGTGAAAGCGAACGAGTTTGATGTCTTGTGTGATCAGGTTCCAGCCAGGGAAGGGAAAGAGACATACGAGACGGGATTATGACGGGATTGAAAACAAACTGCGAAACTGCGAAGCTGCGAAGCTGCGAAGGATCGCAGGATATAAAATAGGTGGAGATTTCGCGAAGAGGACCACAATGACCTCGTGTATGGGTCATGCTATGACCTGCTCAAAGGTTATGGCTGCATTGACGAGAATCACGGCGAGTGTGGCAGCCACTGATACCCACTTGCTACCATTTCCTCACAACGCTATGTATACGGACGATCCTGGGACGGCACTTTTTTTCGTTAGTTGGGCGTCTGTGCGGATCCATTTCTGTCGGCTTACACAAGGCCCCAATGTCGTTTGGGCGTGGTCATCTGCTACATTCGAGCATACGGGGGTCGGCGTTGCTGGCATTTTGTCCATTTTTTCCAGCGCAGAGAAGAACACTAAATATCAGGGCGTCCTCCATGATCTACGCGGATAAGGACAAGAACAAGAATAAAAACAAGAAAGTATTTCTATTTCCATGTCTAGGGTCATATTTTGTCCATTGGCTTCTGCTGTTGCGGGCCCCCTTCTACACCCCATTCTTCACCTTCCCGCCCGTCCGCTCCGCCTCCAACAGCGCAATGGTGTCCTGCGTGATTGAATCCAGGTTAGAAATGGTCGAGCCGGGCCCCTCGGGCATCGGACTGTCGATGTAGACCCTTCGGGTAAAATTCTTCAGCGTCTCCAAGACGGTGCCGCCCTCGTAATCGCCGTTCTCGACCAGTTCCAGCATGACGGCCGCCTGCTCCTCCGGGGTGATCCAGACGTCCTTTTCCGTCGCCGCCTTGAGCTTCTCTGGGTGGTCGGACCATAGCGGCGTGTACACCATCCCCGGGGCGACGGCGACCACTTTGATCCCAAACTCCTCGTGCAAGGGGGCGAGAGATCTCACAAGGGCTGAGACGCCCGATTTCGCCGCACTGTATATAGGCTGGTTGAACAGCATGCGTTGTGCGGCGAGGGAGGAGATGTTGAGGATCACGCCGACCGTGCCGCCGGCTTTGCGGCCCTTGGAGCGGGTGATTTGGTCGCGGATGGCCAGGCGCGTGCCTTTGATGAGGGCCCCGAGGTTGATGTCCAGGGACTTGTAACTCTCTGTCTCTGTGTCGGTCCAGAAGTTGGACCATGACTGGCAAGACACGATTAGAGGGAGAGACCAGAGTTGAAGAGGAGAGAGGGGTCAGTCAGGGAAGAAAGGGGTCGTGGCTGGAGACACACCGGTTCAAAGACGCCAGCACCGTTACACACAATATCGAGAGCACCGAGTTCGGTCTGTGCACGTTTAAACAGGGCCTCAAGTTCGCTCCAGTTGGACACGTCGGTCTTCTGGAACAACAGCTTCGTCGGGCGTGGCTCTTTGGCGAGTTCCTTTAACGCGGCAGATTCTTGCAGGTCGCCCACGATGACATTGGCGCCTTTGCTGACGAGCAGCTTGACGAAGGCGAGGTTGATGCCTGCGGAATCACGACTCGAGGGTCAGTTTGGGTTCTGGAATGCAGGGAGGTTTGGATCGTGTTGTACCTGATGCGCCGCCTGTGACGATTGCATTCTTGCCTGCGACGGGAAAGGACATGGTGAGGCTCTGAGGTTCGGAGGAGTTGGTGGTCCTGATCCTAGCGATTCTGTGTCATTCAACCTGTTGGACTTGGGCGCAGACATGAATTCGAATCTGGACTTTGACCTCCTCATCTCCTCAGACATCGCAATCATGGACCAGATGCCCTCGGCCAACATCACAACATCACCAGCACCAGATCTTGGGGAACATTGGGGAAACAGGGACAAGTGCTCCAGTCACAACCAATCCTCTCGCTACTCGTGTTACTTTATTTGGTCTTTTGCATCAAGTCCCTCGGTTCTCCGCTCGGTCGTCAAGCCAAGAGAAACTCTCGTCCATCGTCCTCCTCCACCTCCACGTCCATACAAGGCTGGAGTCACCAATCAAAGTCACCAACCTCGATTCGGGAAGGACTGTCGTTCAGAGAGGGGAGCGGAGTCAGCGGTCTCAGTGTCAGGGGATAGGGTCAACCCCATGATACCCAAAGAGCTGGTTCGCTAGAGCACAAACGGCGCAGATTGGGCCCTCGTTGGGATGCTTGGATGGTACAAGAACCTCGCAACGCCTTGGCCCTCGGATCGTCTCCTCCGTCCAGCCATCCAGTTGGTGCAAGTGAGGGACTAAAGCCGAGAGAAATGGATCCTCTCGCCATTGCTATTACCTTTGACCTCCTACCTCGACGCTCTCGGCTATACCAAGCACAACAACAGGCTCGCTTGACCACATCACCACACCACCCAATGCCACAGCACTCGTATCCCAGACTTTTGGCGGAAAATCCAACCGTGCTCGTGGCCTCTCCTAGCTATGGTTGTCTCCAAAGATCACGCCGTCTCCAAGGTTGTCCTCGTGGGGTCTCCTATTGCTGCTCAATACGAACCATGGCCTTTCCAACGACACATCTTGGTACACAACATCTCAGTTTAGTTGGCAAACTCTCTTGAGATCACTGCCCTTCCCCAAGGTTCCCCAAACATCCTCCAAACATGATGGGAAGACGTCGTCCTGGACCTGCTTTGATCTTCTCTGGCCAGGCGAGAAAAAGACTGCGTGGTACAGAGTCTCTGGAAGCGATGCCTGTCTCGGTCTCCACTCTGGGGTATACAGGTGCAAATCCTGGAAAGGTGGCAATTTGCTCTCTAGCCTCCTGCAGGGTTATATAATTGCATCCCTTGGGATGCGATCTTCCCTGTCAAGGGTCATTCAAGTTCTCCTCGTGGATACCTCTGAACAGTCCTTGCGCAAAGCAAAATGGCTCTTTCCGCAGCGACACTTCGTTTGTTGGTAAGTTGATACCGCTTTGCGACATCTGGAACCATATACTCATTCCGTCAAAGATCGTCATCTTCGTCGCCCTTGGGAGCACAACCTACGGTTACTGTGCCTCCATCATCAGCACTACCCTGGCACAGCCCTCCTTTATCGCTTACTTTGACCTTGACACTCGGTCCAATGCCACCGATCTGACCGGGTCCATCTTTGGCCTGTTCCAGACCGGTGGCTTCTTTGGCACATTGTCGTGTTTGAAGTCGGCTGACTGGTTGGGTCGACGCAAAGCACTCTTCTATGCAGGGTTGGTCACCACCGTAGGCGGAGGTCTTCAGGCTGGGAGCGTCAACATTGGAATGTACATCTTTGCACGGTTCCTCACTGGTGTCGGTATTGGTTAGTTGACCCTCTTTGTATTGTCTTCGAAGGAGACTAATCTTCTCGGACAGGTGCTCTCGTCACTCTTGTGCCGCTCTACCAGAGCGAGATTGCGCCCCCCAAGATTCGAGGCTTCCTAGTCGCCATGCACGGTGTGATGCTGTGTGTTGGCTACTCAGCCGCCAGCTGGGTTGGGTTAGGGTTCTACTTTGTCGATGCTGGCGGGGCACAATGGAGACTCCCCCTGGCTATCCAGGCGCTTTGGCCTGCGGTGCTTTCTGCGGGAGTTTTGTTCCTGCCCGAATCTCCTCGATGGCGTAAGTTACTTATTGGTGCCGGTGCGATCCCTATACTGATGAATCGCAAACAGTGCTGGATCACGATCGCTACGAAGAGGCATTCGAATCCTTCAAACGCGTGCGCGCCGAGTCGTCCGACGCCTTCTTGAGCGACGAGGCCGCTCTCAGAGCCGACTTTGCCATCCTCCGCGAGCAGATCATATTTGAGAAACAACAGCAACTGTCCCTGTGGGATATTTTCCGCCTGCCACATTATCGCAAGAGGCTCATTGTCGGGTTTGTGACCATGGTCGCTCCCCAGGTCACCGGCACGCAGATTATTTACAGTATGTTTTTCTGGATTTTGCGTCCCCTCTGGAATAACGATTCTAACGCTCATGGTTTAGACTACGGGTCGCAGCTGTATAAGAGTCTCGGGTTTAATACCCTCGAACAACTCCTCCTGAGCTGTGGATGGATCACTTTCTCGCCCTTTGGGAACTGGTTCAATGGCCTGGTCGTGGATAGAGTCGGCCGAGTGCGGATGCTGCGTACGCAATGATACCCTCTTTCTCCTCATGAATCTCTGGAATATCGACTAATTGTGACAGTGATTGGAATCATCGGCTGCGTGCTCTGTCTTGTGGGCGAGGTCATCACGCTCGCGCAGCTCGACAAGGGTGAGAACAAGGCCGCCACCAATGCCGCTGTCTTCTTCCTGTTTTTGTTTGTCGGTTTCTACGCAAGTTTCATGTAAGCCCCCACCTAATTGTACCAGTGTTGCAGGACTCGGCAGAGATTCTGCCCTTCATAGGACTTTGAGCTCAAGGCTAACGACGACACAGCGATGCGACCACATACATCTACGCTTCGGAGATCTGGCCAACTCCCATCCGGGCGAAGGGGCTGGCATTGTCCATCTCGGGCCTGTTTCTCTCGTCACTGGCCATTCTTCAGGGGTAAGTTCGCCCTTTACATCTTCCCATCCACCTGCCCCTGTACATTTCATTCCGATACGTATACTGACTGGCTGTATTTGCGTCACACAGCGCTCCAGCCGGTTTCGCCAACATCGGCTGGCGATACTACCTGGTCTTCATCTCCGTCACCTCTGTCATGGTTGTCTTTATGTTTTTCTATTTCCCCGAGGTAAGCATTGGAAATTGTCTCCTCGGGACAGACAGTGTCTCCCGCGCCCTTTGACTTCTGATACGTGTGACTGATAATCCGGACCACAGACCAAAAAATTGAGTCTCGAGGAAATCGGTGAGATTTTCGGTGATGAAGTCGCGCATGTCGACGCCAGCACCGCGACGGCCATGGGCGAAAAGGGCGTGACGGAGCTGCACATTGAGACTACGGATGTCAAGTAGTAAAGTTTGGGAGAGGTGGTGATTTGAGACTGGCGATCTAATTTGATATGGGTGAATGAAGGAGAGGAGCGAGGAGGACAGATTGGCAATTGATCATTGACAGTTGGGAAGTCACGATTCGACAAAGGGAAACAGTCCCTAGGAAAATGACAACAGTGGGCGGTGCAAAAATGATAATCATACCCTTGGTACCTCCAGTAGCAGCCTAGTAGGTACATGATGAACTAGCATACATAAGAGATTAATACCTCGTCTTTTAATACCATGGTCATGGTCTCTACAGAACGAAATACCCTTCACGAACATGTATCTCGCATGTGGAGTTAACCTGGCACCGGCGTCAAATTACCTGGCAGTAACAGGTCAATAAGCGAGCGAGATCTCACGAACCAGTGTGGCGGGTCGTGGTCGTGGTCGTGATCGAGCCTCATCCGTGTATTCATCCCGGTGCTGGGGTGTTGGATGGATGCATCCGCCTCAAGCGTGCGCGTGTGTAGCGACATGCATGGGTGCATGCCGCCATCGGTACGTGAGGTACATATACATAGGTATACCTTTGTGATCGTCTACCACATGGCATGGCATGGCTTGCATGTGGGAAGGGAAAGGGGGATTCGTAGCATCCCTACCGTGCCTGATTTTTGTCCTTCTATCCAGACCTGCCCTGCCCTGCCCCGATCTACCTTACTCCATCCTTCACTAGGAAGGGAATGGTATGGTATGGTATGCCATGCCATGCAATGCCAGTCGGAGAAGCCTCAGGCTGAGCCTCAGACCGAGGCCGAGGCTTAAGCCCAATCTCATTTCCATCCGCAAGAGACGCTTCAAGGTTCTGGGGAAGGGGAAAGAGAAAGTTGAAGGCGTCAAGTTGATGGAGAAAGTCTTGGAAGGGGGAGAAAGCCTTGGAAAGGGAAAGGGCAGGCAGGGGTAAAAGGGAAGGCGAAAGGGAAGGAAGGGCTGCTTGGCATTGGGGAAAGAAGAAAAGGGGTAACGCTGAGTGTGCCTCTACACTCTTGTAGTTAGGTATTCTAGGGACTTTAGGTAATGGCAACGGCATTCTTGTGCCTTGGCCGCACTATTTCAATGGCTCGATCAAGTCACTCCTGCCCTGGTTTGTTGGGGGTGGCGAGTATGGTGGCGGTCGTCGTAACGCGCTCCAAGGGTGTGCAGGGTAAACCGCGAAGTGTGAGTGTGATGGTGGTGATGGTGAGGACGAATGAAGTACAAAGATACCTTCGGTCCGATAGCTGGGATATCTCTCTACCTCCTCGTCTACCTCTACTAGGTTAACAGAATGGGTACGACGTACTCGGGCTTGATAGGGATATAGCGAGTATCAGATTCCTAACAAGGAAGTAGGTGTGGTATATGATGATATTGTAATGTATTATATAACCATGCATCCATCCCCTATACCATAATATATAGCCACCACCAAATTGCCGTACGAGGCTGAGTTTACGATCTCACACCAAAACCATTCATTTCACAAAAGGGCAAAGTACGTCTGTGGTACGTCGAGCGTCGACAATACGTACATACCATACGGACAGGGCAGGAGAAAATAGATGGACGTATCGATGGATGGACAGTCATGATGATATTACCTACTCGGCCTCCCATCAACAACGCGACAACGCCAACCACCTATACAGGTGACTCAATCATGTCAACAAAGAGGTCGGGTCTACCGAATCAAACGGAATCTAGACCTGTGCAACGTCATGGGGTATTAAGAGAATAGACATCCCTGCGCCTGAAACCTCCAGTCTACGACTCTATTCTATTCGTGGCAGATATCATGCTCCGTCTGTCGACCATTACCGCCTCACCGTGTCACCTCTCTGCGCCCCGTTTACTGATTCAAACCGGCACCAGTCATGCAGCAACAAAACTCCCTCACAACGCTCGAGGCCGTGCTGGTCGTATTGGCTCAATCGGCACCACTTCGCCAACCTCGACGTCGTGCACCGTGCTCGCCACAGTATCGGCAGTCTTTGGCCTCTCGTCAGTCCGTCCCCTGGCCTGATTCAACGCCGTCATTTCCTCGTTCTCGGCAATCCTCGTCATGCCCGCATCAGGCTTCTTCAACTCCACCCACACAATCACGACGCTCACGTAGATGATCCACACCAGCGCACCACACACGCCATATGCAATCTTCCACCCGCTCGCCCACTGGGGTCCCTTGAAGGTGGCTGCGAATTGGAAACCCAGACCGCCATCCACGATCCCGAGAAGGATCAGCACACGCCCAAGCCAGAGATGGATGTGCACAAAGTGCACCACCTTGGGAACCTTTTCGTGGAACCAGTGCAACTTCATCAGAGGCTGGAGACCCAGGAGGCCTAGAGTGACGAGGCCGATGACGCAGTGGTAGTGGTCAAGCTGTAGCGAGGAGCTCCAGTTAGCGAGAAGCTATTTGAGCAGGAGATACAAACACATCTGGTCTACTCACAGCATTGATTTTCAAACCCATCCATATCCCTAAACCCGTCGACGCCACAAACACGGCCAATGCAAACATCTGGATTGCCGCATGGATCCACACGATATGACGATGCGGCCACACTTTGACAATGATACCACCGAGAGGAAAGCAGAACAGAAATGCCGCCGCCCCCAGAGCCGCATGAGCGATCTTTGCTTCTCCAAAATATGACGGAAACTTGCTTGCCCCCTTCGACCAGGCGGCTGGGCTTGGAGCGTAGGCTGGATTAGACATTGGACTCGTAGTTGTCAGCCATGAAGACGAGGCTGAAGCGATCGGCACCGTGGGCGTCGGGGGAGATGCAGGGATGAGTTGCGCCCCAGTCAAGGTTGCTAATCATTCATGTCAGTGTCAAGTGCTGATCGTCTTTCGGCTTACAACATGCCCTTGAAAGAGTTGGCCGTAAAGAGCCTGCGGGCAGACGTACCAGAAAGGCTGACGAGCAGCAAGAACGTGCTCGACAATTTGTTCAAGGCCATATTGCTTCAAGCCGTGTAGGAATCCCAAGTCCAGCTCCCTCCAACCTCGTTGGGTGAAGGGAAACGAGCGGTTAATCGGCAGAAATCAGGAAGAGTGTAACGTCCAGACTGCAGTGGCCTCGCACAAAGAGCCCTTTGACGTTTGCAGAAATCCATTGTAGCCGCTCCCCAAAAAGGAAAAGTAGAATCTGGACTGGAATGTGAGACGCACACCGAGCGACAGGGCTCGAGCCATCCTCCCTTTGTTCTGGACAGATGAGATTGCATTGTTAACCCTGATCCAACTTTGAGCTGAGACTCATACCCTGCGCTCGGTCCAACATAACTCGTGTTATTTTTGGACAATCCCAGCAAACTATGCTCAGCTCATTGAAACTAGCGTCATGGAGCCAGCGAGCTGTTCTTCGTCCACCAATCAGCCCATCTGACAACCTTCTTTTCCCTCCTGGCCTCTTCTGCTGCAAACACCACCGCATGGCTCAATATGATCTCTTCCAGGTCACACCCGACCAGTTCCCTTTGTGCTTGGGCGATATCCATTGTTCCAGCATTGACGTTCTGGACAGCTTGGACAAAGGCTCCAGCCAGACCCCAATCACCGCCGCCGTGGCTCTTCTCCACCTCTGGTGCCTGTTTGGGAATATCATGCACAGTCGTTTTCCCATTAGCAAATGTGTGCACGGTGATCTTGTGTGAGTCGTAGCTGATTTCGCCAAGTGTCCCGTAAATCCATCCTCGCCGTTCGCATTGCGCCTGGGTCGGATAAGTCATGTGGAACAGCGCCCTCTTCGGTCCCCGACCGAGATCCTGGCCGTGTTCGGGATCTTCTTCCCACTCCATTGTCACAACCTGGTCATCAACCACATCATTATCTGCTTCGTACACGCAACGGCCATACCAACTCCGTCCTGCAACGACATTGTCAGGAGTAGTGGCTTTGTCGTAGTCCTCTGCAAGCCTTTCCATAAGTTGCCCTTCCGCCGCATTCCAGCCCTTCGTTGACACAATGTCTTCGATTTCGGGCACCACGATCTTGAGAGGCCAGCCAGTATCTTTCTCCTGCCGAAGCCACCGATCGCGGTAGAGCTTCTTCGCAGAGTAGATGCAATCTGGCTCCGCAGGGCAGGAAAGGCAATTAGTCGCCGCACCTGCAGCCTTTGGCTTTCTCGCTCGGCGGAAATGCGTAAGGGCTCCATTGCTGGATACGGTGGAGGGGAAATGGGGGATTGGTCCGGTCAGAGCACTGGGCGAACAGAGCAGCCACAGGATGAAGTCAATATCGTGGCCGGATTTGGTGAGGAGTGAGCCAACACCTTCTGGAGTAGAGCGGCGCCAGTTTCCGCGAACATAAGAGTGCGAGAAATGCCACCACCCGACGGGCTCAGTGTGTTCAATGGAGACAATCTCACCAATGGCCTGGTCACGAGTCAACAGCTTGCGCAGGAGGATGTTATGGGGTGAGTAATGCAGCACATGGCCGATCGAAACCACTTTCGGAGGATATTTAGACAACGCCGAGGAGATAGACAGACAGTCGGACAGGGACAAGGCCAAAGGTTTCTCGCAGAGGATGTGGAGGTTCAAGGGTGCAATGGCACGGATTATAGGGGCATGTGTCTCGTCCAGAGTGCATATGAAGACTCCAGTTATAGGGACATAGCCGGGCTCGGGTCCTCCAGCCTTGTCTGCGTCTTCCCTGCGTCTCTTCTCCCATGCCACCCACTCTTCCCATGGCCCAAAGGACTGATGTTCCGTAGGTTGTCCATCTCTTCCCCAAATGTAACGTCTTCCAAATTCTTGTCGCTTGAAGGGGTCAACCTCCGCTACGGCGGCAATCGTGCCTGATGTCGAGGCTTCAACGGCACGGGCATATGCATTGCCTCGAGATCCAGCCCCGATGACAAGAAATTGCGGTGGATGTGGGGGTGGTTCGATGGAGCCCATTGTGGTCAGGGTCGTGGATGGCAGTGTTAGAACCTCTGGTCAGGACCTGCAGCACAGAAGTGCAGAGGGCAACCAGGGTATATATGCCAGGCTGGCGCCTGAAGAGGGTGGGACAGGCTCATCGAAGCGTGCACCATGTGTAACATTGAATGCGGGGTGAAAGATAACAACGAGGTGTCACCCCAATTTATTTGAGCGTCATTGGTCAGCCTCGTCACAAACGAGGCTGCACGGCTGTTCTCCGTCTACCTAGTCAGGGGTTTGTTGCTTGCTGGCAGCCACTTTACCCGTTCCAGGGCAGAGTGGCATCAGCGTCTGGACAATACCACTTATCGACCTCCAAGATGTGCGTCCAGCTACCACCGGAACCGGCAACATAATCTGCGCTGACGATGCTCTGGGGCCGCCCTGCAATTCCAGGTCGCATCTGCAAGAACATCCTGAAGAAAGCCATGGCGACAACATCGCTTCCCAGGGCCGTCAAGGCGTCTTTCTGGCGTGGTGGCACTTCCAAGGGCGTCTTTCTCAACTCAGGAGATCTGCCACAATGGTTCACTGGAGATCTATCCGCAAGAGAGCCACTCGAAGAGGCCACGATCAAACGAATGGAGGATTTTTTCGCAGTGGTCATGGGATCTCCCGACCCGTATGGCAGACAGCTCAACGGCATGGGCGGTGGCATTTCATCTCTAAGCAAGGCCATGATCATTCACCCATCACCACAGCCAGATGCCGATATCGACTATACCTTTTTCCAAATTGGTGTCAAAGACGGTAAGTTGGACATGGCTGGCAACTGCGGCAATCTGACCTCGGTGGTTGGGCCTTTTGCATTAAATTCTGGACTCATTCAAACCGATATCAAAAGGTACGGCCACTGGGTTGAGGATGGGGATAATGCCACCATCACTTTGCGAATGCGAAACACCAACACGGCCAAAATCATTGAGTCTACCTTCCAAGCGACCCGTTATGAGGGCAAATGGGAATATCAAGAGCTCGGCAGCTGCAGCATCGATGGGGTGCCCGGGACAGCGTCCACGATTACATTATCATTCCTGAACCCACAAGGCGCAAAAACTGGCAAGGCCTTGCCCACGGGCAATCCCACCGACAGCGTTCAGATCGGGCACCAGACAGTCCTAGCATCCTTGATAGATGTCAGCAATCCAGGAGTGTTTATTGATGGCAGAGACGTGGGATGGAATGCGGATGCGACACCAGATCAGCTGAATTCTAATCAAGAACTCCTGGAAAAACTTGAAGCCATACGAAAACGTGGCACCGAGATGATGGGCTTAGACCCCAACATTAGCAGCATACCCAAGATTGTCTTGCTGTTCCCTGCTAAAGGCGAAGGCTTGGATATATCATGCCAGGCTCTCTCCATGGAACAGGCACATAAAGCCGTCCCCGTCACATTGGCCCTTAACCTGGGCGTGGCATGTAAGATGGAGGGAACTCTTCCGCATGCCATGTCAAAGCACCTGCACCACTCCAATACCATCATTGGCCATCCGTCGGGCACTCTGGAGGTCGGTGCCGCCATCAGAAATGGCGCCATCATTGGTGCCAAGCTGATCAGAACTGCACGGTGTCATATGGACGGTTATGTCAACATTCTGCGATTTGGACAAGGCGTACGTGGTTTCTGAATCGTGCCTCGTAAACCACACCGTAGAGTTTAACGGCGCTGGATACACAGTCAGCCAGTGTAATAAATCATCACTTTCCTCTGATGCTTCCATACCCCGCGCGCTAATGAGCTCAAGAAGCTTCCTTTCGTCAGTTCGGGAAGTTTCGGTTCACAAATCATTGTCGGAGATGGCGCCCAACCCCAGGAACAATGAGCTCATGGCTTCGAGAAACAAGCCGTGGGGGGTTCCGAGGGAATCTCCTCAAATATTGTTCAAGCTCTTTATTGCATTGAGACATCGCACACTTCCGACCCCTCCCACTCTGTATCGCCAATATAGCTGTTTCAAGAGATTAGCTTGTCTGACACTGCAGTCCACCATTCTCAACATCTCCCTATCCGATCCAATTTTCCAGTTGAAAGGCTCTGACCATGTCGACCCACACGGGAATGGGTGCGTGCTGCCTCTCCGGAGTCGTGCACGAAGGCACCCCCAAAGGCCGTGAAGACACGATTGGCGGTCTGCCAACATACATCGCGGAGCCCGCCAACAAATCCACCTCCAAAACCGTAGTCTTCATAACCGATATCTTTGGCTGGAAATTCAAGAACGTGCGACTCCTGGCAGATGTGTATGCGAATGCAGGCTTTTATTGTTATATCCCAGATGTTCATGAAGGTGATTCCATCGACATCGAATTCCTCAAGAGTATCGAGCCACCATTGAAGCAAAAAGAGCAGGAAGGGCTTCTGGACAAGGCGAAAGAGACGGTCGACGTGATGGCCACGCTGGGGCCGTGGTTGGCCAGGCATCGGGAATCTGTTGCTGAGCCGCTCATCAGCGGATTTATCAACCATGTCAAGACCATACCGGGGACGAATAAGATCGGGACGGTAAGCTTCTGTTCTTCTCTTTCCGAAATAGCATCTGCCGGGGCCCTGTCAAGGTGATCGGCCAAACGGCCTCGCATCTAGATGGTGGACAAAATGCTGATCTTTCGGGGTCGTGGTAACAGATCGGTTTCTGCTGGGGTGGCCGATACTCTATTCTCCAAGCCCACGGTCGCAAGGAGGGCCAAATCGGCGGCGTTGATGCCGCCTACGCCTGTCACCCATCCCTCCTCTCCATTCCAGCGGACATCAGCCCGGTTTCGAAACCCACCAGTGTCGCCGTTGGTGAAAAAGATAGTCTTCTCGACATGAAATCGGTAGATCAGCTCAGAGAGGCGCTCGAAAAGACCGGCGTGCCCACTGAGGTGAAAGTCTATAAGAATCAGGTACATGGATTTGCCTTGAGAAGCGACTGGAGCAGTGACGAGGACAAAAAGGCAATGGATGATGCGGCAAAGCAGGGGATTGATTGGTTCAACAAGTATCTTGTCGAGCCCTGACATTAAACACTCCTTTTAATAAAGGGGCGTACAGAATCAGTCTCTTGAAGTCAGAGCATCTCCGACTCTCACCAGTGTACACGAGATGATGGTTAGATCGAGGAGGCGTATGTCTGCCGTGTGCCCGTCTTCATAATTTGGGGCTTGCTCTCAATGAAAGGGTAGTAGCCCCGTGGCAAATCAGTCGCAAATACCGAGTTGTTTACTCTTCTTCCAGCAGCCTATCCCCGTTTTATGTACTGAAGCCTTGATGCCAATGAAGGCTTTTCAAGGTGGATCAGATCGGATGTATGTCTCCATCCCTCCTGTCAGTAGGAAACCCCAGACTCAATATCATAAAAAGTAAAGTAGGATTCAAAGAAAGACTGTGTTTGGCAGACAGCCGAAGTCGTTCAACGCAGTCAGAAATAGTGTTAGCTCACATAGAGGGTGGAAGGCATAGAGGCCTTTGGCGGCAAGATGAGCAAGAGCTTCGGAAGTGGATGGCTAAATGCGATGCTCACCTTAGAGCCCGAGAAAGAGTAGTCCATTGACTTGATCTCTCCCTCAGTTCGGGGCATCCCAACTTCGGAGACTCCCGAAAGGGGTTGTTCCATATTAACAACAGCTCCGATGACAGGACTCACCCCGGATTTGCGGAGGGTCATGCTGTGCTTAGGCGCATGGTTTCTGACCATAGTATGTCTTCCTGGTCTCGGCACGTTTAATCGACTCTAATCATAGCAGGGAATAATGCCTTGTCTCCTGCACTATCCAGTAGTGGTTTGATAAAGGATGGGACAACAGCCATGCACTCATGTAATCTCGATGCCGCGATGCATGGGCGAGCCTTTTCCCCGAGGTTTCTCTATTGGAGCTCTCGAGGGGTGCTTACGTTTCATAATAACGGGAGAAGATGATTCATCAAAGCTTTGACAAGGCTGAGATACTTCTGGACATCGTGAAGACAGCCATTGGCCGCAGATTTGTGGCCCACGCTTGATGCTGATGCGAAGCCGATTGATCGGCTTGATGACCCATGAAAGCAATACCATCTCCAAAGGTATGGAGCTTTCTTGGTCCACTTTCACGCTGCCCGCTGGATTCGAGTAGATGATAGAACGTCCGGAACTCGGCGTAGTTTGAAAGCAGCCATCGTCCTGCCACAGGGGTTTCTCAGCGTGATCTTTCACAACAAAGCATTGGAGGCCCTTAAATAGCAGCGTTAAAAGTTGGAAAACACGTATCACCCTGAACTGGTATCCAGAGGGATGCACGGAGGAGCTGTTGCAGCGGACAGCAAACCTAGGTCCTGATGATGAGGTCAGCGCTGGATCTATCATCGCCAACATACCTTGCGCAGAGGCCGCTCATCGCGTTGCCTGCGAATTGGTGTCTGTAGAAGAGCGTGCACAACAGAAAACACAGCAGCCATTCAGCTCTTTGACGTGAATAGGCACCATCACCCAATGCTCCAGACCCAGCGGCGCCAGCACCTGCTCACGGCATCAGGCCACAATCCCCGATCCACGGTCCACTCGAAGCCCACCTCCAATCCTTTTATTCCATCCTCGTAGCTTGCTTTTGCCCTTGGAGCCCCACGTGGAGTTGCGGGCGCGTCGTTATTCATTTCGTAGATAAGCCAGCAATTCGCATCAGTCAAGGATCCAACCTTGTGGGGATGCCGCAATGCTTCGCAATGCTTAACGCAGTTTAGCTCGTCCAGCCCCATTTCCCGCAGGGTCCGTTGTAGAGCCAAGAACTGATAAGCATCTTCCCCATTATTGGATGCACTACCCCAGCATTCATCTGCCCTTTGCTTTGGCCCGATATCCCATTTTCATCTGTGCAATTGCTTGCAAACCCAATCGCGTAGTCGCTCTGCTCGGGGTCATGGATGATAAGGAGGCGAATGCCTGTGACCTATCACTCGGGCTAGAACACAGCTGTCAACGCCACGTTGTGCCTGCATCGGTCGTCAACACGGCGACATCCCTTTCGTAACTCAAGCTTGTGTGTGCGCCAAAGGCAATAATGTCACCTCAGGGCGAATCATGACGTGTTGCTGGGATAGATATCGCTTGAATCCCGGCCTAGGGGTCCTCTAGACAGAGCATGCATGTCGTATGGGTGGTTCGAGAGCTGGAGAGCTCACCTTTTCTTTTTCGTCGCGTGCGTTGCTGGCATTCTTTTTAAATCCTCGCTCCTCCTCCTTGCACGCTCTTCAACGTGTCTATGTGAGTTTCTCTCCTCCCCTTATCTTGTCAGGGCTGAGAATCAAGAACACGGCTGAGTGAAGCAACTCTTCCACTGGTGAACCCACCACTGACCTCATCCCGAATCTGTTGGCCTCGATGTCCCCTGGACATGCAGCCAGCTATCGCGCCCAGCGCCGCTGGGATGCCGACACACTCGTTGCGCCTGACTGGCTCAACAATGGGGATAACGCCTGGCAGTTGACGGCTGCGACCCTTGTCGGACTCCAATCCGTCCCGGGCCTGATGGTCATGTACGCAGGATTGGTGAAAAAGAAGTGGGCCATCAACTCAGCCTTTATGGTTTTATACGCCTTTGCCGCGGTCCTCATTTGTTGGGTGGTTTATGCATACCGAGCGGCCTTTGGCAAGCAGATGTTGCCATTCGTTGGTGTGCCTGGCCCTGCTGTCGAAATGAACTACGAATTGAAGCAGGCGTACTTGCCAGAGGCCGGACTCTCGGCAGCATATCCAATGAGCACCATGGTATACTTCCAGTTCGTCTTCGCGGCCATCACACTTGTTCTTGTCGCGGGGGCCGCCCTGGCAAGAATGAACTTCCTGGCCTGGATGGTTTTTGTGCCACTTTGGTTGACTCTCAGCTACGTTGTGGGCGCGTTCAGCATCTGGGGAGGTGGCTTCTTGTTCGACATGGGCGTGTTGGATTATTCGGGAGGATATGTCATTCACGTCTCATCAGGCACAGCTGGATGGGTCCTGGCATATTGGGTTGGCCCTAGACATCCTCGCGATCGCACCGAATTTCACCCGAACAACGTTCTGCTGGCCCTTGTCGGTGTCGGGCTCCTCTGGCTAGGTTGGAATGGTTTCAACGGTGGCGATCCTTATACCGCTTCGCCCGATGCCGGCGCTGCCGTGCTCAATACCAACGTGTGCACGGCAATGAGCATGTTATCCTGGACTATTATGGATCTCATATTTTTCAAGAAACCAGCCGTTATCGGGGCCATTCAAGGCATCATCACTGGCCTGGTTGCCATCACGCCTGCTGCCGGGTTCGTCGCAGGATGGGGTGCCATTATCATTGGGATTTGTTCTGGTGTGATTCCTTGGATGTCAATGAACATCCTCGGCAAGCAGAAGTGGTTCCTCGAATTTTCTGACGACGTGGTGGGAGATTTCCATACACACTTGGTTGGCGGCGTTGTCGGAGGATTCTTGACTGGGCTCTTTGCTACTTCCGAAGGCACTGCCGCCTTTGCCCTTGCTCCTTCGGGTGGTGCAATTGATGGGAACGGACGACAAGTTTGGGTTCAGATTGTAGGCTTCCTCTTCGTCATCGGATGGAATCTTTTCTGGACCAGCGCCATCTGTCTATTCATCAAATACGTCTTGAGAATCCCTCTGAGATACAACGAAGACCAACTTCTTATCGGTGATGGTGAGGTCCATGGTGAACTTCCATACGCCTTCTTCCACGACGGACGACATGTGAGACCCTCTCTTATAGCCCTATATTACGCATTTGCTAATTGCTGCAACAGGAGTACGATGCCCACTATGGCAAGCCGAACGAAGACGTGGAGAAACGCGCAGGAGTGTTACATGGCGTGGATGCCGCAGGACATCTCGACAGTTCGGAGGCCGAAGCAGCAAGTGGTAGCGGCAGCGCCAGTGGGAACGGGGCGAGCAAAGCCACAAAGCAGGCATAATCGAACATTATTGAGCTCTCCTTTCCTCGCTAGAGAGCAGGACTTGCATAATAAGCCAGGGAGGCGCTCGGTGTGAGGTATTGCCTCGTGGATAACCAGTCTTTCGTCGTCGTCATCATCTTCTTCTGATCTTGAGCGGGCACTTTTACACAAGTCTTTAGTATTCAAACAGCATTAACAGAATGGTAACAAAAGACACGAAGATCATTTGGGATCTTCTCACCACCTCAAATCTTAACTTTTTCATTAGGCCATGCTTGGTGGCAGCGGCCTGCGCATTTCTTTTCTTGAAGATGCCAAGTTGGCATCATAGTATCTAGCTGCATTCTGATCATGATTGAGTTGAAAAGGGAGCTGGCGATAGGGTAAGTTATCGCAGGGAATTGAGACTGAGATGTAGGCGAGGAGGCTGTCAAAGCACTTTACGCGTCGCGCTCGTGTTCTGCAACCAGCTCGTCTGACAGAAACAAAGCATGGGACAGAGTCGCTCTCAGTTGCCTGACACGAAGCTTCACTTTTTGACAACCACTGTCTCTTTCTCGCCGATCAACCAACTCTGCCATCCCCATCCGCAATCAGATTCCTTTCTCCTACCATCTTTCCTCTTGCAAAACTCTCATAGTTGCATGGTCTCAAACCTGCTCGCTACACCAATTCCCTTTTCCAACTTCAGCCCCCCGGCCCATCCGCCTTAATAGCCTCTCCCCGTTTCACATCGCCATCAATATTCCGGCTCAACATGGCATCGGACCCAACGTATCGCTTTGGTGAGTTGCTTATGCGTTTCTCACACATTCAAAAAACATCGAAATAGTACAGTGTTTGTGCCTTTTGGAAGTAACAACCTCGTGCAACCATCCGCTATTCATCAGCTCCCACAAATGCCGTATCTCAGGCTGATCTAATTAAATGCAGAAATGGCCAAAACCGGCCGCGCAGGCTGTCAAAATACGGCATGCAAAAAGGCGGGAATCAAGATTGAAAAGGGCGAGTTCAGAATGGGGACGCTGGTGACAATTCACGAACACACCTCGTGGATGTGGAAGCATTGGTACGCTCCTGTACGGAGATCCTGGCTGGCTGTAACTCACTATCTGAATCCAGGGGTTGCGTCACACCTGCTCAAATCAAAAAGCTCCAAGATCAGGTCGGTCCGCTGGAGGATCTGGACGACCTAGATGCCGACTTGGATCGTATTATTGATGGCTATGACGAGATCGATGACGGATCGCGTGAAAAGATCAAATATGCACTGATGAATGGCCATGTAGCTGACGAAGACTGGAGGGGTGTAAGACTCCATGTCTCTACAATGTCCTGGTGAGGTGGACTAACACTTTCAACCTAGGAACCTGAATTCAACCGTCCAGGGATGAAAGGCATCAATAAACGGACCCCAAAAAAGAAAGAGGCTGATGACGACGAGGAAATTGCTGCAGAGAATGAGCAGACTCCCTCCAAACCCAAAGCGAAGCGAGGTAGGAAAGCCAGGGTCCTATCAGACGAGGAAGAAGACCTGCCAGAATCGCCGGCAGCCAAGAAAAAGACCTCACGTCGCAAGATCAAAGAAGAGGACGACGATACTCATCCTACCCAGTCAGCTCCACCGAAGAAGGCCGGAGGGAGGAAACGCAAAGTCGCTGTGAAAGAGGAAGATAGTGAAGAAGAAGCACCTGAGAAACCGACGAAAAGATCCCGCGCGAAGAAGGTCAAGTCTGAGGAGGTGGAGGAGAAGCCAGCAAAACCAGCCAAACGAGAAAGACAGCGGAAAAAGGCGGCATCGTCTAAGGATACTCCTGAAGATGAAGATGTCAAGGAAACCATTGAACCAGCCAGTGATGCTGTCGAAGCTCGCAACTCCAAACGCAAGGTGGCCGCCAAACGTGAGCGCACCAGAACTGGCCGCAGGACAAAACCAGTCAAATATGAAGAGACTCAGACCGGAGATGAAGATAGCGATGACGCACCAACCCGTGCCACGCCAGGACCGGAGGCAGCTGATGAGACTGGGGATAAGGTCAATGCAGGAAACAATGTCGATGCAGTCCCAGAAGGATACATAGGCGCTCTCCGCCAAGATGCTTCGAATACTGGTCAAGCAACCACCGGGACGGCAAATGCCATCACGGATGAAGACAATGTCAGTGACGTCGCTGAGAAAAAGAAGCCAAAGGCAACGAAAGGTCGCAAAGGAAAAGTCCCCAGACAAAAGAACACTAAGGCGAAAGAGATCTAGGCGAAGCCCGTCGGACCGGGAGTGCCCTGCCACTGTTTCCTCGCCTGCGGCTGATGATGCGACGACACAAGGGAACCGTATGGAGAATTTGTTTCGGTTTACACCATGGGGGGAACGTCGGAAAGAGAAGGTGTGTAGAGCGAAGAAAGAGGAGACGGGAATGGCACTGATACTGGCACTACGAGAGTTCTTGTCCCATGGAAACGGTGCCATGGAGACTGATCAGAAACAATCTCTTATTTACTGGCTGCGGACAGCAATATGCCTGGGTTGTTGTGGCGCTAGGTGGTGTTCAGCTTGACCTGTTCGTTCAGTCCTTTCAATGGCGTTCTGGAAGAGGGGAGTCAGCATAAATTGATATCCTGTACTATTAGTCAGTGTCATAGTGTCTACAGTGGTCTAAGAGCGAAAAGCAAATCATGGATCTAGGGAATGTGGAATATGACTTGTCGAGAAGTGAGGTTCTGTCCTTTTGCGAAAAGCACCTGCTAGAGCGTCTATTTTATATTCCTAAAATCTTCTCTACGGTCTTTTAGTGGAGCTCACAAGCACATTTCAATATTAGCGCAGACCACCGATGCATTGCGGAGAGGATGCCTACTGTTCATCGCATTCCTGCATGGTCCTTAGTGGTCACACCGCATGGCGGAAGTAGAAGTGATCTTGAGCGAGCGACTGTCGCGAAGTCTTGGCAAGATGTTGTCGGTGAACCTTCCCGTTCAGAATGTTGATTGGTACTTCCCTCTCTCGATGATATAGAACATCCTCGTTACAGACCCAGCACAACCTGAAGGATAGCCGTAATGACACTATCACAAGATGAAACCATTGACAGGTGTGGCAAAGCTAGACCTCAAGACCTTGTCGCACACATACCACATGGAAACAGCATTCTCAAACTCTCCGACGGCATCGCAGTAAAATTTGGTTACGGGGTGACCGAACACGAGGCACACAGTCAAGATAAGGCTTATCAGATCTTGGATCATGATATCGTCCGAGTGCCCAAGGTCTACGATTTCTTCCAAGATGGGCAGGGTCGTGGCTACCTCGTCATGGACTTCATGGAGGGCCAGACACAAGATTCGTACAAAGACCACTCGCAGCTCAAAGCTCTCTTCCGGATCCTTGATCATTTTGCCATCCAAACATCTGAAAGGCCAGGATCATTAGGTGGCGGACCATCTCGTGCCCTTCTCTTTGGTGAATCAGACCCTCTGACATTTGACACCATTGACAAGATTGAGCGGTGGTACAACATGCGGCATCTTGTTCCAGGGGCGACCCTTTCGTTTCAAGAATCCGAACTGGTGCTATGTCACCTTGGCTTATTTCCGCGAAATATCTTATGGCATCCAGATCAGCCGCCTTGTGTGCTAGACTGGTCCTCTGCAGGCTATTACCCGAGGATATTCGAAGCTTGCTCTCAACTTATTCGCGAGAGGTTGGAACAAAGAGGTGGCGTTCTCCAGATTCCAATACCAGAATGTGAGGCGGACCGAGTGTCACTAATTTTGAAAGCGTGGGGAAATGCTCAACGGTTTCACTTGTAGGTGTCTTTGGCTTGTTTCGGTATCGCTAACTCTCGGGCAGTACAAGAGCCGAAGGACGATATGTCGAGCTAGATGTAGCCGCTTTACTGGCTGAATACCCTGGATCCCTCCCAAGTCCTCCTGGATCTTCAGTTGTGTACGAGCCTCCTCCAGATTTGCCTGCATGAATTGAAGACATGAGATCCCTGGCAGTCAAACGAGTCTGCTCCATTTCCAAGGTGCCAAAGCCCTATCCAGTACCCCGAGGAATTGAAAGACAATAAGGCGAGGTAGGCAGCAGAGCCAATGATACCGGAGAGGAGGACAGTCAGCCTACATACGATAGGGTTGAACGAAGACCTTCCTCCATGCCATGGGCACTTTGGGCAGTGTTCGGCAGCGTCAAGAACCCTCTACAGTATAGTATTAACGTCCTCCACCTCCCCCCCTCTCCATCCCGTGCACTGTGCTCTGCTTGTTGTGCAGACACGAAGGCTACAAGATACCCGCCTTGGTTAATAATGTTCAACCTGGAAGCACCCGACGTCAATATCTACTGCAGATTATGGATGGCTTCACGCTCGTCATCACACGCTCGCGAAGTATTGCAACCTTTTAAAGCGGTAAGGATAGTAATAGAAGACCCTGTGCATAACTAGTATAGTGTCCTACCTGTCTCTTTTCCACAGGTTTACAGCATAACCGTTCCATGTTATGACTATCCAAAATGTTAGAACTACTCCTGTTAATGCCACGCCAATGCCTTCAGTCCAGTCACCTGGCCGTCCAATCCATCCACCCGTTCAGCACATTACAATGGTACTACATTTACCCTGCACATATCCAACACCAGAGGCCGTGTGTCTCTCTACGGAATTCTCAAAACTCCCTGCTCTCGCCTATGTCACATATGTCAAACACTCCCGTTTCTTCCATGTTATGGTGTTTCAACGCCTCCTTCAACAACCGGGGTGGTTCCAATACATCCTCCTCCGTCAACACCCATGTGCCCCAGTGTATACCCAGTGCCCTCTTGCACTTTACGTCCCTGAATATCTCCACCGCATCCCGGGGATTGGCGTGCATGGGACTCATGATCCACCGTGGCATATAAGCCCCAATGGGAATGAGACCCAGGTCAAACGGACCTCTGAGACGGCCGATATCTGCAAATGCCGGGCAATGAGGTAGCTTTGAATACTCCTCTGCCCAGTCGTCCTTGCCCTCGGAAGACTTGGGGACGGTACGATACCCGGTGTCCCCGCCGAAATACACTGACTTAGAACCTGACGAGACTGACCATGAAGCCCATAGAGTAGCAGCGCGGTCATGAATCGAGCGTGCCGAAATGTGTTGACATGGGAGGCAGGAGATGCGTGCTGTTATTGCGTCTCGTGAAGAGGCTATATTGGGCTCGTCAGTCGAGGAAACACTTGCGCGCTTTGTTTCCGTAGACGTTGGAGGCGAAGGTGTCAGTGTAAAATCCACCTCATCCCACCAGTCTAGCTCGGTGCACTTCTCGATCCCGCTATCCGAGAACCATTTCTTGTTGCCCAGAGGCACGAAGAAGTGGCACTCCGGGTTGTGTTTCGCGATTTCCAAGACGGTAGGGTGCGAGAGATGATCGTAGTGGTTGTGCGAGATGATAACAGCGTCGATGACGGGAATGTCCTTTATTTGACAGGGCAACTCTGTATATCTCTTAGGCCCCAGCCATGAAAAGGGTGAGCATCGATCTGTAAAGACTGGGTCGAACAGGACGCGTAGGCCAGTGGGGAATTCGACATAAAAACAGGCATGCCCGAGCCATGTTGCTCTAAGAGAGCCTGAGGAGTTTGCGGTGCGCGACGGAAGAAAGGTAGGCGGACGGACAGGGACGGTCGGAGGAGTTGTGTCAGGCTTGTTCGCTTTGCCAGTCAGCCTCCTCTGGAGGAGACCCCAGAGAAGGGTATGCAGTGAGTGCATCTGCCATGACGGCCAAGGGTTTTGAAAACCACCACTCTTGACGTGCCACGCCTTGGTCTTTGTAATCTCGTCGTCAGGTTTTGGGGACGCGGTCGAGGGGATGGCAATGGTGGCTGCGTACAGGAGAGCCGCTGTAGAGGAGGATGTCATGGTGCGTAAGGAAGGTGGATGTGTAGCAGTGTGTGCTTTGAACGATGTGCGCTTGCTGAACAACAGCCGAAAGAAGGAGCGCATGGAGCGACACAGGGATTATATGCAGCGAGTCCGTCTCTACATGGTTTCCTGCTGCCTGGGAGAAGCGACTCGTATTTTTGTAGAATGGAAGATCGTCATCAATGCAGGTGGGGAACAATCATTGGCTTAAGTCCGTCGAGGTCCGGACCTGCATATCGGAACCGGCCAAAATATCCTCCCGAGTTCATTGCGCAAAGTATCGAATGCATCATTTCCAACTCAGACAAAGTTGTATCGCTCTCAACCTTTCTTGACGAGGGGATGCAGAGCGACAATGGACTGGTCCAGGTCGCCTCGAACACAAACACGTCACTCTCAACGCCGGCTTTGACCGATGCGGCCTCTCAAAAAGCTGACCTTCTGCGTCAAGTCGCAGGCACGAGCAGTTCTACAGATGGCGGGCTGATCGCGCAGTTGCTCAGCAACCCCTTCTTCACAGCCGTGAGTACTGGCGCAATTATAGAGGATGTATTTAACGCGCTGCTAGGGCTTCGGTCTTGCTGGTCTCGGTACCCTCTTCACCTTCGGTCGAAGAGGTCTTCGGCATGGAGCTGCCCTTATGCGACGACGTCTTCTGGTCGACGTCGAGATCAGTGTTCGAGACGACTCCTACCCCTGGTTTCTCTACTGGATGACGTTACATGAGCGAGGGCGATTGGCGCAGAAGGCATCGCAGACAAATACCGGTGCTTGGGAGTCTCTGCTCCAGCGACTCACACCTAGCATGCGCCATTTGGCAATTGAGACGGAGAAAAGAGAGCTGCCTAATGGTGCCATTCACACAAATTTTGTCTTGATTCCTGGTCCCGGTAGGCATGTGATCCGCTATCGGAATGCATGGATAATGGTCAACCGCCAGCGCGAGTCGAAGCAGTTCTCGATGGATGGAAAACCGTGGGAGACCGTTACCTTGACCACGCTGTATTCTCAGCGGCACGTCTTTGAATCGTTGTTTAAAGAGGCTCATGATATCGCCACTCAATCAGTCGAAGGTAAAACTGTTATTTACACCGCATGGGGTACAAAGTGGGATAAATTCGGTCACCCTCGCAGCAAGCGGCCTCTCGAATCCGTTATTCTCGACAAAGGTGTCAAAGAACGCATTGTCGCCGACGTCCAGGACTTTCTCTCTTCGGCCAAATGGTACTACGAACGGGGAATTCCTTACCGGAGAGGCTATCTCCTATATGGGCCGCCCGGAACGGGTAAATCATCGTTTATTCAAGCCCTCGCTGGGCATTTGAATTACGATATCGCCATGCTCAATCTCAGTGAGCGTGGTCTGACGGACGATAGGCTGAATCACCTCTTGACAGTCATTCCCCAACGGACGTTGGTTCTTTTGGAGGACGTTGATGCGGCATTTGCAAACCGCCGGCAAGTCGAAGCCGACGGGTATCAAGGAGCCAACGTGACATTCTCCGGCTTGTTGAACGCTTTGGATGGTGTGGGCAGTGCCGAAGAACGCATCATCTTTCTCACGACCAACCACGTTGATCGCCTCGACGAAGCACTTGTACGGCCTGGCCGAGTAGATATGACAGTGCGACTCGGTGAAGCCACGAATTATCAGATCGAGCAACTCTGGGCTCGGTTTTACAACGATGCGGATCCCAAAGGAGTGTTTAGGCAGATGTTCTTTGAGAAACTCCATGAGATAGGAGTCTTAGCCCCCGGACCTGGGAGAAGCAGTCGGACGAGCATGGCGGCCCTGCAGGGGCTGTTTTTGTACAACAAAGGAAACCCTCGTGGAGCCATTGACATGGCATGGCAGCTCGCACCGGGCGAATTACCCAGTGCCTTGAATAAGGACAGTCAAGCGCATGCCATCAACGCCTCTTGAGCGACGCTCATGCAGTTCGGCACACTACGGCTGTGTAAGCGAACTGGTGAGGTTATGTCACTATATATCTGTATACATATCTTGTCTATTCGCCAAAGTGTGGCGGTGCAACTGGACCTCCTCAGCCTCCTTTGGCCCCCACGGTCACTTGGCGAGCTGAAACGTCGTTTCCAGTGTAAGCCATATTTCTACTCGGTAACTTCAACTTGTTCAGAAGCCCACAAGCACCATTTGAAATACTCTAAAAGAGGGCTTGTCCATATCCCTTCAATTCTGTGATTGTCAGATGCGCCTCGGAACCAGCCCTGTGGAGTACATAAAGAGCCTTGGTGAAAAGAATATATCCACATGTGTCCTCCAACTCGTCACGTCAACTATTTGGCCTTGACATCCGGAATTCTACACAATGGCTGACCCGTTTTCGATCGGGACTGGAGTTGCTGGCCTTATCGGCCTGGCGGCCAGCATCATCAGCCAATGCTATTGTTATGGTTGTGCGGTAGCAAACGCCCCAGATGAGGCAAGGCGACTCGTATCTGAAGTCACCAGCCTGAATGGCATCTTATTGGGTGTTCGAGGGGTTGCTGCACAGGTGGATCTTCCAGAGTACCAGCTGGAGTCAGCATTAAAGAACTGCCAGGTTGTGCTTGAAAAGGTGTCCACGAAGCTACAAAAGTTCTCCCTCGATTCGAGCAAGTCGTCGGGGAAGCGCGCAATCAATCGCCTTCTTTGGCCGCTCCGGAAGAATGAGACTGAGGATCTCATTACGGCTGTTGAAAGACACAAGAACTCACTATCCCTTTCCCTCAACTCGCTCTCAGTGTAAGTTCAACCATGCTCACCGCGCAGGAGACTTACTCAAAGGCAAAATAGGGAGGCACTCATGAGCCAGAGCGCCAACATAGAAGCCGTCTCAGAGACCCTGGCCGAGATAAAATCAAGCAAGGAAGATCAGGAGCGAAGGGATGTCTTACACTGGCTATGTGAGCATCAGTATGAGGCCCAATTCCAGCGAGCATACCAGCTTCATTGCAAGAACACATGCAAATGGCTCCTCCACGACCCTGCCTTTCTCGACTGGTCCAAATCCAGATCTTCTTTACTCTGGATGCATGGCGCCGCTGGCTGTGGGAAGACCGTGGCTACAACTTTCCTCATCCATCATCTCCTCGAAAGACAACCCGTCGACTCTCTGTTGGCGTATTTCTATTACGATGCCAGCACGATTGAAAGCCTGACTCCACAGACCTTCTTTGGCGCCATTGTCAAGCAGTTCTGTTCGAATATCTCACCACTGCCCTCCCAGATCATGGACGCTTACAGGCGAGCTTCAAGTCGTCTCGGCACCCCGAGCCAACCAAGCCTACTCGAGTTGAAGTCCTTCCTCCAGCTACTGCTACAAACTACCGACTCGGCAACAGTGGTCATCGACGGTCTTGATGAGTCCTCCGACTACTCTGCAGTATGTGATTTCCTAACCTCGATGGTGCGAGGTGAAAAACACGCGCTCCGCGTTTTCATTTCTAGTCGACCAGAGGTGGACCTGCGTCGATCTCTTGCTGGGTTTCGAGATATTCCTGTTCCGGAAGAAGCGATTGAACAAGATATCAGCGTGTACATCAAGATGAGAATCCATAATGACCCACGCCTGGGCCGAATGCGCGATGATATGAAGGATTTTGTGGAAGCGACACTACGAACAGACTCCAACGGGATGTAAGTGGTGATATGGGATTATAGCCCAACTAAGTCTTCTATGGGTGCTTGCTGACTTTTTCAAGGTTCCGCTGGGTACAATGCCAGCTAGACGAGATGTCCAGGCTGAGGACCGTGGCTTCTGTAAAGCGGGCGCTCACTCAACTTCCTGTGAGCCTTGAAGGCTCGTATCTGCGCATTGTTGACAGCATCGCTCGAGAAGATATCCCATTCGCCACACGAACACTGATGTGGCTTGCTCACGCCTCCACACCACTGACCTTGCCCGAACTTGCTGAGGCTGTTGTTCTAGAGCCAGACTTTGACGAACTAGACCCCGACTCTAAGCTTCATGATCCGAACGAGGTTCTCGACATTTGCCGGAGCCTGATAGCCTATAATCCAGTTTCGCAAACCGCTCGCTTGGCCCATCATTCGGTTCGCGAATTCCTCACTGGGCGCCTTGATCCGACCTCGCAGTTTTTTATTCCAGCGCCCTCGTCACACCGCACTATCGCCGAGGCTTGTATCCGTTACCTTCTTCTGGACGACTTTTCGGCCGGTCCATTATTCAGACCAGATTTCATGTGGACACTCTCCAACTTTCCGCTGCTTCGATATGCGGCTCAAAACTGGACGTTCCACGTGCAGAGTTCGGGTGCGGAAGCCGAGTTAGTCCCTCTCATACGCAGACTGATGACCACACGGTCGAATCCCAAATTCCTCTTTTGGCTCCAGGTCGTCCTCTTCGACTCGTGGCACGGCTACGTACCCCCGAACACGGACATTGAGGCCGCCCGGCCACTCTACTACGCGGCGTCCTACGGTCTGACGGAGACCGTGAGGAGTCTGGCGAATGCGGGCGCCAACCTCAACGAACGGGCTGGCCGATTCGGCGGCACGGCACTGCACGCCGCTGTGTGGCGCAAGCGGCCCGAAGTCATCGACATCCTCCTCGATGCCGGCGCCGATCCTACCATCAGGGACTACAACGGGCAACTCCGGCAGACCTCTCCCTCGTCAGCGGGACGAAGCTGCACGAACGAATTTACAAGGAGAAGCGCAACAAGGGAACCTTGAGTGTCTTGTTAGACAGCGTCCTCAGACTGCGTGACAAGGAGCACGCCGTCTCAACGTCCCGGAGTTCAGATGCGGTTCAGGAGCGGGAGCGGGAGCGGGA
The DNA here is from genome assembly GCF_000835455.1 of Fonsecaea pedrosoi CBS 271.37. Classification (NCBI taxonomy): domain Eukaryota; kingdom Fungi; phylum Ascomycota; class Eurotiomycetes; order Chaetothyriales; family Herpotrichiellaceae; genus Fonsecaea; species Fonsecaea pedrosoi. The sequence goes on from NW_013550612.1 coordinate 4,279,066, forward strand.
CCATCAAGCCACACATACTCTCAAACTGGTAGACGACAAAGGGATCTATCGGTCCTGATTTGTGGAGAATATCAATAGCTATTTCGATTCCAATCACAATTGTTCTAGTAACGGACGAACGAACGACCAAACGGCCATGACGAGCTTAACGGCAGATACGAGCATGCATGCAATTTACTTTTTTTTTTATCTAGGCTTGAGCTGACAAAGGAGAGAGAGAGCACAATGTCGAGTGTTCTGGATTTCGACATCCAAATCTATAGATATGAAGCTATGAGGATATGTTATACATGTTATACATGTAATCAAATCATGATGTGAGGGCACGGGAATCAAGAATACGGACATGCAGAATATGCATCAGTAGAATTAATTAATTGCATTCCTTTTATCCCTCCCAAAAGGGATACTTTCACTTGACACCTTAATAAGATACATACCCCTACCCAATCCTGATCAACAGTATTCCCTATCCTGTCGCTAGCCGTGCACGACTTGAAGTCCTTGCAGCCGAGCTTTCGCATGCCTAGGTGCCCTTCGAGTAGATTACCTGAAATTTGGAGCGAGAGCGATGTGCGGTGTGCGATGTGCGACATAGGATTCTCATATTCCGGAATTTAAACACGCAATAATGGAGACTGGCATTTCTGTTTTTCATCTCTTTCTTCCCAATCTGATGACATCTCATCTGGCATTGTCTGTCAACTATTGTTATAATCTATTAACATGATCATGACTCGTTTTCGGGGATGGCCACTCCGCCGTCTTCCTCGTCGTCGAAGCCGTCGTCATCCAGAGCGCCAATTCCTGCCCCGTCCTGCATCTCCAGGTCACGCTTGGGTGCGACATCGCCGCCGTCGACACTCTTGGTTTCCGGTTCCGGTTCAGGAGAAGAGCTGTTCCGCCGTCGAGGCTCGTTGTCGGCCGTGTCTTCGGGCCTGTCGTCTAGATTCATCTCTTCTCCCTTCTCATCTCCGCCAGCTTTCGTTTCATCGTCAAGCCTGCCACGCGGCTCGTTGCCCTTGTCCTGCTTCTGAGCCTCATTCCAGCCTTTGCTCCGATTCACCAGCGGTGTGTCGTCGTTGAACAGACGCAGGAGCATCGCCTTTCTTTCTTCCTTGGGTAACATCAGGTTGAGTGATTGGATCGACTTCCACAGCGGAAACACCATTCTCTCCTCCAACCCTTCACCCTGGTCTCCGCCGCCCGAACCGCCCGTTGGGGAGGCGTCGGTCTCACTCGGCTCCACAGTGAGCACACAGCATCCCATCCCCATATCGCGCACTTGCTCGGCCACCTCGCCCAGCTTTTCGCCTTCGTCGCCGTTGAATCTGGGAAACATCTCGATCAATAACTGCCGCAGCGTCTCTTTCTTTCTCAGCTTGACTATTCTCTCGGGCCCAACCCACGCTTGCAGCATCCTCAGCCCGTCCGTTTGGATCCGCCACGGACACACTTCCGGACTCGGCGCGTCCTGCTTTACGTATACCTTGACACCAGCATGGACGAATTTGATCCCCTTTCCTTCATTCTCCTGGAGGATTTCCTTGGCGAGTTTGTTGGTGTAGTAGATGTTCTTTGTAGGTGTGCCTTCGGGATTGCGGACCATATAGCGGTCATCGGGGAACTGAGGCGAGAGGTTGTAGAAGTCGCGGATCTGTTTGAGTTCGGGAAGAGCGGGAGACAGATATTTAAATGGCTCCTCAAACGGTTGGTCGCGGTTTTTCCTCTTCGGGTTTTGTTGTCGCTGAGGCTCTGGTTGTAGGCCAGGGCGCGGGGAAGGTTGACTGTTTCCACCGATTGAAGAAGTCGTGGTGTTGTCGAGTCCCTCTTGACTCTTAACCCGCTTGAGCGGCGCAGGATCCTGCTCATCACCGTCCTCGCGTTTTCGTTTTGTCAGAGGTCCGGAATCACCGTTGATCGCGTCGTTGACTGCTGCCACTGTTCCATTTGTTGCTGTCTCGGGTTTGGCATCAATTGCCGAGCTGTCGGCATTTCCCACTTGGACGGGCATTTGTACAGCACTGGCGGGCTTCTCCTCCGGCTTGACTCTAATCTCTGACCTCTTCTCCAGGATGGCGATGAAAAACGCTCCCGTATCTTGCTGGTGGGGATAAACACGCATGGCTCGATCGAGAGGCAGATCTTCCTTCGGAGGAAACATGCTCTCACATAGCTTGGCGATTCCCTCAGAGCCGGACTCTGCTCTCTGATCCAAAACAGACTTGTAGCTCTCCCAGATCCGACCAGTCTTGTCCATGACATTCCAGTGCTTGAGCCCGGGCGAGCGTTTTAACCCGGGAAGGAGATCCTTCGTTTCGAGAATCTGCACGAGCTGCGGACCTCCGCATCGACTAATCGCTTCTGCGAGGACGGCTTCATCTTCGACCGGGTTCATGCTGCAGGTCGAATAGACGACCCGCCCTCCAACTTTGAGCATCTGCAGTGCCCTGACCAGAATGCGCACTTGAGTGACATGGAGACCCAGGCCATTACTCGGTGTCCAGTTCTTCCAAATCTCCATGTTCTTTCTCACTGTGCCGTCTCCCGAGCAGGGAACGTCCGCTAGGATTCGGTCGAACTTGAGATAGCGGTTGCTCACAGGTTTCCCCTCAGCTGTTGGAAGAGACGAGATCTTGATGGAAGGGTAGATTGTTGCGTCGTGGTTCGTGACGATAATGTTTGGTGAGCTTAATCTTTTCATCTGATGGACCAACATGTGGGCTCTTCTATAATCGACGTCATTCGCGATGAGGAGACCAGTCGCCCGGCCATCGTCCTGATACTCTTCGCCCTCTGGTCTGCTGAGACCATTGGATATGTTTAAGGCGACCTGGCGACATCTTTCCTCTTCTCCAGCATGGATCATCTCTATCAGCTGCGCAGATTTGCTGCCCGGCGCAGCGCACAGGTCCAACACTGTCATGCCCGGCTTCAGATCCATGACCAGGGGTGGTATCATACTGACTACCTCTTGCCGGGTTATATTCCCCACGTCGGCCTCTGCCACAAGAAACTTCTGAAACGAGGCAAAGGGTTTAAATCGACGGATAACGTTCTTCGGCGTAGTCATGAACCAGGCCAACTGGTCGGGGTACCATTCCACGGGTCGAGGCGCGTCGACGTATTGCCCTTCGTAGGTGATTGAAGTGATCTCAGGGATATAGTAGTCGCGCAGTCGCTGTTGGACCGCCAGGGCATGTCTGGGCTCCGATGTCAGTACATGGGAAGAGAGTGTGTGTTGGCAAAGAGAAGACGTACGCTCTGGACCCGGTGAACCTAAAGCTGTTGGGTAGATCCCTTCGCATGGCACTCCAGAAGTCGTCCCTCTCTTCTTCGGCCACAATGCCAAGCTGGTTGTAGTATTGCTCAAACTTGTCATTGTTTCGACGAATATCCTGCTTGCTGCCGCGAGTGTCAGGACGAGGACGTGGTCCTCCACCCCCACCACCACCGCGGCCGCGACCACCCTGCACGAGACATCAGTACTAGTCAAGCTATGTGTTGAAAGGCAGAGCTTACCTTCTTGCCGCCTCGCTTGCCCATTGTCTCTGAATGGGCTAGAAATTGATATAGCCAAAAAAGTCAAGCGGCACGCAGCATTAGCAGCCAGCCATCCAACGCATGTGGGGAAATTTTGTGGTGCGGAGGTGCAAAGCCAAGGATGGTTAAAACAGCTTGTACTTTAGTCCTTTTCAAGCTATGTACTGATGCTGCCCTACCTAGAGCCTTCTTCAGGCCTACTGGATGTAATTGTCTTGGTCTGACACCAAATTCGGGGAGGTTTGTCGTGGACGAAGAGTATTTGTCTACCAGTACAATGAATTGCCCACTACGTGCACCGTAACTAGGAGTCCATTTGAGTATCGTTGTTTTTACTCCCATTGTTCTTGCATGATTTCTAACAGTTCCGAGCTCCAATGTCGGTCTGAAGTGAAGGATATGTAGCAGCATTCGAAACAATCAAAAGTGGACTTGTCAGACAACACCATGTATCACCTGGGGGATGGCAGCTTCCCACCTGTTGCATGATGAGGCTGACAGCAAACTACTCCTCAATCACCCTTGAGCAAGCACTCTACCTACAGATCTGACTCGCTTAATCTCGAACACCATAAGGCCGTGCCAGAGTGACGCCCAGCACGGCCTTGATGTCGCCACACGCTTGTCCGTGAGGTGGATCGAAGGTGACACTGGTGCTTACGGGTATCGTTCAGGTCGAGTCTGGAGTACTGGATGCTTGTGTTCAAGAAGGCTCCTCCTTTGATTACTAGCTTTTATGCAGCGCCAGGAACGCTCCTCAGGGTAGGGGATTTAATTATTCGTCAGCACCTCGGATTCCATCTGGCATCCAGTCATGCAAGAGGCTGATCCAATCAGAACTGGAACCGCAGTCGCCTAAGGCGTCTACATTCGGTAATACCGAGTAACCGGTTGAAGAAAAGGGTGCCAAAGGCCTCCAAGCCCGGATTTGGTAATGTACAGGGAATGGAATTTGCACAGCCAACCTCTAGCAATTACAACCCCCTATACCTTCAGACCTCATTGGTTTCACCAGAGAGAGAATTCCAGAGCAACGACAACGCTGGATTCGAGGGCAAGGATGGTTTCAGCTGACCTGATCAAATCTCCTCGAGACAAGGAATTGGAAACGTTGTCATCCTTGGCGATGATGGGAGACGGTGGACAACGCTGCGTGCGGCCGACGTCCTCGTATGGACCTCTATAGGTATATCCTCCTCATTCGGAGTACACAGCTGATTGACTTGATCCCACAGGCTCGATCCTGTTAGGGCAACGCGTTCGTTTCCACAATCTCCGTGACTGTGGGTGACACGATTGGTGACGCTTCAAAGTAATCGATTCCTCAACCAGAAGGATGCCTAATATCCCTCCGACATGGACAAAAGGGTGGCCGATCCTTCTCCACACCCCCAATCATGTTATGTCAACAGTTCGGGGGAATACCGCGGAAAGGGACCCCCATAAGGAGAATACCAAAATTAACGCAAGGCTGCGGTAGCGCTGACGAGGGCCCAATGAGATCGACGTTAGGCAAACGAGTACCGCTGCGTTATGGGAAATGCAGTTTGAACATTCTATGCACAACACGAGGGTCAAAGGAATGTGCAATTTGACGTGCTGCAGTCTTCTCACCGGCTGTCTACCGGAATACCAGTCGAGAACTCCCGAGACCACGGCATCAATCACAGGATTGGGGATCCTGTGGTGGTGCTGAATAGCCTTCCAAGAACGACCAGGACGAAACATGCAGCACGATATAGATATATAAAGGGCACTCGCAGCTCTTCATTCTCAGTGCCAGCCAGTCGTCAATCACTTCTCACATTTACAATCGGCAGATCATTTCCTTCCGTCACTCGTTACTTATCAGCTTCTGTTCAGTTCAGATCGCTTCAACACCGCAATAATGAAGACCTCTAGCATTCTTTCCTCCATCGCCCTTGCCTGCGTGGCAGCAGCTGCACCGTCTTCGGACTATGGAAGTTGGGGGAACGGCGGAAAGGGTGGCAATGACGGGAAATGTGTGTCCCAGGACCAGGCTACCAAGATTGTCCATGACTACGCCTTCTTCCTCGCCCACGCCGACCCCAACCAGCTTGCGCAAGCCAACGCGACAGCTCAAAGAATCCTCGCGGACGACTTCACTGAGCAGTCCGACTCCATCAACGGCTTCCTGGGCCTCAAGGTAAAGGACGTCCCCCATAAAGCGCAATTGCCGGAGAACTAATTCAGGATGTGTATAGCCCGGTGACCTCACTTTCCCCAACAAGCAGGGATACATCAGCGAGGTCTTGACCCAGCCACCCGTGATTGGAATCACCGACCTTCAGCTCATCCCCTTCAACTGCAACCAGGTCCTCTGGTACTGGAAGTTCGACAACCCGGGCAACTTCAACGCCCCGCAAGCGCCCCAGCCTGTTCAGGGCATGAACATCTTCGACATCAACGACAAGGGTCTCATTGAGCACGTCAACGTTGAGTTCAGCGTCTTCTTTTACGTCGACTTTGGATTCAACGTCTCTGGCTTCCGCGGCCCCATCACAGGTGTGAACCCATAAGCGACTCGTTCGGCCAAAGCAGTTACTCCAGCTGCACAGACATTGTTGGAGGGTGATTTGAGGATGCGACTCTGATTCACTGTGATTATTCTCTACATTTTGGGCATTATTTCTTCTGAACAGAGCCGGGTGGAAGATGTGGTTTCATATGCAGCGGTGTTGATAAGTGCAAGTGTTTACCGTAATCGTCATTTTGGGTAGCACTTTATAAAATTCCAATGTATTTCTTAGGTACATCATTTTTCCAAGCCCCTGTTACAATTTCTCACACCCATTTCGGGATAACATACGAGGATCTATTATTACATACTAGGTAGGTAGCCAAAGAAATTCTCCGCGTGTACATACCTGGTACCTAGTGAGCTAGATGACAAAATAAGTGGCACATTTCATCAAGTGCGAGAAGATCCCGCTCTTCGTCGATTACGACACCCCAATCTCCGTGTATCACACAAGTGCCCTTGACTCCGATGCTCGGCCAGTCACGCAGCTCTCGAGACAAGAAGTTGACTGCCTACTCAACCTCTTCTGGCAAAGACCGGATGTTGGCATGCCGATTTTAGACCGTGATACTTTTGAAGAGCAGTATGAAAGCCTCTGGACTCACAGCACACGCTCACAGAATTCATCGGCCCTTGTGAATGCAGTCATAGCCATCGCTTCACAGTACGCCCACGGATCTGGCCTCGTCGCACGGATTCCTCACTCAAAGAATTTTCATTGTGCTTACCATGGGGACGCCGCTCTGGCTGCGTTTTGCTACCTGCGGCGCTCTCGGAAAGAGGGTCGAAAACGTGGCCACCATGGCCCGACCCTTCATTGATGACTGTGCAAACATACGCCCTCGTAGTTACGTATTTGCGTAACGCGGGCCAGTATGAGACTGCCTATACGATGATCGGGCTGGCTATCCGCCTCGCGTATGCACTATTTCCCCAGCCGGGTGGAATTAACACTAAAGACCTGATACAAGCGGATAGGAGCAGGAAGACTTGGTGGATTCTAGTACAGCTCGATCTGAAATGCTCGCTGGAGCTAGGAAGACCGATGGCTGCGCGGTATTCAACTCCGCCCATTCTCTTTCTTCCCGTCCATGATCCAGACGCAGTGTGGTATTTACAGTACCAATTCTGCTGGTCGAAACTCACAGCAGCAATGCTCCTAGTGCACGAAATGTTCCAGCGACGCACAGCTGGCAACTCGGCTTTCGATGCAGCAATAGTGGGAATGACCTCTGAAACGATGGATTCCGCTTTGTATCCTTTGACGGAGTGGCTCAGGGAGATGTCGATGTTCACTTTTCTACAACCTAACACGAATGTCGTCTCCGCAAGGGCAAATGCAATTTCATCACTGAAGCATCCTTGGCTATACAAGCAAATAACTCTGTTCTGGCTTCATTATCACGACTATCTCAATAAGATTTATCGTCCGTGCATAAAATATACCAGTCCTGCGAATTGTGATCACGACGGTCATCTTGGCCATATCATCGCGCGTGCCAGAGAGTGTGCAACCAAGTTTAGCTTGACTGTTAGGTCTGTGGAAACCAGGATGAAAACTGTATCTCCACCACTTCTACAAAGTCATCATAATTGCAAGGGTTCCAGCCTTTTTGTAAGCTGAATTTCTCCAAATAAAAAGTAAAATTGCATTAATGCTGCCAAAGCCACCTCACCTCGGCTATTACGTCTTGAATCCCCAGATGTCGGGGAAGCATTCCCGGACATGCCCACCTCAAGGAGAGAAATTTAGATGATGCACATCCAATTTTGCTTCAAAATTCCTTTGTGGTTTTCGAGGCAGCAAGCAATGGCACTGACCAGTCACGACCCCAAGAATACTGAGCCAATTTTGCCCGAAAATATATCGATGGCGTTCGGCGAGGCTGAGTACCTCGAGGATTGTCAAGTCCACAGTATCAGTGCCGATGACACGATTGATGCCGACACGGTCGACCCGGAGACACCTCCAGATGGAGGCTGGCAGGCATGGAAGGTAGTGTTGGGAGCCTTCGTCGCTTTCATGTGCAGTTTTGGATGGTTACAATGTCAGTCACAATCCCAAATCCTTCCAAGCCACACAATTTTATCCGAACTTGCAATCAAGTCCGCAAACAATGAGCTAAATCCGTGACATAGGTATTGGCATTTTTCAAGACTACTACCAGAATGATATACTTCGCGGAATGTCGCCGAGTACGATTGCTTGGATTCCTTCTGTACAGTCCTTCGTAATGTACATGATGGTAAGTAATAAGCCACCAGATTTTTGAAATGGGTGATAAATTTACGGTTCTAGGGTATCGTGACGGGGCCCGTGTACGATAACTACGGAGCAAGATGGCCCATGTTGGCAGGCTCATTCCTCACAGTCTTGGGAATGATGCTGACCTCCATATCCACAAAATACTACCAAATTTTTCTTTCGCAGAGTATTTGCTGGGGTGCGGGACTGGCTCTTGTTTTCTTCCCTAGTAAGTCTCAAATCCTGGTTTGCATTCACCTGCCGGGCTGACAGGGGCTCTGTAGCTGCAAGTGTCTTGGGATCATGGTTTAAAAGACGCTATTCCCTTGTCATGGCTGTCGCTGTGTGTGGCTCAAGTGTTGGCGGAGTCATCTTCCCCATAATGATGGATCGCATTGTTCAACCTCTGGGCTTTCCATGGGCAGTTAGGATCGCCGGCTTTCTGAACCTGGTACTTCTGGTCATTGTAAATATGATGGTCAAGTCTCGAATACTGCCACGACCTCAACCATTACGCATTGTGGACTTTTTTAAACCTTTCGCCAAACTTCGATTCTGTCTGACCGTGTTCGGTGCATGTTTGGTATACTTTAGCATCTTTCTACCATACAACTATGTTATTGTGCAGGCGAAAGAGGCCGGAATGTCAGCAGGGTTTGTTCAGTATCTGGTCCCAATCATGAATGCCGCAAGGTGAGTCGCAAAATCCTCGATTATCCCTATCATCGATACAGATATCAGTGCTGACACGATCCAAGTATACCTGGGCGTGTCATACCGGGGTATTATGCTATTCATTATGGCGGTTATAACGTTTTCATTCTCATATCAACGATCGCGGGTGTTTTGTGCCTCGCAATGTGGTTGCCGGCGAGATCGGATGTCGCTATAGCCGCTTTTGCTGGACTCTATGGAGCTTTTGGTGGCGGCATATTCACCATGGTTTCTTCACTGGTTATTTATGATTGCCCTGTCCGCGACATGGGAACTCGATTTGGAACGTTTTTCTTATCGACATCATTTCTGATACTGGCGGGTAATCCGGTTGGCGGAGCAATTGTCTCGCTTGAAGATGGGGGTTATACTGGCTTGAAGATTTTTACTGGAGTTACCATGTTGGCCGGAGTATTTTCGATCGTAGTAGCGAGATTGATGATCACCGACTTCAAGATCATGGTCAAAGTATGACATGTATAATCTTGTTTCACTCTGCGACTAGTTGTATTATGAAAAGAGAGTGGATATACAAGGTTAGATAAAGATTGAACGAGTCTTCTTATACTATGGCAATAGCCAGATAGACACATCACGAGACATCCTACATGCACTGGACTGGTGTGCTATTTTACTGCTTCTGTCTGTCATACCATTAGAACAACTTGTATGACTTTTTGTTCAAAATATACCCTCGAGAGGTCAGATTTTCTGATACCCCGTTTCATTCTCTGAAGTAAGGGTTGTCCTTCGGCCATGTCTTGATTCACAGTACACGATATTTTTACAGAATGAGCCAAATAATACTCATCCTGACAACTAACACGACTTTCAACTTCTGCTCTGATCTTCAGCGAAATCAACCGCGGCTATCATCTGAGGTTGTAACCAGACTGTCAAAGAGACAAGATAGCTTTCAGACTTTTCCACTCGTAATATTATTCATCATATCCAAGCGCGCAGTGAAATAATTACCGCGTGCCAATCACCTAAATATGTACCAGTCTCCGCACGTTTCTCCGTGATTGGATTACGTTCTCGAGGTGTATCTGGCGGTTGCCAAGACTCTCGTTCCATGTTCGGTTTGTCAGCAACCGAGTCGTCGAGCGGTGGGTGAGCGGCACCCAGGCGGCACCTGAGTCATGGACGGTGATAGCAACCTCATCGCTTGGTAGCAGCTACTTTCCGTTCTCGCGCGGCTTCACTCTCGATGAGCCCATGACATTATCTAAAATCGAAGCCGCTAGTCCCTAAAAACGAGGCATACAATGTCCCTTCGCCGTAAATCGTGCGATGCTTGTTTCAAGGGCAGACGGAAGTGCGACCTTTCCTACCCTGTCTGCAAAAGATGCAAAGCGAGCCAAAGGCCTTGCCATTATATTCATATGCCATTCAGGCGACAGAACGATACCATCAGGGGGGGATTCGACTCAATTGAAGATGAAGCCTTAGACGCAGCTGCGACAGTCAGTCAGGCAGAGAACAGTTCACAAGATGGGGAGTCGTGGGGTGCGTTGAGCTTCAACATCAACCTACAGGAGGCCAGCTCCATGGAAGAGCTTCTGTTCCCTTGGATAGCACCCAATATTGTGGGAGACCTGGGTGAATTGAAACCCGTTTCTGACATAACCCAGAGCTTCAATTGGGTGACTGCGCAGATGAAAACCTACCCTCGTTTATTTGCTCGCCAGGCGGAGACGCCATTTATTCACAAGTCGCTCTATCCAGATCTAAAACCCCGCTCGATTCGCGCAGCTCTGACAGTTTGTGCCGCCTCCGAGAATGTGGTTGAAGCAAATAAATCTATGCTCTTCCGCATCCTCGACGCCGAAGTCGTGGACTTGCTGCAACCTGGGTCAGGCTCGACGCCCACCCTGCTTGAGGATCTGGCAAAACTGCAGGCGATAGTGCTATACCAAATCATACGACTTTTCGATGGTGGCCTATCACAGCTTACTGTCCTGGAACAGCAGGCTGATATGCTTAAAGCCCTGGCACTAGGGCTTCTTCAGCGGTCAGATGTTGAGCTTCGCGATGCACAGCCTGGCTGGGAGTCCTGGATCCTAGCAGAGAGCGTTCGACGAACTGTTCTACTGGTTTTCCTGGTCTACGGAGTTCGTTCAGTCTATCAGCACGGCGTTTGTCTCGAGCTCCCGACGTTGGTTCTTCTACCCGTTTCGACCCAAGCCGGTTTCTGGAATTCAAAGGCCAGCTACGTGGAACTTGGTGATCAGGCGGGGACGTTGAAATACAATGATTTCAGCACGCTGTGGCTCACTTCTCCACCTAGAGAGCTTCAGGCTTTTGAGAAATTGCTTCTTGTATCTTGTAAAGGCATTGATCAGGTCCAAGCCCACGGCGGTCTCGACCTGGCCAATCAAAATGTTCAACCAGGCATGAGTCAATCATACTGAACAATAGGAATCCGAATCTCCTGTCAACGATTGTTCGACGTTAAGAGAACATCTCTCTTTAGAGGGACCAGGGTGTTCCTTGGATGACACTGAGGCATTTTCAAATACCTCACCACTCATTCTTGTTTGCCCCTCTGAATCGCCCGCTTTCAAGAAACCCGCACCGCGCCGCACCCCAAAGTTGTACGGAGTATGTATATTCGCGGGCAATTGTGGATGCGCCCCGCCCAATCCCGCACGCCGCCAGCGGCCTTCGTCAGCATCCTCAACAAGGTTCGTCACTCAGCCTTGCGGCCTTCATGCATTCACGTCAGTTGGTTGTAAATGGACGACAATTTATTAACACTTAAAAGGCGCGGTATGTACAGTATTAAATCTGTAGTCGTTGGATGGCTTCATCAATTCTTCCTCGTCTTCGACCTCTTTCTAGGTGAGTTTTATCAATTCGCAGATCTCGGTATAGCTTTTCGTTCTAGATCATTCCCTACCAATATTGGCTGACAACCAGACTTTGTAGATTTCTCTCGAGCGGATCATCCAAGATGCCCATCACCGAACTCATATTCCCAACGTACAAGCTTGATGCCGAGTCTCTTGCGGCTTTGAAGACCAATGAATCCCACATCTTCTCGCACCTTACAAACGTCAATGGTCTCCAAGCCGCCTTCAAAGGGCAAATCCTCGAACATAATGGATCTCCAGTTGATCCAAAGAACGTGAGAACATTGCTGGTTTTAGGTAGGAAGAGACTTCAAGTTTCCCTCTCTATTATTTCCTTGAAATTTTTGAATTGTTCCGAACTACATTTTGGTAGGAAGCATCTGATTGACGAATACATGGCGGTTACGTACGATAGATTGGGTCGACTCAGCGTCCTTCGATGCTTTCTATCCCAAGTCCGAAAAGTTCCAGGCCTTCATTAACTCGGTGAAGCCTTTCGTCGCAGCTCCTGCCGTGCCGGAACTCTACGAACAGCAAGAACGATCCATCGCCTGTACGTCGACGAATGTTACGCAGATCTTTAAGTCAACAACAAGCGACACAATAGAAAAGGCGTGGGAACAGCTGAAGAGCTCGATTCGAGATCAATACTCGATTGTAGATGCGCCAGCCTTTTACCATGCGACTGGGATCAAGAACGATCAGGGCAAATTTCTAGGGTTGATCGGGTGGCAGAATCTTCAGGTGAGCAAACATTACGAGACCTGAACTAAGTAAAACTCTGTTCAACCAACTATTTCTTTTTTTAACAACACTCCGGGTCAACAGAGAGACAGACACATCCGTCGGTCAATATTGTGCTTTCCGGACAGTGCTGGACTGACTCACGAGAATATTCAGGAATATGAACGTGTTGGAAAGACCAGTGCCGTAATGGCGCGCATCCACGAATTGAGCAACGAGGCTGGCGGAGAGGTGGAGAATCTCGTGGTGCAACTGGGCCAAATCTAGAACAGGGTGTCGAGGGCGGCGGCGGCTCACGGCATCCTCGACAGGTACATGGGCCGAAGAGCAGCCACATGCCAACCAAAGTCATGGCGAGGTTGCGGGTGAGGTGTTGGTGAAGGGGTATTTTTGCACGTCAAGTATGGTACCGAAAACCTCTCTACTCTTGATTGTTGTTGCAGAGATAGATATCTATTAATAACAGCCTTGCTCCCCAGGTGTTACAATCCTAGCCCATGCCAGACCAATCCCGAGCCTTGGCTTATTTGCTGTCTAATGGTTCGTTTCCCGGTTTGCTCCCACATGGATTATGTATATTTTCAATCTGCAAAGAAACATCACTTCTAGACTAGTTAGAGGAAATCAATGGTTCTCTCTCTCTTGAAGTACTTCCGCTTAACCTTTTCTTGTCCTGAATACTCATACAGCTTGGCCAGGGCGATCTTGCTACTTGCACAGCTTGGCGGGACATTATTCTACGATCGAAGCAGGAAGGTGTGCTATCACCGAGTTGATCGCGATCAGGACGGGGTGGTAACAGCAAGCATGCTGGAAGGAATATGGCGAGTGATTATATATTTTGGTAAATGATGGTAAAGACTATATTGTGAAATGGATCTGACTTTGTTTGTTGAACGAATACACGGGCTTCGGAACATCTTTTGTGTGTGAATGATCTTATACCTGGTGTTCTTCAAGGTCTGAAACTCCGAAGACCCACAACTCTCGACGAACTGTCAATGGCGGGGAAGTGGAGGTTGAGGTTGAGATGCAATGTCTCGTCGTGGACAATCACTATGATGTATATTCCATTTATTCTGATCATGTGAGAAATGGAGACATGACTCTCTGGATGTGAAGCACGTTGTGGCCTTCCAATAAAATTCTCCTTCTTATGTCGCTGTATCCCAGACTTTCCGCTACACGCTTCAGGTCTCTCATGCTATCCAAGTACCTCACCCTGCCAGTCAGTTCGACAGCCTCTGGTACGTTTCTGAGAAGAGTTTAGAGGCTGACCTCTCGACACAAGCCTAATCGGAGGAATGAGCGGCCAGTTCGGTGTATGGCACCCTGGAGAGTGACAGGCTTAGAAAACCCCAATGGTGTAGACATATTCCTAGCCATATTCGACCCGTAAGAGTAGCGAATCAAAGACATCAGACTTCCAAGGGACTTCATCAGGAACCCTGAAACCGAAAATCCCCATATTGTGTTTGTGGGGGAGGGGGAGGGACGAGCCTGAATGACGCTGAAAATCGTCCTCGTAAACCTGCCAAATCAGGCTAGTACTACCTAACCATGTCAGCCAGAACGGATGCTCAACATATCGAGGTATATAAGTTAAGTCCGCGGCGGCAAGGATCCGGAGTTATCTGGAGTAAATACTCCGGACGATGATTTATCTGCCTATCGAGTAGATCCGGCTCCTTCGATGATCCACTGAGCTGCCTCGGAGAATGTGTGCTAATCTAAACGGAGGCCACCAGCAAAGACCGTGATTTTTTGAGAAGCAACAACTTCTTGTAGAACCCAAGCTCGCGTGAGCTAGGGACTTCGAAGCAAAGCACACAGACGATGGAGGTCGCGGTAAAGCATGTTGCCATTTTCATTTTGATGACGCTGATGCTCACGGTAAGCCTTTGCCACGTTTCCGTGACTGAGATGCGTGACAATGCGTGCAGCAGTCGGTGAGGCTCTGGCATGAGCAACGCGAGCCACTGTGCAGGTGCCTCGTGATTCTTTGTATGATCTCCGTGTAGTAGTTTAGCACGGTCCATCTGCTAGAACATCTCCGTGTAACAAGTTGTAGATAGAGCACGCTAAGCAGTTCCGATCGAGCTCTGCCCTTTGGGGCTCCGAGATCAGATTGTGTTGATTGCTGGACGACCATCATGGTCATATAATTGAAGTCAGGTCTGCCGACGGTGTTGACCTATGATGTCAAATCCCAGAATCGTGTTATATACTGGAGTATTTGTGCTATTGTTACTCTTCTCTATCTAAAGATGCACGGTCACTTTCGATGGATCTTGCGTTGGCCCTTTAGTCCATTACAGGTCGTCAAGACATGAGCAGGTCAGGGCAGTCTGCATCATGGGGAGACTGAATGCACTCCAAGGTATGTAAGGGTTCATAATGAGGTAGTATCAGAAACGGGGTTAGCCGACCTGCAATTTCAACTTCAGAAGGACCGCGGGCTGATGACGCCACCTCTCCACTGGCGATGAAGTCGACTGTGGCATGGGGTGTCAATTTCAATAGATGGAACACCTATATGTCAGCTCTCTGATGGGAATGTAGTCCATACGGAGTCACGTCAATGCCCGTGGATCTTTTATGTTGACAATTATGCAGACCGGAGCCGGAGATTTAGGGCACTTAGTGAGTTCACTGGCACTTTAATGGTTAGCTTCTAATTGAGAGGCATAGACCGGTCACATATAACACACATATTAATGCCAATGGAAAATGCTAACATGGCACTAGACAGGTCTAGTCCGGCCTAATAAGGCCCATTCAGGCCACCCGCCCACCTCGGTCCTTTTCCCACCACCGGAGCCCGTTACTGAAGATGCCTACTTGTACAAGTACCTGCAACACTGCTTCTTCTCAGGCAGCTATGCCGCCCTATATCTCCATCAAAAGGAAACGGAATCTCAAAGCCAGCATCTGACCATGAAGCTCGTCATATCTGGAGCGACGGGATTCGTCGCCACGGAGCTGATCCGCCAAAGCCTCAGCAACTCCAGCATAACTTCGGTGGTGGCCTTGGCCCGTCGACCTATCACGGTTCCCGACAACCTTGGCCCTGAGGCAGACACGTCCAAGCTGAAGACTGTGGTCCTCGAGGACTTTTCAAAGTACCCGGACGATGTGAGGAAGCAATTGGAGAATGCGGATGCTTGTATTTGGTCCGTCTCTCCTGTCTATCCGTGCTTCGATGGACCCCTGCGGTTCAAATAAACGTGGGGACGGGGGCTAAAAGTCCAGATTCAGGACCCTCGCCATCACTCCCAGCAAGTCCAAAAGCATGCCGTGGGACGAAGTATACCGAGTTTGCCACGAATACACCATGGCCGGACTCAAGACGACGTTCGAGTCGTCCAAGGTTGCGAGCGAATCGACCCCGTTCCGTTTCCTGTACATGAGCGGCATTGCCGCTGAACGAGACCAGACCAAAACCCCCCGGTTCATGCCCAAATACTCCTTGATGCGGGTAAGTTCCTGACAATTTGACACCACAGACCGCCGAAGGCATCTGACTCCTGCGACAGGGCGAGACTGAGAACCAAGTCCTGGCGTTCGCATCCTCACATCCTGGCAAGATCGAGGCTACCGTCGCGAAACCGGGACTGATCACGCAGCCGGGGAGTATACATCACTGGCTGCGCTCCACTTTACTCTGGTATGTAATTTCTCTGCCCAGCATAAGTGTCGTGGAAATTGCGGCTGCCATGTTGGATCAAGTGGTGAATGGGTTTGAGAAGGATCCTTTGATGAACGAGGACTTGGTCAGAATTGGACAACGTGTGCTGCACGAGAGTAGTTGAGGAACTTCAATGCAAACCGGGGCTTATTGAGCCGACCGTGTAGAGAGGCAAGCAGATTGGGGGTTGCATATTATGGGTTCTGAACCTTTGCATTTCACGCATTTCGGCATGGCATTTGGCAGAAGGCAGGAAACGAATGCAAGCCGGAAAAATTGGAGGGGCGGTGCTGTGTTCCAAATTCGATATTGCCAGATGCGTGAACACTCTGTGCGACGACACCCAGAAGGTATCAAGTCCTTCATATCAAAATGCCTGTGCCGGTTGCCCGTGCCAGCCCAACCGACGCCTCACAATGCACTTTTGAACCCTCCCAGAAGCCCCTAAACTCCGCGCTTGTCAGATCCAGTCTTCATGATCACTAGAACACCCATCGGTAACTAGCATATCTTCCCGCGGTTTCGCTTTTCCTGATGATCTTAACAACGTTCCCTCTCTTTAAGCCCAAATATTTGGCTACAGGGTCGCTGAATTGGATTCGAGGCAATTGCGTCTCCTTCAAACGGTACCTATCCAGGAGCACTTTCTTCTCTTCTGCGCTCAACAATACATGTTTGGGCACTAGTTCATGTCTTGTAATATTGACGAGAAGGTCCTGCTCTTGAAACCATTCAGCGGTAATTCCTCGTTCGGTAAGTGGCTCGAAGGCGCGTAGGGCAGCAGCCGTCACTGGTCCAATGGTAATGAAAATCCCCGTGGTAAACTTATTCGCATCAAGGTGCTGGGCAAATGCGCGTAGATGTTTGATGCCAATGGTAGTTTCGGGACTGAATTCGACCCAAATCGTGCCGGCTGTCGTTTGAGGGTTCGGATTCGATTTCGTGGCCCGGGGTGTGTCGCGCTTGATCATCTCTTCCGTAGGGACAGCTTGGAGTTTCATGAGCCTCCTCCTATTAAATGTGAGAATCAGGAGTGAAGTCGTCTAGAATCCATCTCGACTCACTCGGCATAACCGCTTTGAGGATCGCCGAACTTGCGCTGAAACTGATCGCGCGAGATTTTTAACTCATCCTCTGCGATTGCGTAGCCCTAGAAACAATGTCAGCTCCAGCAAGACGGCGTAGAGGAACTCTGATCCTTCCGTACCCTGTCGACGAGCATCTCCAACACTGTCCTCCATGTCCGCCACAATCTTGTTACCTCCTTCTCAGCTTCGACTGAAAGTTTGGGCCTGTCATCGAGATCCATTTTGAGCGCGCTAATTGGGTGACACGAACCAAAGCGTTACAGAGCAGAGACGTTGTCCTAAAAGTGGCTGCTTTCGTGGATGTTTTCGTAGATGCACGACCGCAGGCTGAGGAAAAATTCTGGATAAACCTCGGCGGTACATGAGTTACTCGGATAATAGATTCGCCGTTCCGTGGGAACTGACTGATCTGACTCCTGGCCAACACCCATCCAACACCCTCAGGAGCGTCTAGCAGGACGCCTGTAACAAGGCTGCAGACCAAGCAGCAACAAGGCCTGGAAGGAAGTCGTATGTACTTAGATGTAAGATACCATAAGCTTGGTTCACTACAGCAAGATTGGTCCATTAATTGATGCTACTCCCATTCGTGTTGAAAACTATCTCTGGCAGACTGCAAGGATGTTCATAACCCGACGAATATGCAGACTCGGTGTCCAACGTGTCGCCGCGCCCTTGCTCTGGCTTATTCATTTAGTACGCCTTGATCTCTCAATTCCTGGATCGCGTCCGCAGCCCATTCTCCACATCTTCTGACTGGTTTTGTTGGGTCGAGCTTCTGTCCTTTGAGATTCAACTGACGTCCAGGGACTGCGATTCCTCGGCAGATAAGTTCAACTCGTTCATAGTCGGATTGCTTCACATGACCGATGTCTCGCTTCTCGTGAAATTCGGCCCGGTCATCAGGGCGCGTTGCTCTCTTGTGTTCGTATGTCATGCCCATCAGGATGTTGCCAGTGACGTGATAGGTGTGGCCCGAGCCGGTGCCGTTCTCATGGGTCTCGACGAAGATGGCTTCGTGGTCGCGCGCGCCATGAGTGTAGACGTGGAAGACGCGATATGTTGCCATGACTAGAATGTGAATGGTGTCAGGAGAGTTTGTTTGTTTGATTATGTGAAGACGGTGCTAGCTCTCGAAGGCTTTGTGATTGCAGATACCACGAGACCGACTAGGGAAGGAGAAAGGTCAAAAAGACTCATGGAGTAGAATATAAAGGCAAAATAAAGGCAGTGCAGGCCAAACACGATTCGTCAGTGATGTATTACCTTGGCGGTGCTTTTGTAGTTTTAGTGATTGTTGCAGCAGCGAAGAAGGATTGTCGAACTATGGCGAGTCTCAAGCAAGGAGAACGCCTGGTTCAGCATCGTATATGAGGCTGGGCTGGGTTACCCTTCCTTTACCTTCCCTTTAGGCTAAGCAGAACGCTCAGTTGGTTAGTTTGCTCACCATGGAGTTCCCCGGTATCACAGGCTAGATGATTCTTTGTACTCTATTTGCCACGTTGCTGAGGTCAATCATTGTGCAATTCCCCTATAAGCGCTGAAGTATGTTGCTGAGGTGTTTCGCTGGAATATCTCTCCTGGAAAACAATGTGGAGGGAGCAGAGTTATGGGTATTGCTTCTGTGGTCCCTGTGGTTCCTGTGGTTCACCTTTGTTGACAACTCATGAAGCTTCTCCATCAAAGCATGGTTGATCATGGACACGCTACAACAAGCTGATGATGGGTTAGTCTACAATTCACCGGAGCCGCTTAGTGGACCACAGATATCAGAGTGCAACTACTTGCAGCTCCAGCATTCTGGTCCACCGCAGCGACTACGGCGAGCTTGAAGAATGTCTAAACGAATTCTATCCGGCTGACCACAGGCCGCAAAGCGCCATTCACAGTCCCGCACGAAATTCCCAAGATAATTTTACTCCACACCGACTTGAATCGACACCAACCCGCAACTGCGACTCGAGGCGAGCCCTCACTTCATTCTCATTCTCATCACTAGTAACCTTGCCACTCTGTCTCGACCGCGAGACTCTTCACATTCACTCTGTGTCACTCTGTTGTCACCTAAGAAGACTCTGGCTTCCACGTGCTCCTCACTGAGTCCTTCTCTTCACCTGCCACGACCTAGTATGGATTAGGAGAATATATATTAACCTCGACCATCTCTACCACGACCTGTCCCTTCGGTAACTCACTTTTGGTATCTGCGACCCCTGTCATCAAAAATGGCCGACGTTGACGCTCCTGCTGCCGCCGATGGCGCTCACAAGCGTCCTGAGAAGCCCGACGAAGCCAAGTTCAAGGAAGCCCTTGCAAAGGCCGAAAAAGACCACGAGGCTGCCCAAGCTCGCTTCGTATGTCTCTTCACTCAATTAATGGAACATGAGAAACCTTAGCTGACACTTGACAGAATGCTATCCGAGCCAAGCTAGACAGCGCCCGTCCTGGAAAATCCACTCCCGCCAGCGATCGCTTCAAGGAATTGGTCGACGAACAAAAATCCATCCGTCAGAAGCAGCAGGAACACAAGGCCGCCAAGGCTGGACAACAGGAAAAGTTCAACCAGAACGATGCCTTGATGAAGAAGCTGTTCGCTGAACAAAAGGAAGCTCGCAGCCGTGCTGGATTCAAAAGTCCCGAGGAGATCGATGCCAAAATTGACAGCATCACCAAGCAAGTCGACTCCGGCCATATGAAACTGGTTGACGAAAAGAAGGCTCTTGCCGAGATCTCGGCTCTTCGCCGCCAAAAGAAAGGCTTTGTGGGCTTGGACGACTTGCAAAAGAAGATCGACGAGAAAAAGGCAGAGAATGCTGAACTAAAGAAATCGTTCGACAACCCCGAGTCCCGAGCCCTCTCCCAAAAGTTTGAAGACAACCAGAAAGAGCTCGATGAAATCAAGGCTGCACGCGAAGATACCAATAAGAACTACGACACCTTGAAGGCTGAGCGAGACCGCCTGTACGAGGAGCAGCAAGCGACTTACGCCGCCATCAGGAAGGTCAAGGATGACTATTATGCCCAGAGGAAAGCTTACAAGGAGTATGAAGACACGGTCTACCAGCAACGGCGAGAACGCCAAAAGGCCGAGCGTGAGGCGTACGAGAAGGAAAAACGCCGTCGCATCGCCGAGCAGAAGCTCGAAGAAGCCTCCGAGCCAGCATTCCTGGATCAAATCCGCACTGCCGAAGGCCTGATCCGCCACTTTGACCCGAACCATCAGAACGATGAAGGCGACAAAGGACCTGGTCAGTTTGCTGCTACTGCCCAGCGAACTGTTGATGAGTCTGGCTTTAAGGGCATGAAGGTGATGAGGAAGGAAGACGAGGACTTCTTCGTTGGTAGTGGTGGCAAGAAGAAGGGCAAGGGCAAGAAAGGCGCTGCCGCCCCCACCGACTCTGGCAAGCTCAATATGAACATCGGTATCATTGAAGAGCTAGCCAAAGTTGGGGTCGACCCTCCAAGCACCCAGGCCGATGTTCCTGGTGTGGTTGAGAAACTCAAAGAGAAACTGGCCGCCTGGAAGAAGGACCAGGACACACAAACCCAAAAGGTGAGGTTAATACCGTTTCGACTATTTGACAGCCCTGCTGACTTGCTGCTCCAAGAACATCGAAAAAGCCAAGAAAGAGATCGAGAAGCTCGAACAAGAAGCACTCGATGCATCCAACGCTCCGTCAACAAGTGCCCGAAGTGGTCGTTACAACCACGCAAAGAAAGTGGCGTCAAAGGATGTGGGCGTAAACGGACCTGTCTCTGCGGATGGTGAGCTAGCTCAAGAGAAAGACGCAGTTGCCGATGTGGCCAAGGAGCTGCAGGAAGCGAAGATGGAGGACAAGGAGAATGAGGCGGCTGAAGCCACACAGTGATTGATTCCGTGATGAGGACGGGCATTCAACTGGGCCCCTTCCCGTCGCATGCCTATGCTGTTTTTGCATTCCCCCGAACCTGTAAGTCCGGGGTATCATCGATGCATTGGGGAGCGGGTTGCTGCGATTCCAACAAAAGAACGCGAGAGAAGTCCGACAGATTAAAAAAGCAAAAGGAAAAGAAAGCATTGCCAGTCTTCCCATGTGAATTAGCGTTGCGGTATTTCAAAAGGAGCCTGAGCGTGCATGGGCGCAGCTAAAAAGTGCCTCTATAAAAAATCCAGACGATTGGTCTGCATACGAATAACCCAGAACTTGAACATCTCCCCGTCTTTTGTTCCTTTCCCTTCGACTCCTTATCATCATGTGCATCTCCTCGTCCGTCGTTCAATTCCGCAATTCCGACGTCATTATTGGATACGGAAGCAGTTGGACTTTGCAGCGTTCGGAGCATCTCCGCCTTGGACCGTCTCCATCCAGATTCTTCTAACCGACCATGCCCCTCATTCTCTATTGTACCGCTGCTGACTCTTCTCTACCCTTCTCAGAAATCAGACACTTGTAGTAGGCTATCAAGCAGGAAAAGAGGACGGAAATGGCATCCATCTTTCGCTCCGGCGCTCTGGCCCTGATCAGCGGCGGCGCATCCGGCGTGGGCTTTGCGTTTGCGCAACACTGTCGGCGTAGCGGAATGCACTTGGCACTGCTGGACGTCAACGCCACGTCGCTACAGGCAGCTTCCTCAGCTCTACAAGCCATCGACAACAAGCTGCTGACGCTCACGTACGAGATCGACGTGTCAGACCTCTCGGCGTGGGACGCGGTGAAGGCGGACTTGGTGGGCAAGTTCCAGACGATCGACTTCCTGATGCTGAATGCGGGCATCGGGATCCGGACGACCAAGCCGTGGGTGGACGCCGAGTACTTCCACAAGACGCTGGCGGTCAACTTCTTCGGCATGGTGCACGGGCTCACGACGTTCCTGCCCCTGGTGCTCAAGACGACGGGACCCAGCGCCGTGGTGCTCACGGGGTCCAAGCAAGGCATCACCAACCCGCCGGGCAACCCGGCGTACAACGCGTCCAAGAGCGCGGTCAAGACCATGACGGAGCAGCTGGCGCACGACCTGCGCACGCCGTCGTCGTCGATTTACGCGCCGCACGTGTCGGCGCACCTGCTCGTGCCGGGCTGGACGTTCACGGGGCTGAGCGGCAACGTGGGCCCCGTGCCGGATGAGGAGGCCCTCAAGACGAAACCGCGCGGCGCCTGGCTCCCCTCGCAGGTGGCCGAGTACGGGGTCAAGAAGATCGAGCAGGGCCGCTTCTACATCATCTGTCCCGACACCGACGTCGACGAGGCCCTCGACAACGCCCGCATGACCTGGGCCGTCGGCGACATCACAGAAGGTCGCAGCGCCCTGAGCCGCTGGGACGACAAGATCAAGGACGAGGCCGCGGACTGGATCAAGACGGAGGCCGACAGGCGGAGAAGAGGACAGTAAATTCCCCCGCAAAAAGAAAACAAGGACGTCAGAAATCCAGGACCAGGGGGAACCGCGGAGTGAAATTGGTGGATTACAAGGGATCTGCAGGGAGAAGAGATGAGAGAATGGCGGACCAGGACATCCTCCTCCTCCTCCTCCTCCTCCTCCTTCTTTCCTCCTCTTCTTACGGGAATACCCCCTGGAAATCGTGTGAAAATGGTCCAGAATAACACAAAATATGTTGATGCGGTGGAAATAAACATGCCACTCGATATCGATTCTTCAAAACTCGTGTTCACTCTAGAATGCTGAAATTGCGTTTTATTTATTTGCTCCACATCATTCAACCCCTAGACAATGTGCATGGGTGAGCATTACATGCTGCCGGTTGTAGGGCTGTCAAGGGCATCAATGGGGAGAGCAAATGCTGTGCTGTGCTACGTACGGTGGGGATAGTGCTCTTGTGTATACTCCTTCAGCATCTATTCATTGTTTTGTACCGTGGCCTCGTAGTTCACGCCATGCGGGAACCTTTTTCCTATAGACCTTGTGTAACTTCCTTTGCCTTCTCCTGTCTCCCGTGTATTGTGTCTTCTGGATGGTTCTGAACCTATCGTGCTGCCGCAGTGAATGGTTTTCTCCGGAAACACAATTCCCTATCTGTCTTCTCCCTTATGACATACTCTGATCTCTGCCGTTAGTAGTGCGTATTCAGCCTCGCCAATGCGATGTTGGACCACGAACGATATCGGGTTTCATCAGAGACAGCAACGACTGTGTCCGGTCATGTGCCGCTGTGCTGTTAGAACGGTAGCATCCATGTGTCAAGCAGAAAGACTCGAGAAAGCCACCGGGTATTCGAGATGTCTCCCCAGATATTGTTGAGGCTCCTTCCTCATTTCTGTGTGCTCACAATGACCGTCGCCTTATCCACATCTCAGAATCTGTCGGAGGTTGACTTGAGGTGGATCCCACACAACGTCTCTCACACTGACCTGTTGACGCGCAGGGACCTTGACTCCCAAATGCCCTGGACAGGAGACATACTCTTTGTTCTTGACGAGCAGTAGTTCGCCTCTCCGGCCTTCCCTCAGCTGGGTTGTGTCATAGTCATCCTTCTGGTCTGGCTTAGTATACTCCAGACTGTTATCCAGTACACTTGCTGTCTCGAGACCTATTGCTCGTCTAGCCCTTGAACTTACGCACTCAAATAGCAAGTTCGCATCCTCGTCGGTACCAGCTTGATAAATCCCAACGCCGAGAGATGCAAGAGCCAGCGGGTCCCCTGTCCCCCAGGGAGTGAAAGCGTTGCCGACGTTATTTACGGAGAGACAGCTGTTGATACCAAATCTTCGGATCATGTCAAGGACTTGAAGTGTCCCGCGAGGGCGGTCTGCGGATTTCGACTCCTGGTTAGAGGAAGCTGCAGAGGGACGGCCCATCATGAACAGGTCGCTTGTTGGGAGGCCCACGAAATGGATCGGAAGCTTTGCTTCTCTGATCTCATTCGCCAAATCTGCCATCTCAGCATCACTGCAGAGCGTCAAACGGGTGCAGTGACCCAGAACGATCGTCTTCCCAGCTTGTGCTCGGGTATTCCAATCCAATGCTTTCAAGAGTCGAATCACTTCCCAGACCATAGGCTTTTGTGTCTCGTCGAGGTTATAGTCGAGGTGGAAATCCAGATGGAGATTACGGCTGATGGCAGTCTCAATTGCCCACTCGATGTTCTGTAGACTGGCATTGGTGGACTTTTCAACATATGGCGTAGTACCAAGCACTTCGACATCGCCAGCGCAGTCCTCCAGCGCACGAAGCAGTGTTTGACGATTCTTTTCACCATGTTCGGTGCTGAAGATCGGGTCCTGGGCAAAGGCACAGAGTTGCAACTTCATTTTCCCTCGGAAGCAGTCCTTCAGCCGCCGGCCTGCTTCGATACATGATTGACTAGTGACGTGATCAAGTTCGACAAAGGCACGGCATGAGGTTACACCTTGGGCCAGAGATGTGGCGAGGAGCTGCGCTCCCCGCAGGTAGAGATCTTCGGATGTGTAGCGTTGTTTGGCCGAGGAGGTGAACTTGAGGGCCTCGCCGAAGGAACCGTCTTGAGGGGTAAGATCAGTATAGTTTGGATGCTGTGACCTCTCTTGATCGGGCGGAGGATGTGACGGGTGATGTTGAGTGTTGCACGTCAAAAGATACGCTTTGTCCAAATGAACATGAGGGTGGCAGAGAGGCGGAAGAAGCAATGGTGAAGGGTCTGAAGATGAATCTCCTGCTGTAGGCGCTGCAGGTTGTATCCTTTCGATGATGTTCCTCTCGAAATCTACATCCCACCGAGACATGGGATCCCTTCCTGGAAGAATTGCGCTTTTGATCCTCATCTTGCGCATTTTGACCTTCTTTCCCCTATCCTGCTCTTGTATGAATCGTTGATAGGAAGGAGAAACTGATCCTAGAAGTCGTCGTCAGTGCATCAACGCTCGGAGGGAGTTTCAGAGCTTTGTCGCAGGCTAGACAGACGAGGGTGACGGGGAAGAGTCTATCTTGACCTTACTGCCGAAGCACCCGGGGTACATGAGAAAGCGACAAGAGCATCATATGATGTGACCTTGAGAAGACCATGTTCTGATAAAGGACCGCTAATTCGCCGAATTGCATAGGAAGCGTGAAGTTTGAACCGGGTTTTAGTCATCGTCGTCGCAGAATGCCGCTTTGAGAAACTGCCATTTCCGCGTCTCTATCTATGCATATCGCGCCAGGAATGCCTCATGCCTCATGCTTCCTTCATTCAAGAGAACAGCGAGGGAGAACCAACTTCTCCCATCTACTCAGCGAGAAAAACAGCAGCACTTTTTGGTATCGGGTATCCCCACATCAACCTATCTCGTACCTCGTGAAATGTCCGCCAGGGAGAGTCCGTTCATCCTGCTCAGATTGCGCCATTCGCTATGCCATGCCATACCATCTCGTCCTGTCCAATACTCGTGCACGCTGAAACGTTCCCCCGATAACCCCAGGAAATCCGTTTTTGTCATGACACATCCATTTCTGTCTCCATTTTTCCCTTACATCGTACCATACTTCCTCACCACCTCGGCGACCTGACTGGCAAGTTTCTCCGCCTCAGTCTTGGAGTGGGCTTCAGCATACACACGGACTGCATCCTCTGTCCCAGACGCCCGGGCAAAGGCACGACCTTTGACATACATTTGGCAGTACTTGTCAATCTCCTCCTGGGCCCCTTTGGGAGACTCGAGTCTTCGCTCTGCGTCAACAGCTTTAAAGATGGATCGGTCATTGACCACGACGCGGACCAGGCGGTTAGGGAGGTCGATGTAGGTGTTGCGCCAGTTCTCAAGCGTCCAAGATTTGTGTGCAAGCACGACTTCAGCGAACAACATGTCGGAAATGGCGTCACCAACGGCTTGGTTGATCAGGTCAATACAAGCGCGGAGGGACTCGAGAGCATGTTTCTGTCCAGGGGACTTGGGTTCGGATTCTCTGATGAGCTTGATTGCGTTTTCTGAGAAGAGAACTGTGCCGTGTCCGTTCGCCTCGAAATACACACCAATGTCGTAGCGGGCTGCAGCATGGTGAAGATGTTTGACGCCAGTGGGAGTGATGGTGACGGGCAATTTGAGTACTTTCTCGACGTACTCGGTAGCCGCTCCATTGGCGTAGGCAGTTTGCACGATGCCGATCTTCAGCTTCTGGTCAATTCCAGCGACACGAGTCATGTCCGCAAGGAAAACCGCCCCAAGAGTAGCGATACGATCACCATCCAGAAGGTGGAAAGTGTTCTGCTCATCGGTGTAGTAGTAGACCACCCGATCGGCGTCGCCGTCGAGAGAGCAGCAACGATCTCCTGGTTGCGCGTTGGAGTTGGGAGGGGCACGCTGCTTAGTCTTGACATAGTCCGCACCACACTGAGGAATTCAGTCAACGGTCAATAGGGTCTACGATCTGGTGAAGGACTCACCTCGAAATTGAGGGCCTCCGGTTTGACCACATCATCGTTAACCACCTTGATATCGATGCCTCCTTCTTTGGCGGAGGGCAGATATTTGATCAGCTCCTTCAATTTCGGTCCTCCAACGCCATTGGCACAGTCGACAGTGATGGGTCCCTGGATGGTACGACCGTGCATAATAGTCTTGAATGCCTTGGCCATCTTTTCATAGTAGCCTTGCTCGGTTGGCTCTCCAAAGGCGTATGGAGAATTCATGGTGTTGAGGCAGCGGACAATATAGTGCAACTGCGGGGTGGTCATGAGACCATGGTCGACATACTCAACGTTGACGGCGTCCAAGGCGGCTTTGAGAGCGGTGACCAGACACGGTCCAGAAGCACGAGTGTCGCGGGCAAACACCACCTTTGCGGGTCGTTCATGGAGCTGGCTGATGTTGCTGATCAAGGTCTCGTTGAGCAGTTTCTCGTATTCCACCCCAAGCTGCTCACTGGGAGTATTGGCCAGGACAGTCGCATACGATTCCCATGATTGCTGTTTCAATTGTCAGTCACGTGGTGAGGGCGATATGAACGACGCAATCCGGTACCTCAAGCATGTCACCCTATTAGTCCTCCTGTTAGCCTTCTTCATGTCGATATGTGATATGTGAATGATGACATACCATAGGATCAACCAACTTGACTCCGTTGTCTTCCGCCGGGTTGTGACTAGCGGTGATCATGATCCCAATTGTCGCATTGCGCTTCTTGGAACGAAGCGCAGCGATAAGGCCAGCGGTGTAGATGACATGGTCCAGGCCGACATTTCTGAATGCCACTCTTTGTCAGTTGAAAGAATTACGGGCAAGGTCAGGTGGAAGGAGAGAGGTAGGTGTCAGCTTCGTGCGGCTGAACAAGGACGTACGCCTTCATGCGGAACTGGAGACACTCGTGTTAGTTCCAAGCATCAAAGAAGGAGGGAAAAACGTACACCTGCAGTGCCATATTCATACTTTCTCCCTGAAAGGATGGGATATGGCTCAGCACCTTTGGTGATACGATCCAGAAGATCCTTGGGCAGATGAATGACCGGCTTTGGCTTGTTCAAGACCGAGTCTCGAGGGTCTGGGTAGGACATGATGGGCAAGGCGAGACAAGGTGTGCACACAGGGTTGCACCCACTCACGACCTGCTGATAATGCTGGAATGAAGCAAGACTTTGCCCGAAGACTTTGCCCGCTGGTCCTGGAGAAGGAAGAAGACAAGGAAATAAGAGGAAAGGTGATCTGCGATGAGAGAAGATTGAAAACGAGGCGGGATGCGCAAGTCACTAAGAAAGACTTCTCCAGCAGACGGTTTGTGCATTCGCTAACTAGGCTGAAGGTGCTTAGAAGCCACCAGCCGCGCCGAGCCACAAGGGCCACCAGATGAGAAGTTACTCCCCGCGTGCCTGACTAGTGACCTTTTCGGCGTCCTAGGGACCAATAGGTGAGTTTAGTCGAGGCGGCAGGGGCGGCTGAGGCGCCCAACAACGCCCCAAATGAACGTGGGGGGTCCCTAACAATAATCGACCGTTTATGCCTGTCACGTCAGAGATGCCCTGGGCGCTCGTCCCATGACCCCTCCAACCCCTCCCGCTCGCGTTAAACACCTCCGACTGGCGGGGTCAAGTACCTTTGTAAGGTAACTAGGGAGAACACAGAAGATAGTTCAGCAGCAGCCGAAGGTATGGACCCTCGGGTTCGGCTCGTTGAATCTTGAAATCTTGACTTTGGTCTCGTAGCCGTTATTCGCTACAACAACCAGCATTGCCCCTCGGCTCTCGTGAGAACCTGTGGAGGTCTGAAGGCTTAGGTGGCTGTGGTTATGCTTTGAGTCGCTGCCTGGCGAGATCTTCTTGAGCATCTTTGATCAGAAAGCTGCGTGGACGGGTCAGCAAGAGTAATCAACCAAGAGACAAATAGTTGCCACCTTACCTATACCACCAGATAGTAGGTATCACGGTTCCAAGATGCCATAGGCTGTGAGCATCTATCATCCCAGCCATCGGAGGAAAATCGAACAGCTCCAAGCTCATAGCCATGATGATCCAAGCTACAATCAATCCCGGCCACGCTGCCCACGATTTTTGCAGCTTGCGGTATCGCGTGACGCTGAACCAACTCCAGAGCAGATTTTGAAAAATACCTGCAACGACATTGGCTGCCATGTTGTAAGTATAGTCCCAACTCCACGCCGTCAAATAAGTGACGTGCGCCACATAAAGGAGGATGCAGAGAACCGTCCACGCCCGTAGGATGCTCTGTTTCATTGGGTCGTTCTGATCCAGTCGAAATACCCGGATGGGAGAGTAATAAAGGCCATAGAGAACACTGGCACCGGCAGCGAAATAGTCCAGCTTCTCGGTAATGTTAAAGTCTCGGGTGTGGAAAATCATGCTGAATATCCAACTGGCGAGTCCAAAGTAGCCAAAGGCCAAGTAATATGGTCGGAGAGGGTACCGAGCGGGAATAGATTCGCGAATTCTCTGCATGCCATTCCGATGGGCAAGAAAGTTCATCAATGAGAACAAAACAGAGAACGGTTCCTGGATGCCCATGAAACGATAGAAGGGCCACTTTCCATGATACTGGACCACCGGCTCAATCATGGGTGGATCTCGTGCCTTTCGGCGATCGGTGATGACATGCTGGCAGGTATAATCACATTCGGATGGACAATCCCAGAGCAGAAGTCTTAGATGAAGAGCTGAAGGCAGGGAAGAGTCAGCTATAGCTTTGGATAGCCCATCAAGGGAATACTTACGTATGCTTGCTCGCCCCGACTCGCAATTCTCCTCGATACAGACCTGACGCCGTTAGCATTTGTAAGGAGCTTGACGGAAGACATTCAAAGGGTGAACTTACTTGAACACATTCCCGAAATTCAGGGAGGTGGTCACCCAAAGATGCTTTGCACGAGCTTGCGAGGATCAAGAGAACCAGAATAAGGGCAGAGATCCTGATAAAGCCGCCCGACAAGCACCTCATGGCCATGTATCGAAGCCAGAACTATATTATAAGTTTGCGTTTTCCGTGAATGTTCGTGACCAACAATACGAGAGCAGAAAGTCTCAGTCAAGGGGCGAAAACAGGGGGCGCAAGCAGCCGGACTGATTTTGACTAGCCGTAGTTGGGGATCGCTGCTGGTACAGAGTCTCCTCCCTTTATCATTCGTTGGGATCTATTCCGAGGGTCCGAGCCGAAGAGTATCACTATGGCGGGGCGGGAATTGGACTTTCTATTGATGTATTTGTACTTGGTATATGATGAATTATGATCTATCACGACACCTGGAGGAACAGGGGCCACAACAGGAAGGGTTCAGTCGGAGCAACAAGTTCTTGGCTGGCGAGGCTGCTGCAAGGCTGAGACAAGGCTGAAGCTGGCAAATCTGGCAACAGATGTGCCGCCTCGACATTCACAGTCTAGGCTATGTCTACCGCGTGAGATCCTATTGTTTTCCATATGGAAATGGCTCTAGGCAGACACTCTGTCGAACCCAGTGCAACACACCCATTACCATTACGGCCGACAGAGTCCGTGCCCAGTGAGCTCATGATAGGTTTGATAACATCATTCCAACGCCGTCCATATCCTAAGAGGGCAACACATATACACTACTGAGGTTGCTTCCTCTGTCAAGACTATCTAGGTAGTATACTAGAATTGTCCCTGACTCACTTTGCTCACCTATAATTAGGACTACGTCGCTGAGCGCAGCATCGCAGGCTTCCTTAAAAGCAGCGTGACATGCCAAGGACGGGACAAACAGATCTCCGACTCGGCTACAGTGACTGCGGGCAGCAGGGGAACCTCCCACCATAGATATCAACACCAACAAAACACCACATGACTCTACAGGTGAGGACCTAGATAGTTTCAGCCTCCCATAAAATATGGCATCGGCATGTAAACATACTGCAACATCAGACGCCAGATGAGACCTGTCATTTGGCAAAAGACCTCGTTCCGATATGAGATCATCCCTGTTGGCATCCCTGCGCAGTCAACACGATGGACGCTGGTGATCCAGCGACTCCAACTGACGCCAGTCATCCTCCACAATCTCCTTCGGAACAGACACCTCGCAAGCTTCCAGACGACCTGCCGACATCCCTAGATGACCGTCGTCCATTTTCCAGCTATGGCGAGGAAACCGAGTTATATGATGGATGGCAAGGCAAGCAGCCCTCACAGGTCTCGTGCTTCGCGGAGATGAATACTTACAAGCGGTTGTTTTGGAATAGGCTCATCCCAGTATATCACGGCACCCACCCCTGCAAGAGCCCTGACATTCGACCTGCATCTGGATACCCCGGCCTACGATGATGAGGAGACATTCGCCCGCATACAGGACAGCGACTCGCGCCTGATGGAAATGGTGGCAGCTCAGGCGCATCACAGAGAGGATGGCAGTCCTGGACAGGATGAAGATGCCATCGCCATGGACGACAAGCTCTCGGACAGTGAGAAAAAAGAGATTCTACAGAAAAGCCTTAACATGGCAGCAAGTAATGGAGATGTGGCTCGCATCCAGAAGCTGGTTGGAGGTAGGGCCAAGCAATATGTTGATGTCAACCAGCCAGATGAAGAGGGTACCGTGCCGCTAATATACGCGAGCTGTTTTGTGCGTGCTGCCCTACCAACAGACTTGTTACTCCGGCTGACGCGTGTCAGGGACATCATGAAGTTGTTGCCGCCCTTCTGAACGCTGGAGCTATCGTGGACAAGCAGGATCGAAACCAGTGGAGCGCATTGATGTGGGCAATGACCAACCGTCACAAGCAAATTGCCAAAATGCTGCTCGATCATGGAGCCGACCCTGACATCAAATCTTCGTCTGGTGGCACCGCGCTTGACTTCGTCCAACCCGGATCCGATTTCTCTCACTACCTGCATGAGAACGGATATCATTTCGGGGCGTCGAGCTTGGGAGATGACTTTTACAACTCGGGCTTCTCCCAGGATCGTTTCGAAGAAGAGATGGCCGAGAACGAGATGAAAAGAAGGATGTTGATGCAAGAAAGCGCGGCTAATCTGGAGGTCGATTTATCCACGTTGGGATTTGACGAACAGCCAGAGGCAAGCCTACCTGACAAGGGCAAATGAACTGTTTTGCTGACGTTTTCTAGTCGCCTACTGATCTTGAGGTGGACGAGGAAGAGTTCATCTGGGACCGTTGTGTTGGGGACCAGATGTTTGTGTTCCAAGCAGATAAGCTGGATGCCATATTTGACCTGATCATTACCAATATGACGCCGCAACGATCCCCATCGCAAAAGCCCATACCGGCGAACCTCATCTTTCTCATGGCGCGTTATGCACACTATCACATGACGGCCTCCCTTCTGGACGATGTTCTCACCCGAGCCATGGATCTCATCAACGACGTCATCGAACGCTGCCAGTGGGATATGACCATGTTGGCTTTCTGGATATCTAACGCGACTTTGCTCCTCCATTACCTGAAGAAGGATGTAGGACTTGTGCAGGCCACATCCAAGTATCAGCTTGAGCTTGCAGAGCTGATCAACGAGACCTTTATCCTCATCATCAGGGATGCTGAGAGGAGAATGAACAAGGTTCTGGATGTCGCAATGTTGGACCACGAAACCATACCTGGTTTAGACGACATTGCTTTCCAAGGAGAATGGAAGGTCTTCAAGTCCAAGCCTAAAACGAAGGACGAGCCCCCAGAGAAGCGATTTCGACCTCCCTCACCCAAGCGACGAGCACAAACGTCTCCGCGCAATATTACCTCACTGCTGTCTTCCACCCTGTTTGTGCTCGACTTATACGATGTTCACTCGGTCATCACATCACAGATCCTGTCTCAGCTGCTGTATTGGATTGGTGCCGAGTTATTCAACCGGGTCATGACCACAAAGAAATATCTTTCGAGGACCAAGGCAATGCAAATTCGCATGAATGTGTCTGTCATCGAAGATTGGGCGCGGACCAACAACCGACAACCCGAACACTACGAGCACGGCTCCACGATCTCGACTGGAGAGACCACGGTCGACGCTGCGCGACGACATCTGGCACCCATTATTCAACTGCTTCAGTGGCTTCAGTGCTTCAGTTCGCTGGGCGAAGACCATGAATCCCTAGTCGGGACTTTGGTCCAACTCCAACGCCTCACCCCGACACAGCTGATCCATGCGGTCAAGAATTATCGAGCTGAAGTCGGGGAAAAGAGCCTGCCTAAGGCACACATGAAATTCCTGACTCAATTGCAGAGAGGTGAACAGTCGTTGATCAAAAGACCACTAACGCCCATGGTTGAGGCCACCGAGTCTGGTACGACGACGCCAGCAGGCCGGAATGGAACCCCAGCGCCGACGCCAGTAAACAAAGAACCGAGCACGCCTCAGAAAGCGTCTGCGCCTTCGATATCCTCGCCAGTCGAGCAGGACACAGATCCACCAATGAATCGAAACGCGCTGACATTGGACCAGTCTCTCATGCTACCATTTTCACTCCCCACCTCGACAGATATGCTGATCAGTTATGGAGCGGGCATTGGCGGGACAAACAGGGAGCGAGCGAGGAAATATATCCCAACTGTTCCGGCAGAGGTCCTCAGCAAACTGAATCTGGATGGGGATGGTCGACGGCGGGCAGGGAGCATCGGAACCATTGGTACTACAGCCCAGGGCTGGCGAAACAGCGCATTTTGAACGAGATATTTCGCAGGTCTTCGGCATATTCAACAACCTTTCCAACGCGACGGCCACAACCAAGTGGTGATGCACAGATTCGCACTTATAGGTGGTGACATGAAAGAAAGAATCTGGCCTGTTGTTAGTTTTTGAGTTAAGAGTATTTATGTAAGAGTACTCGTACTCGCTGTGCTTGTCAACGATGTATCCACTGTATCAACTCAAGGCACATTACAAGCCCTCCTGACCCTGTAGGGCATCAATCACCCACATGATTGCAACGGCCAAAAAGGATTGCGGGTATTGTCTGACATGGCAAATTTGTAACAATGCCACACATGCCTACGTAGTTAGTTTCAAGCGCCAAAAAACTTGCGGCTCGTCGTCTTCTTGAGATTGATCGCTCGTCACTTTGCTCATGCTTCGCTCACCTTCTTGCTAAGTGCTTCCTCTTGAGCGCTCCCTAAAAGGAAAAAAAGGAAGAAAGAAAAAGACAAGAACAATTAACGCAGATTCCAACTCGAATCCGAGATTCAGGTTTATTGAGTACAAAGTACCTCGTACAGGCTCAGTCGAAGCTTACTCCTTAGGTCAAAGATGCCTACGGATGTCGCAAGCACAATCTACAAGTAGGCACTGACGGTTGCTTTTGCAGGGAGATGGGGTTCGCTTCTCGGGTACCTACCGAGCTACCTAGTGCCTACAAAGGTACCTATGGAGTACCTAGCACGCTTACCTAGGTAAGTAGTTGAGTGTGTTCAAAGGATCACAGGGGGGCAGGGTGGCACCCAGGTGGGGAAGCTCCCAACCAGGACCCGCTTGCTAATGCCTCCAACTCTCTTCATTTTACTCACACCGACCACTTTTCACATCTGGGTGCTCGCCCTGTGACGCTCCATCGCCCTCAGGAAGAGTGATGGGTGCCGACGTAGCTCGGACAAGTATTTCTCTGCCCTGCCATATAAATCCATCAGATCCTCGCGCTGACACTCAAACAGATTGGATTACCAGCCTGCTCCACTGAAACCAATGCTGCTGATGATTGCAATTTCGCCAAAATCCAGCGCCATCCCACCAATGTCTCGAACCCTAGCGGCTCCGACAGCCATCCTCTCCAGATCGAGGGAAAGAATCTAATCATGGCTTGTTCGCCAGATGCCGGCCATCCTTCCGTGGCGGCGATAAACAAGGACTAGGGCCTCTGTTTCTGAAACCTCCTCGTGGGCTGTCCGGCACCCGCACTCTGTCGAAAGCCCAGGACTGCCGTTTATCTGCGACAGTTCCCCTCCTCCCAAGCGAGCCCTATGATGGCCAACCTCGAGGGAAGATGCTTCTGATCGGTAACCGAAGCACGTCCTGCGATTTCGATACTCGACCCGTCGCTGTTCTCTAGATGTTACAAGAAGACTTGTTTCATCATGGCCGGCGCGCAGCACAGATGCGACCCCATCCTGACTTCACTGGCATTGCTGTACCAGTGACCTCGAGTTCAAATCTGCCCTCTCCAACGACTGACACCTCGACAACGTCTGCTTCAAGTGCCATCACCGGAACAGTGCCAGCCACAGCACCAGATATGGCGCCCCATGCTACCTTTCTTTACCCTACGGCGCCGCTGACCTTGAATAATATCGACGTGATTCAAGTCAGCTATCAGGCTGTCTGGAAGAGTGTAAATTTGTCTATATTTTGTGAGATGAGTCCCGGCTCAGACCAGTTCGCTATGGCCAATGTAAACCTGAGTAGGCTTATGCAATACCAAGCATGACTGGGAGCGAAAACTGACTCTATTTGCAGTTGAGCCTAGTGGCACGTATGCTATTGCGCCTGTTCAAGCCGGAATGCAACTACCCCGATTTCCAACCTACTGCAACTTCTTGCTTTGCGATTCCCAGAACAAGACAGATTCTACGACTGCGGCTGGCTTCACAATGGTCAGCACCCAAGGCATCGCGACAACTTATGCTTTGGCCGCTACACGTGCAGCAACAACCTCAGCATCAACAACCGGTGGTTCCAGTACAGCATCGGGAGCTGCCAATATGTCCTCACCCAGTGCGTCTGCGGCTGCCGAAACGGCCGTGTCTTCGACCTCTCACTCTGCTGGTTTGGGCAGTGGCGCTAAAGCGGGTATCGCTATCGGTGTGACTCTCGGCACTCTCGCCTTGATAGCCGTTATTTTCTTCTATTTGCGAATGAAAAGGCGAATGAACAAGTTGGAGAATATGGTTTCATTGAGGAGCACAGTGTCATCGTCAGTGGACCTCGCGCCGTCCGAGAAGGCTGCGGTTGGAAACCCTACGACAGCATCACCAACTCCAGTCCCCTTATCCTCCCTGTCAAACAATGATGGGACAGGGGTTGCAATTTTCAAGACGGGGGATAATCATCGCAATTCAGAAGATTGGAGGCGCTTTTTCGGCAATGGGAAACCCCAAAAGCCCGTAACATCATCTTGACATTTTTTCGACCATGATGGACCGCAGGAGCTTGAATGGACTAATTTACATGGTTTTAGCGACAAGACCGATACGAACCAGGCGTTTCTATTTTCATACTTACGAAATCAAAACTTTGTGGCCTTTGACGTTTTCCGGCCACCAAATACCACGCAGCCTTGTTCTACGTTTTCGGAATGGCACGTGACCTGCCGCAAGGCTTTGTGAACAACGACGGTGTCGTCTCTCAGCAGGATGAATACCATCACCGACAACCTCTTGATTGTGCTTCGATTTGATTCCGGCTACTTTGTTCTCTTCTGGATGGGACGCCGTGTTACATTCGCCGTCCCATTCATTGTGTGCCGTTTCCGGCTATCATGATCTTTTTGCTCTGTTCATTCATTGGCAAAACGCCCATTGTTCGCCATGCTGCACCCATTCATACATGTCCGCAAACGTGCCGAACGATCCTTGGCCTTCACTTGCACAGCTCTCTCCAGTCCCCTTTGTCTCAGCATGTCGGTTTTCATTCTTATTCTCAACCCTCCTCATCCCCCCTGTCCCCTGCTAGTGTCTGTCAATTCGTTTCTGCAAATTCCCAAGTTTACATTGCATCATGGTGCAGACAAGGTCTCAAGCCAGGTCCGGGGCTGTTGCGCCCACCGGACAAGCTAACACCAGTACTGGGCACCAGAACGTTGGAACGCAGAAGCAAGCAGGGAGCAAGGCATTAGCGAAAAATCAACCGCAAACGAAAGTCCCAGTCAAGAGTCAACCCAAAGCCAAGAATTCAGGGAAGATTGGGTCGAAACGCAAGGCTCCAGTAAGAGCTCAAGCTCAACCCCAAACACCAGCGAGTAGTCCACCAAAGTCGAAGACGCCGGAGAACAGTGAGAATAGAGCCCCAGCTGCTGCGAATGGCGTGGCCGGGCCGCGAGGGTCACCGTTGAACCCTCCTGCTGGAACCCCGAGAAATGGTCCGACTCCTAGCCCGACATCGGACGGACCCGAATTCAACAGTCCTCTAAGGGCGCCAACGGACGCCATCATCGCAGCCAGGTCAGAGGTGAAGTCGAATGTAGGGGGAGGGTTCAAAAATCCAGGCCGTCTTTGCTATCGGAATGCCACCATCGTCATGCTACTGCACAGCAACAGATTCATGTCCTGGATTGAACACCGGCACATTCCCAATCTGAAGGCCGCTGGGTTGAGGATCAAACCTTACAGCAAACCTCTCATCGACGCATTGCTTGATGTGCCAGCTGGCGACGGACAAACAGGCGACAAGACCACAGTAGCATTGCCCATCGACTACACCGATGTCCTGTGCGAACTGTTTGAATTGAGCAGAGCGTACTGGGATGAAAGACAAGCTCAACCAGAGACTCTCAACATTGCAATGGGCTTCTTCTGGGACTACGCAACCAGCCCGCGCCGCGACAAGGAAATGAAAACAGAAACATATGCCCTGGAGGATCGATTCACAACCAAAATGAGGGAAGCCGCAGAAGATCAGTGCGCCTCTGAGTTCCTGGGCTGGTTGATCACCCTCAGTATCGAGCAGCTTAAATACTTCACCGAGAAGAGGGTCAATCAGCGTGAGAGCAGGTAAAGTCCTCCCCGACAATCGAACTTGACGTATCTTGAATCAAGCTGACTGTAGAGAATAGACTGGACCAAGCGACCCTGGACAAGATTGTGGGCTTGGGCCATGTCACAATATCAGAGTTATTGCAAATCACCCAAACACAACGCGCCCGGTGTATGCAGTGCGGTTCCATCCGCAAAGTGAAGACGCGATTCTCACGCCTCGATGAGCAGACAATACTGTCCCTCCAGTTGCCCGCCACGGCCAACAGCCAAGTGCCAGTGACGTTGGAAGACTGCTTCACGAAAAACTCGGAGGATGACTTTGAGTGGCGTTGCAGCACCTGTAGCAACGGCACAACAGCATATAATCCAGACAATGGCAATGGAGCCAAGAAGAATATCTGGAGGAAGATCTACTCTGCTCCCGAGGTCTTGTTTCTGCAGCTGGCGCGCTTCAAGATTCGACTCGGGGAGGACGGTAGCGTGGAGCTAGACAGAGCAGGCAACATCAAGTGGGGGAAGGACGCCACCAAGGTGACGATCCCAGAGGAGCTGGACTTGACTCCATTCCTTGAGAGGCGAGGGGAGCCCGCCGACATCTCGGCCAAGTATCGGCTAGAAGGCATCGTCAGCCACTTTGGTGGCAAAGACGAGGGCCACTATATCGCCTACGTCCACCGCAGAGACAGCTGGTACGTGTTTGACGATTCCAGCGAGGTCCGAAAGATTTCTTTTCAAGCCGTTGTCGACCAGTTTGATGGTTTCACGCCCTATGTGTTGCTGTATGAAAGGATCCCTGACGCCAAACATGACGCCGCTGGCCGTGAACGCGAAACACTCTCCGTGAGCAGTACTGGTAATGCTAGTAGTGCTGCCGGTGGTGCTGGAGACAACGCCAGTGCGGGAGACACCAGCGTTGAGCCGGACGACGACGACAACAACAGCAACAACGCCACCAATGAAGATGGCGGCAGCCCGAACAGAGGTAGTCAAGCTCGTTCCAATGGCGCAAACGATGTGTCCAAGTCTACAACCGCCCAGCTCAAGCTTGCCACAGCAAACGGCCAACGTCCAGGTCCCGGACAGTTGTCCATCAACATCACGACGGGTTTCGGCCGCTACAAGATCTTGCTCCCAACGCTCGTGCTGGAAAACTATGTGCCTGACTCCCACGGCAAGAATGACGCCTACGTCAAAGTGCGTCTGGAGGACTCCTTGGGCCAACGGACAGAGGTTGAAGGGATTGGCTCGTTCGAGAGACCTGGCCCTGACAGCACTGGAGACGGCGAAGACGCCTCTTCTATCATGTTGAACCCAAATTTCGCGCCTGGACAGACGCCTGTTGCATCAGTGGAAATCATATCTGACGACCAACACCAACGCACCCCCCGGACACCATCCAACAGGTCTCTATTCAATGGATCTTCGAGCGGTGACACTGAGTTGGACCCTGCGCTTCTGCCAGACGTCCCTGACCACAGTCCCAGCCAACACCGCCCTCGCCGGACCCACGGTGCTGGATCGGGCGAACGCCAGAACCGCAGTGATGGATCCTCGGGGGATTCCAAACGGTCGCCGTCATCCCTGGACAACGGCGCGCCCTTCCTCTACCAGACGCCGACCGTACAAACCAAGCTGCGCCAGATCTTCACCCACATGGAGAATTACTACGAGGACACGATCAAGCGCCACCTGCACGCGGGCGTCGTCCCCATCTACCAGGCCGAGATCGTGGCCCTCAACGGCAAGATTGCAGAGTACGAGCGCCTGTTGGGGGAGAACGCCGACGACGCCGAGGAGCAGCTCTTCTACTGGAGGGCCCGCGAGGCCGGCTTGCTGGAGACGCACCAGAAGCACCTGCTCTGGATCGCCGACTTGCAGGAGCAGAACCGCGCCCTCCGCGCACAGTACGCGTGGCAACATTACAACCCGACGGGACCTGGGGCCGGCCTCGGCATACGTGGCGTTGAGACAGTGCAGCCGGTGGTTCCAGAAACAGTGAGGACAGGAGCAAGACAGAAGAGGCCCCTCGGTCAGACCAACGAGAGTCACCAGGAGTCGGTTTTCGACGATCGTGCGGTGTGGCCCAGGACCCCCAAGCGAGTC
Source organism: Fonsecaea pedrosoi CBS 271.37 (assembly GCF_000835455.1). Taxonomy (NCBI): domain Eukaryota; kingdom Fungi; phylum Ascomycota; class Eurotiomycetes; order Chaetothyriales; family Herpotrichiellaceae; genus Fonsecaea; species Fonsecaea pedrosoi. The sequence continues at coordinate 4,318,631 of NW_013550612.1, forward strand.
AAGTTCAGCAACAACAGTAGCGTGGCCGGCCAAGTGGGAGACGCGACACATTTGCAGGAAGATATCGACTACGACTCGCGTGAGCTAACCGAGTTGCACTACGACTCGGCTGGGGGCCGGCTCTATGACGACTCCGAGGACGGCGGGGACGTTGTCAAGGCCGAGAAGTTGCATGATGTGTTTAGGCCGGAGCCAGAGCCTGAGGAGGACGAAGAGGAGGATGATGATTACGAGGAGGACGAGGACGAAGATGACGATGACGAGGATGAAGATGACGAGGATGATTACGAGGAGGATGACGACGATGTCAAAGACACCCACCACCCCCTCAACCCCACGGCCGTGAAAGAAGAAAGCCCTCTCCCAGACTATGAGGACATGGTCCCCGAGGACGAACGGTACGACGCCTCGACCGAAACGTCGCCCACGCCGTGGCTGTACCAGAAAATCTCCAGCGGGCGCCGGGTGCCCATGGTGCACCTGTTGCGCCGGTTCCCATCGACGCCCACACGCGTGGTCGGGCCACGACAAGCCACGCCAGCAACGGCGGCACGGACGAGACCCAGTCCGCTCCAGATCCGACACAGTCCGGCCCAGGGCCGCGTGGACGGTCGCGTGCGCAGCAGTCCTCACCACTACCAGACGAGCAGACGTCGTGAGCGGAATACATGGTCGGTCGATTTCGACGAGGATGGCGTTCCGCGATATTACAGGGTGTGAGAACTGATGGAGTGAAGTGGCCGGCCGATGATGGTTGCCATGAATGGGATGGACGGGATAGAGATGCAATGGGGATAGACTGAATTGTCGCTGTTTATGTTGATGGACTTTTTGCACAAGCACATGGCCTCTGAATTTCGTTCGTGCTTTTCGACAACTCGTTACTCACCATGAGTTTGTCCTGCGTAGGTTGCCCGGTTGATTCGTATAGTAGTAGTGATTAGATACCTCAGTCTTTTTTGACATAACAACTTGCGCTTGATCATCTCCGAACCAGCTACCCTGGCCACCGTCTCCTCATTTCCGTTAAGAAATCCTTGAGGCGGTTTCTGTTCTCTTTTCCATAATCTCTCTTTCCCCGTCCGTGCCTCGCCCGACCGATGGGCAGAGACGCCTAGAGTCCCAGGATATAGACATGGCTGACGTCTGCAGTCTGCTTTGCCCGTGAACCCGGAACTGGTGATGAAGCAACGCCCAACAAATCAGGGTCGGACTGGGATGAAGAACGGCGGACGAACCAATCAATGGTCACGCCTCACAGAACAAAGAGAATTCAAGGCTGACTGGTTCCGGGACCATAGGGATAGTTCTGCAACCAGTAAGGCGTGGTCTGGAAAGACGCCCTTTTGAGTACACTCCTTCTGCAAACAGTTGCACGCAGAATGGCTCCCATGCCAAAGACGACAGGGAGTTTCTGGGGTCATGGATAATCCAGACCCATTGTAGATATTGCCAGGACGATCCGTTTTCAGCTGGCTGCCTGAATGGCCTACAACTGTTCGCACTGGTCCCGGATTGATCAGAGCGCTCAGACCTCCACTTCCAAGGACATTGGAGTACCAAGGTGAGTCATTGGGCCTGCGATAACAAGTTCAATTTGCTCTTCCATGGCTGGTCAGGTGAAGAGTTTCCTTTTCCCTTGTTGCCATGCGCTTACGGTCTCGCATAATTGGGCCTTAAGTCGGGGACGGTTCCTCTCCAAATATGCATAGCGTCGATATTTGTCACCCGGTGCCCACCAGCTTCTTCGGAATGTGTTTAGCATGAGAATAGACGCGCCGGTGAGTCCTGGCGAGTCCAGAGTAGAAGCTGATTACGGCAAAAGTATCCCTTTCCAGATCGACGCCCGATGTTACGCGGTTGCGGCTCAATGGTTTGACGGCGTGGACGGCTTCGACTGATCCTTGATGGGTTACCGCATGATCTGCTTGATGGAGACAAAGCTGGACAATCTTTGATTGGTTCTTCCCCGGCCTCGACGGTCATCTTCCACATGTGGTCAATGCATTAGCATACGACCCCGCAACGATAGGCTGATACCTTTTCGAATGCTTCCACACTAGGTGCTTGTGTGCTCGATCCGTTTGAAGGAGCTTGTCCATTTTGGGGGGGTCTATACGAACTTCCCGCCCGTGTAACAGGGACGTCACCCAAGACGCTGAAGAATATCGACTTACCAGTATCCTGCAAGATCACCCTCTAGTCGATACGAATAAGAGCAACAAGAGTCTCGGCGGTCGATCCTCCGCTGTGCCACGTTACCACTAGTTGTCCACTCGTGCCCGTAACTAAGCCTTGCCGTGTATGCCGGACGCCTGATTGACGTCGAGGGGCCAAAAGGTTTGGGCCGGACCTTGATAGAGACGCACGGTCCGCAATGGTCTGAGCCGCAGTTCAATGTAAACTTGTAGCTTCTTTGACTCCTTTCCCCGCTCAGCTTGGATGACGCTGAATATCAAACATCAGCTGTGCTATGGTAACTCTCAGCCTTTGACAAGTCGCTTCACCACACGATACATATCCTGTAAATGATGTTTGGACAAGCAACTTCACAACTGTCTAAATCTCAGGCGTTAGTGAAGAAAGAGACGGGTTCACACCAAAGGCATGGGTATGTGCGGAGCAACAAGGACCTCTGAGAGCCAATATTAATGTTTCAATCAAGCAGAGCAAAGACAAATGGCTCTTTGCCCACATCCAAGGAGAGCGGTCGAAGCGACATGGACAACAACAAATCAAGTCTTGCTTCTCTGGACGAAAAGCCTCGTGTCAAGCAGCTTCATCACAAGGTGCGCAGCGGCTGCATAACATGCAAACGAAGAAGAATAAAATGCGACGAGGAGAAACCAACTTGCCAAAGGTACCAACCTTGCTCTGTGGCCCTTCCCTACCATACGTACAGACTGTTTCTCACCTTGTGAATCAGGTGCATTCGCTCTGGAAAAGTCTGCCTGGGTTATGATCCTCCTAGGGCGTGGATCTTTGACGCGGTAAAGTCCAAGAAACGAAACGAGACTCAGTGTTCGGAGGAACCGCCTGAAATATTGGCCCTGGGAGACGAAGGTGGCGGGGAAAATAGCTCCCAACCAGCAGAATATTTCTCGACCTGGTGTGATCCTTACTTGACGACAGCCCTCAATGTCTCGTTTGGCGACACGGAAGAAGAGCGCCGCAGTTTGGACTTCTGGTTGAAGGAGACCGGGCCTACCTTGGGGAATTTCGGGCCCGATAATGACTTTTGGTGCGGCTTCATCCCCCGTTGGGCGTGGCAATCCCCTATCCTCCGACATCTAATGGTGGCTGCAGCCATGGTCGATGAGCAGCTGGGCTTGTACCGCAAAGCGATGACATCGAGAGTGACTCCGCGGGTTTTCTGGCACTATCACGCAGCGATCACGAGGATGGCCACAGCAAAGGCACCTGACAAGTTGTGCCTGACGGTTGCGTGCTTGGTTGCCTGGATCTGCGAGACCATGCAGCGGAACTATATGGCAGCAGCTGTCCATATCAAGGCAGCATCGCGGCTCTGGGGAGAGCTCAAAGCGTCATCAGCCAGGTTTGATCGGTCCACTCTAGACATGATGGCGCCAATCGAGCGAGCGGTTCGAGTATGCGAGTCGTACGCGAATGCTGTCTTAACCGAAGAAACTCCGTCAAGCGGTCCGTTGCTTCATGGAACAGGTCTTGTGGGCGGAAGAGCATGCGACGTCCCCGTTGTCCATGCGCTCACACAAGCACGAGGCCTGTTGTTGGACTCGATTGCTGAATTTTCGACAAAGGATTGGACGGAGTCTGACGCTCGGCAGCAACGCCTGTTTGTGAGAAACTGGCACCAGGCCATCCGTCGCTATTGCAGCCATGGTCCAGAGTCGCGTCTATACAAAATCACCGTCCAGATGTTGTTCAATGTCGGCATGGCATTTCTCCCAGAAACCGAAGCAGGCATATTCAGCCATTACGCCAATCCGGACGCATTGAAGCATATTCTGGACGTTTTCGAGCAGATACAGAAAGAGAGGCAGAAAGAGAAGCCTAGCCCAGACGATGAAAATGTCGAGGAGACTCTGGTTCTTGCTTTGGAGGTTATGCTGAACAATATATGCCATGACAAGTTGCATCAGCGTGCTCAAAGGTTGCGGAGGACATTGAGAAGGCCATGCAGATACACCAAGTGCCGCGCAGCCGATGTTGACAGTGACCTCAACGCTCAATCTGCTCACATAGCGCAAGTCTTCTCCCCATCTCAAGAGCAACGGAGAGAGGATCTGGGCAACAGGCGGACATAATGTTCTTGATCATGAAATGGCATTGAAATGTGACTCTGTCTTTGCTTTGCCAGATGCCATGAGCGCCGTGACCGCCTTGCGTGACGACTTTGTCGTATCGGTTCTGATCTTGACAATCCTGTTTCATTGCAAAGGGGCGACTGGGGCATGCCCAACAGCAAAACCCCGAATACCCGCGGTTGGAATGGTGAATAATGGTAGACATGACCCCAATATCTTGTACGAGGAGCCGCTTCACGGAAGAGTGGTATCTTCCGTCAGGGTTATTGCCGCTGTTGGTATAGCCGGGCCTTTGTTTCCTGGAAAAACGTCCGTTCCTCGACAATATAGAGAGCTCTATTTGAAACGTGGCCACTTTATCAAGGCTAGTTCCTAGAGACACAAGTGCCTCGCAGGCGATGGGTATGGCCTCTGGGGCGCGAGAGATGGACATTGTCCTCCGTCACAGCAATGATTGTCACCAGCACTTGGAGTCCTGCGCCATCTGAGATCCTTTAGGGGCTTGAATTACTAAGATGTGGCTGAATATCTTGATTCCATCATGTGGTCTCGGCCCCCTTGCCGCCGAATCTATCGGCAACGGCTCTCCCCTGATGCTCATGTTCCTTGCGATGGTCTAGGTCCTCGTCTGTACTTTGATAATCCTCTTTTTGTCGCCCATGACGATGATGGCGGCGATGGCGATGGTGCTCGTGGCGACGCCTGTGTCGATGTTCGCTTCTTCGTTCCTGGTGTCGAGCGCTGACTTCTGCTTTGGTATATCCTTCGTCCAAATTGAACTCTTCCAGACTCTCCAAATCATCTTTGTCATGGGCCGTTCTCCTCTTGCGCTTTCTATGGTGCCGTTCATTCCTTTTTGTCCCTCTGACTTCTGCGAGATCTCTCTCACGTTCCTTCATCCACTCCTGTCTTTGTCGTTCATTCTCTCTGAGGGCCTTGACACCCCGCTTCATGGCGGCGAGAGGATCATTTGCATTGAGCCGTGTGAGTTCTCTTTCCTGTTTCCGGGGATCCTCGTCACCCCATTTCTCTCGCTCTGGCTGGATGGACGTATACCATGTGTCTTTAGGTCCATCCCTCCCGTTTACAGCGTCTGAGAGGTAGACCGTGTATGGATCTTTTCTTTGTTCTTGATCTGCGTGAGATCGCTTCTCGGGCGCTGGAACTAGGGAGATATGGCCATTGACGTCAACAAGGGAAGTATGGTCTTGCTTGGGCTTGTTTGTGGACTTGGATGTATTTTCCAGGGCGAGTCGAATATCACGATCCGTGTCATCTTCCCCCGGTAGCTTGCGTTTCAAGGTCCTACTCTTGCCCTTGCCCTGTTGTTGTAGGATGGAGAGTCTATCGTCTGCTTCACGCCGCAAATCGTTCTTCTCTTGTTCGGCGGCCTGGTCACGGGCTTTGGCTTCATCGCGCTTGACCCTCTCGATGTTCGCAGGGGAATAGACATTCCAAGATTTTTTGTGGAGGAGATGGAGAGGCATTTTTCAAATCGAACCGTCCGTTGTAGTACCATCAAGTGGTTGAGGTGCGCCTACGACAAATTGTTGCGGGGACAAATAGCGGGACAAGGTCGAGGCACCTCAGCCTCGTCACTATCGCCACCAGGCTGTGCCCGGCAAAACGTCGGGGAGTGGAGGGACTGGATGTCATCCTCAAAGTCGCCGCCTCAGGCGCAGTGCAGTTTGGGGGGCTTGAAACAATCTGGGAGTTGCTGTGCCTATTTGTGACGACTTACAGTTGTTCTGTCGTTTTGTATCTGTTTCCACACCATATCCGTGGATCTGTCCTCTCTTTCCCGCTTTGGGTCTTGTCACAACCCCCTTCAAGATTTCGATCTTTCCCATCTTCACCCCTCGCTCCAGTCATGTCCTTCCTCAACAGAAACAATTTATTTGGTGGTTCAGGGCAACCTCCGCGCGATCAATACGGCCAGCAGCCGTCTCCTCAGCGAGGAGGGCGTCCTTCTTACCCCCCGCCTGGCGGCTATGACACACACATGAACGGTTACGACTCTCCTAGGCCAAGATATGACAGTCCTGGCCTGCCTGCGAGAAACATGCCTCCGCGCCCCATGGGCCACCAGGCGAGTCCCAGTCGTGGCGCCCCTGCCAGAGGTCGGAGTGGTGTTATGACACTACAACCTGCAAAATCTCCGGACAATTCCTATACCTTCCGCAACCTCGTGGCCGTATCCTCACAGGACGTTCCTCCTTCATACGATGGCACCGACGTATTCCTTCTTATCAACGGCATGTATGTCGTCTCATCTCGGCCTATTGATGCGTTTCCCAGGGGCAGCATTGGCCTTTCTGAACCCCAACGATCTTGGATGGGTGTAGCTTTGACAGACCTAGTGCAGGCTGAAGTCTATGATCCCTTCAGCCAAGGGGCCCAGGCATATATTGGTGCGATGGATATTGAAATTGGCTTCGCGAGCACGAGGAAAACCACAGATGCGCCGTACGATCAGGATGATCTGGCCAAAGAGATTACAAAGGTATGTTGAGAAGTACCTGGGCCGTGGTTCAATACTGATCTTAGTCGGTAGTTATTCAACAGCCAGATGTTCGCTCCCGGTCAGCGGTTCCTCATGGACCTCAAAAGCATCCCACTCAACCTCACAGTCAAGACAGTACAGCTGGCGGACCTAAGCGAAAAAGCTGCGCCTACAACGTCTGATCCTCTGGCACGAGGCATTTTGACCCCTCAAACCCAGATCAATTTCTTCAAAGATGGCAAGACTCCTATCAACCTCAAAGCGTCCTCTCGTCGGCCTGCTGCCAATTCCATCATCGCCCCCGACTTTAAATTTGAGGACATGGGCATTGGTGGGTTGGATGCGGAATTTGTGACTATTTTCCGGCGAGCATTTGCCTCCCGCGTCTTCCCTCCTGGGCTCGTGGAGAAGCTGGGTATTCAGCACGTGAAGGGCATCCTACTCTACGGCCCCCCGGGTACCGGAAAGACATTGATTGCGCGACAGATTGGCAAGATGCTCAATGCGAGAGAGCCAAAAGTTATCAATGGTCCTGAAGTATTGAACAAATACGTCGGCCAGTCTGAAGAAAACATCCGGAAACTCTTCGCCGATGCAGAGAAGGAATACAAAGAAAAGGGAGATGAATCCGGTCTTCACATCATCATTTTTGACGAGCTGGATGCTGTCTGTAAGCAGAGAGGTAGCGGTGCCGGTGGAGGCACCGGAGTGGGAGACAGTGTGGTCAACCAGCTCCTCTCTAAGCTCGATGGCGTGGATCAGTTGAACAACATCCTCCTTATCGGCATGACGAATCGGAAAGATATGATTGATGATGCTCTCTTACGGCCTGGACGTCTTGAGCTACATATGGAGATATCCCTGCCGGACGAACACGGTCGAGCGCAAATTTTGAAAATTCACACACAAAAAATGCGTGATAACCAGGTCCTCGACCCGGATGTGAACCTCGAGGAACTGGCTCGCAAGACCAAGAACTTTTCTGGCGCTGAGATTGGCGGTCTGGTCAAGTCCGCCACGTCGTTTGCATTTTCCCGCCATATCAAGGTGGGCACGATGGCGGGAATCACGGATGACGTGGCAGATATGAAGGTCAAGCGGGCCGATTTCGAAAGTGCTCTGGAGGAAGTGAAACCAGCGTTTGGCGTGTCAGAGGAAGAGCTCTCGTACTGCCTCCGTGGAGGCGTCATCCACTTTTCACAGTATATCAAGGATGTGCTTGAGGAAGGGAAGCTCTTTGTGGAACAGGTGCGCAACCCCGATTCCACGCCGCTCTTCTCAGTGTGCCTCCACGGGCCTCCTGGCTGCGGAAAGACGGCCTTAGCAGCCAAGATTGCGATCGACAGCGGATACCCGTTCATCAAGTTGGTCAGCAACAAGGATACGTTGGAAATGTCGGAATCCCAGAAGATCTCGTACCTGAGCAAGGTATTCATGGACGCATACAAATCACCCATGTCGTGCGTGGTGCTGGATGACATCGAGGAATACACCGAATGGACACCCATTGGCCCTCGATTTTCCAACCCCATATTGAAGACACTGGTTGCACTGTTACGCAAAGCGCCTCCACCAGGACGAAGCCTCCTCATCCTTGTGACGGCCACAGAACGCTCGGTCCTCCAACAACTAGATTTCTGGCGCCACTTCAACAGCGACGTACCCGTCGCCAACGTGCGGACGTACGACGAACTGGAATTTGTCATGAAGGAATCCAAAGCCTTCGAAGCTGGAGAGATCTCCAGGGCGGTCTCAGAGATTCGAGATATCACGCGCAGCGACGTTGTAGGAGTCGGCATCAAGCATGTGCTGCAAGCCATTGAGACAGCCAAGTTTGACACCGATCGGGTCACACGGTTTGCCGGGACTTTGAGCAGAGTCATTGCTGAGCGTGGGGAAGGGAGTAGTAGCATGTTTCATTGACCGAGAGAGAATAAGTAGATGATGTAAATGGTATGATATTTCGGGTGTCGATACTACGAAAGGTCTCTTAGCGAGCGCTGTGCCATTCCGGCGATGAATGTCATATCAAATGAGCTTGTCATCCGCAAACATATAGTGGCGAAGGGGGGTATTGTCCATGGCCATCTTTCGTGGTTGGGTCCTCGAGCAACTCCCACTTCCTAAGACAGTATATTTGGGATGGTCCTTTTGTATAGACAAGGCTCGAGCACGTCAGGCTTGTCCACCGGCATTTTCCCGCACTCAATCATAGTATGCCCCACAGATCCGACCCTCGCAATTATGAGGTTGAGGAATAATAATGGGTCTATCCCGGCGTGGGCCCCAAGCGGCTTTCGGTAGTTGCAATGCCCCAGTGTGTTTTCGATGCCGCCTCGAATGTCTTTTTGCAGGGAGTGTGAAAAAAAACTGCCATATAATGATAGCCCAACATAATCGACTTGGTCAACCAAGTGGCGCCGACTGTGAGTACTGATTAGCCAGATATACCGATTGTCGTGGCCGTCGCTGGCGCAGAGGTAGTGTATACAGATATATATATATACTCTGTACAAACCATGGCATCCTCTTCCAGCCATAAACAACCCACGCCTTTCCCTCATGGCGCCTTTCTGCCCAATGGTCAGTTCGACAACCAGCAACGAGATCCTCCTCTCCCTCCCGACCATCCCACCATCGGCTATAAGCTGAACCACTTCATGTTGCGGATCCGCGACCCGGCCAAATCCATCCCCTTTTACGTCGACATCATGGGGATGCGGACCGTCTTCACCATGAACGTCGGTCCCTTCACCATCTATTATCTCGGATACCCGCAGACCGACGAACACCGGGCAGACCTCATGAAATTCGGCGCCGACACCGCCGCCAAGCTGCAACATACCTTGGGATTGTTGGAGCTGTATCACGTCCATGGTTCGGAGAAACAGGATCCGGGTTACTACTCGACGGGCAACGAGCCGGGGCACCTTGGGTTTGGCCATCTGGGGTTCACCGTGCCTAGCGTTCCAGACGCCCTGAAACGAATGAGGGAGCACGGCGTCGAGATCTTGAAGGATCTAGGCGTCTGCACGAGAGAGAGCATCCCGATCAGTGACTGGGAGAACGAGCGCGGCATCGGCGTCGAAGTCAAGGGGACCGAAAGCGAGATCCACGACGAGTATAGAAAGGTCTTTGATAGGATTGCCTTTGTGAAGGATCCGGTGAGTGCGGGTTTCTCCCTCTTCCCTGTCCAACCTCAATATGTCTTGTTGCTGAACTGAGGACGTGGTCTCAGGATGGATATATCGTCGAGTTGGTGCCGCAGAACATGCGTCCTCTAGACCCCTAGGCGGGATTGAAAAACAGTCATCGTTGGAACCTCGACATTCCCGGGAAGGGTAAGTCGATTTCAGTGGTGGAAGGCCCTCGAGTGCCTCTTTTGGCAGTACGATATGCTTGGACTGAATGAAGAGAAAGCTAGTTGCAGGGGAGGAAGGTAGCCATGTCGTTTTATGCCATTGAGTATATTCGGTCTGGACATACCCAGATACCATGTGCTTTGCCACTGTCGAGTCCTCTTGGAAGGAAATGACAGGTAGGGAAGGCGGTAGAAGGATCTAGACAACAAGAGGGACTGAGGCAGCAAGGCCACGAGGCTGTAAAGCAAAGAACTGGCATTTATGCTCTGCCCTATAAATGCTTGGTCATTATACGGTGAAACACTGCTTACTAATGCGCCACGGATATCAAACATCGTGTCTCCTTCAACTTCCCTTTCACACTGCATCACTCTTTCTTGGACCTGGTTTGCTCTGCGGCCTAACTACCAAAATGGAGAAATGCCATCAACATGGACATGCCGTCTGTTTTGTTCCTCCTCCCTCCGCTTTCGACCGGTGCATTCAGCCTGAATTCGGTCTTCGAGGTTTAGCCGATGCTTTGATGTCACCATTGCCGGGAGCAATACTTGCATATTCCTGTCGGCATAAGCCCACCGAGCAGCATGCCATTTCCCTGTTCAAGTCATAGTTAGAGATGATCGACATCATGCAGCCAATGAAAGATACAGGTCCATGTGCGGAGAAGTTCAAATCAAGGTTAGCCATTGTTCCCGGGGTACGGGGAACGTCCTTGAGCTCGAAATGAAAGGCGCCGCATTGGAAAAAGCCGGCTATTCTACTGCTGTATGGTGAGTATATATGATCTGGAGAATGTCCGGTACGCCAGTGAAGGAGCAAGCAGCATCCTCAGCGAACTTAGCATGATGCGCTTGTTCCTTGTGCTCGTGGCAGCCAGCCTTGCCGCTGCTGAAACTGGTATCGACGCCTGGCTGCGCTATGCGCCCATTTCTTCTCCTAGGCCCAGTCAGAGTCTCCCTTCAAACATCATTTCTTTGAATGCCACAATAAATGGGCCGGTGCATATTGCAGCCGTTGAGCTACAGAAAGGTCTTGCAGGCATCCTGGATCACAACATCTCGGTCATCTACCCAACCAGTTACCAACTCAGCAACACAACGACATCTATCCTCGTCGGCACTGTGTCAGAGTATGCAAACACCTTAAGCGAACCTCCACAGATCCCAAAACTCGTGGATGATGGGTATTGGCTCAATACGACAGGGTCCACGGTCCAGATCCTCGGTCACAATGAACGCGGTGCCCTCTATGGTGCATTCCAGTATCTTTCGATGATCGCCCAAGGCAATATCTCCAACGTCGCATTTGCTTCCAATCCGGATGCCCCTCTACGGTGGGTGAATCAATGTAAGTTTCCTGCAGGCCCTGTACTGTTGGATTGCTGTAAGTCTTTTTACTAACCACAAGTAGGGGACAACTTGGATGGGTCAATTGAGAGAGGGTACGGTGGTCCTTCGATCTTCTTCACAAACGGCACGGTTGCCAGTGATCTGGATCGTGTCTCGGCCTACGGGCGTCTCCTGGCATCGATCGGCATCAACGGGATCATTGTTAACAATGTCAATGCCAATGCCTCTCTTCTCAGTTCCGAAAATGTGGAAGGACTCGGAAGAATTGCGGACGCTTTTCGGCCGTACGGCGTGCGTGTTGGTATTTCTCTAAACTTCGCCTCGCCAACAGCCAATCTGGTCTATGGCAATCTCAGCACATTCGACCCAATAGATCCTGATGTCATAGCATGGTGGACGAATGTTACGGACACTCTGTACGAGCGTGTTCCTGACATGGCAGGATATCTCGTCAAAGCCAACTCTGAAGGGCAGCCTGGACCCCTGACATACAATCGAACCCTGGCTGAAGGAGCAAACCTTTTTGCCAACGCTCTACAGCCACACGGTGGTATCCTCGTATTTCGCGCGTTCGTCTACGACAGCGTCCACTTGAACGAATCAATCTGGAACGAGGATCGCGCAAATGCTGCAGTCCAGTTTTTCACTGGCCTGGATGGCAAGTTTGCAGAAAATGTCGTTATTCAGATCAAATACGGACCGATTGATTTCCAAGTCCGCGAGCCTGCTTCGCCTCTTTTTGCTTACCTGCGGAACACGAGCACCTCAATCGAGCTAGAAGTCACGCAAGAGTATTTGGGACAACAATGTCACCTGGTATACCTGCCTCCCTTGTGGAAGACAGTCCTGGACTTCGATATGCGAGCTAACCATACCGAGTCCCTCGTCCGCGATATCGTCACTGGCAAGCGCTTCAACAGGCCTCTTGGTGGCGCCGCGGCCGTGGTCAATGTTGGAACTAATGACACTTGGCTGGGAAGTCATCTCTCAATGTCGAATTTGTATGGTTACGGTCGCCTAGCCTGGGATTTTTCCAGCGACCCAGAGGCTATCTTACAGGACTGGGTTCGCCTCACATTTGGATCGAATCCGGCTGTTGTGGCTGCAATCACTAATATGTCGATGGCGTCGTGGCCCGCGTACGAAAACTATACGGGTAATCTCGGCATTCAAACTCTGACTGATATTCTATATACGCATTTCGGACCTAATCCCCAATCTCAAGACAACAACCCCTGGGGCCAATGGACCCGAGCAGACCGCAAAACCATTGGAATGGACCGCACCGTGTCGAACGGGACAGGCTTTGCAGGACAATATCCTGTAGAAGTGGCAGCTATCTACGAGAACATCTCGACCACACCGGACGATCTCCTTCTCTGGTTCCACCACGTCAACTACACACAGCAGTTGCACTCTGGCGAGACTGTCATCCAGCACTTCTATAACGCCCATTATGCGGGCGCAGAAACTGCACAGACCTTTGTCACGCAGTGGCAAGGTCTCCAGGGCAAGATCGACCAGCAACGGTACAACGAGACTCTGTTCCGGTTGACGTACCAGGCAGGCCATTCGATTGTGTGGCGCGACGCAATCACCAACTTCTACCACAACCTGTCGGGCATTGATGACAGCCAAAATCGGGTTGGAAACCACTCGTGGCGTGTCGAGGCAGAGAGCATGACACTGCAGGGCTACGAGCCGTATACCGTGTCACCTTTTGAGGCAGCCTCGAATGTGACGGCCATCGTGACCTCTGCCAACACGACCACCGGCACAGCGACGACGATGCTTAATTTCCCCAACGGCACATACAGCCTCGCTGTGAACTATTACGATCTGATTGGCGGCAAGTCTCAATGGACGGTATCCCTGAACAACCACCAGATTGGGTCGTGGGTTGGCGATCTCGAGGACCGACTGGGCCACGCTCCCAGCGTATATCTCGATGTAAGTGTCGACGGTTTCGTCTTTGTGGAGCCATGCGTGCCCTATTCCGTCTTTTGTTGGACGGACAGAACAAAAAGCTGACACCATTTTTCTCCCAGGGCCACTCTGCCGCACGAATCACATTCCACAACGTCACCGTCGGACGGGGAGACGTCTTAAAGATCGTGGGCGTGGCAGACGGCATCGAGCCCGCCCCGCTGGATTACATCTCGGTGTTGCCCGCGGGAGTGGTTGACTGAGAAAAGTCCATAATCCACACTACATAGATAGACCACAGGTACTGCTTCTATTGCCCACGACTTTTTTCTCTAATTACGAAAAAAGGAAAACTCCCCCCTCTGACCCTCACGAGAGTTCGACAAGTGCTAGAGAATCTACACGCAGAACAAAACATACATACTTGATGTCCCTTTCGTATCATAGGTACATGCATACACAGCCACATAGATATCTACATAATCGAGATTAGAGACAGCGATATTATTTCTGGTGACAACAGATCCCACCAACTCATTTCATAGACCTCCCCGGTTTTCTACAGACCTTATTCGCTTCCCGGATCTCGAGTTTTCGAGCAAATTTCTTTTTGATTCAGGTGACAGACATATTCAACTCTCCCGTTTTTGGTCGCTTCAGGCTTTCTTCCGTCGATCGTAAAACTGTCAGAATATGCTTCAAAGTGATTAATTTATTGGACGAGGGACAGATGAAAACTGTGGGATCGCTCGCCAAGGGTCATTAGATTTATTTACTGATTTGTAAAGAGTCCTCAGTGCAGAGGAGGGTACGCTGCCGCGGCAGCTATGTCGATGTCGATGTCGATGTCGGTGCCGATACCGATTCCGCTTCAGGGATTCGTAAAGGCGACAGGAGGCGGGCGCCAACCGCAAACCGTGCATGCCACGGAGGCCACGACGACTATAAAGGCGAGCTTCAAGGTCGCAAGGAACCACGACCAGAGAACCCTCGGCGTGTGCGACAATTCAGCCACGGCGCACGACAAGGAAACACGAAAACTCCGCTGCAGCCCTCTCAGCCAGGCGACCGTCCGGAGGACGGGAGCGGTGAGTTTACTCACCACGCTGTTCCTGTACCGCTGCACCTTGGTATCGAGGTTCGGGATCGCGGGACAGTTCGGTGCCCCCGTGACCAAGCACGCCGTCGTATCCAGCTGCTGGGCTCCCTGGAGGCGACGAACGTTGCGGTCGACCTCGGTGAAAGCGGAGAATCCCAGGGCGGCTTTGGGTTCGCGGCGGTCCGCGCATTCCAAGTGACGCCGTCGACGTCGCAGAATGGCATTCACCTCCGGGTTCGCCACGAACAGCTCGTCCGTCCTGAAGGACAGCTTGGTGCTCGTGGGCACGGGGAGACGCTGGGCGTAGCGGGACTGGACCCAGCTGACGCGCGACTTGACGGTGAGTTTCGGCCCGACCAGCGCCGCGAAGTACGTGTCGGTGAGCTTCAGGGAGAGCAGGTCCGGGTAGGGAAGATGGTCGGCGATGATGTGGTGGATTTCTGGCGGCAGAGAAGCGAGACGCTTGTGGGTGTTGGGTGATGAGAGTTCTTGTTGTGAGGATTTCGGTGCGCGCTGTAGAAAAGTTGTCGATGCCATTAGCATGAAGAGCTGTCGCGCAGCGATTGCGAGATTTTGGAAATGTCGCTGGCTCTCGAGGGCCTTGACTTATGGCTGATTATCGAACAATGCAAGCTCGTGTGTTATGTGTAGATGCGTGGACAGGGGTGTGTTGTGGCAGTATATTCCAAGCTTAGCATAGAGCAGCTGAAGCAAAAGGACTGAAGAGCAAAAAGGCAACAGAAAACAATCACCTCCTTCAAGGGAGCACTACACAGTATATAGTCGCCTCCAAGAGCTCTGGTTAGATTGTGGGATTTATCATGTCTGCCTAGCGAGGCTGAATTGACGCCAGCCTGCCCGCGTCGGGTCGGGACAAGCTGGCATAATCGAGCAATGAGGCTGAGTCTTCTTAATCACATAGACTGTAGCAGTATTCCAGAATGAAAGATATGGTCAGTGGAGAAGAGCAGGAAATAAATATCGTCTACAAGAAAGAACAAGGCAAAGAGAGCTTCGGTTGTAGATGCGGCCGGACGAATCATGTTTTGTTTTGTCGCATCCCGGCTCGGCGGTCAACAACAGTACGAGCCTGATCAGAATGTCAAAGTTGCAATAATACTATACTAGGTAATGTCTACGTCCTGGAGAGACAAAGTATCATCTAATGGATGCAGCATACTCGGGTTACCAGATAGAAAGGCTTCTCGCGCAACTGACATAAAACCAACTACACCTTTCCTTTCCCACAGCCCTCAGCGCCATCCGCTTCATAGCCTCCTTGTACTTGTACAAGTTCATTCTAGATCAGGGCCTCCACCTGAAGGCGGGATGTTTCCAATCAAGGTCTTGCACCTGTTTCAATGACAGTCCATCCAACTCGGTATCAATATCCTTCGTCTCCCGCCGCTTATTATCCCCCCACATCCAAAACAGTAGGAGAATGGAAAGAATCAATATAGTTGACGAGGTAGCCAAGTTCAATCCATTGCCGATATGGTAGTTTGGCGCGTCAAAGGGGAGGAAAGACCAGGTCGATATCAAGCCCCCAACATTTCCGAACATGACATTCGTGCCAATGGCCGCTGAGCGAGCCGTATCTGACACGACATTGGCGGAGACTTGGGCATTGCAAAGTGCACCGTACGAAAAAGCTCCGGCTGCAATCAAAAAGGTTGCTCCGTAGCGGACGTGAGAATTGGTGCTGGCCAAGAACATGATGTATCCGCACATCATCAATGGCGCAGAGAGGATGAAGAAGATGTTGCGACGATCGTACCGCCATGAGAGCAGGGGGAATAGAAGGACAAAGAAAGCTCCCACGACATATGGCGGAACAGTGTGGAGTTGTTGCGACACAACCGAGTTCTTAGGATAGATCGTCTTGACAATAGTGGGGAGGAAGAAGGCCAAGCCTTGCACGGTGATGTTGTCCAGGAGGAAGATGAATGACGTGGCGAGGGTGACCGGGCTTATTATGCCACGGAGAATCTTGGGCACATCCAGTTTGTCGAGGACCTCTGTCGTACCAACGCGCTCAGACTTGACCCGAGCAATCGCAAGATCTTTCTCTTCTTGACTCAGCCATCTTGCAGTCTCGGGTCGGTCGGTCAGGGTGAAGAAGGAAATGAGTGAAAGACCGCAGGTGATGATCCCTTCGATAGCGAAGATCATCCGCCACTCATGAAGGCCTCCAAAATGGCTCAATTTGAGAATGGCAGAAGCCAAAAGGCCACCGAAAGCCCCAGCAAGGGGCGCCATAACAATATAGAGCGAAAGCCGGAATGCCAACTCGCTTCGACGGTACCCTGCAAAATCTGTGAGCTGGGACCAACGAACCATGGTTGCACCTGAAGCAAGTCGTTGCTACAAGAGAAAAACAATCTGTCAACGAAGAAAAAACTCACATCGAGACATATAATAAGCAATGCCTGGAAGCATACCCGCCTCGGCCACACCCAAGAGAAACCGTACACCACATGCCGCGCCTATATGGTGTACGAAGGCTGTGCAGATGGAAAATATTCCAAACGCAAGCGAGGTGGCGGGCAGGAACCAGCCGGGGCCAAAGTACTTGCACGCCATATTTGCTGGCAGCTCAAAGAGGATATAACTGATGTAGAAGGTGGAGAGAACAACATTATAGTCATTCCCCGTCAAATGAAGGTCTCTTTCGAGCCCAGCGAGTTTGGCGTTACCTGGAAGAAGGCCGTCAGTACCTCGTACGGCATTACACATTGGACCCTGTGCAACGAACCGATATTGGCACGATCAATGAAGCAAAAGAGGTAGAGCAGTGCAACCGTCGGAACGATATAGAGATCAATCTTCCAGCGCAGTCTGGCTTCAGCCTTGGGGTCGAAGGTCACAAGGGAGTGGCCATATCTAAGGTAGCAAGCGTCAGCAGCCGTTGGCCTATTCTCCATTCACAGCGAGAATCTGGTTGGCATACCTGTCGGTAGCAGCATGGCCTCTTTCCGCAGCCTCATGGAAATTCTCCGTGTGCATGGCGGCAGCCTTTTCGTTCATCGCCTCATCTTGAAGCGATTGCCGGACAGCATGATCCACCTGACGTTCCTCTGCGCTGTGATCTTTAGAAGCCATGTTGGATGAATCTGGATAAATGATCAAAGTGTGGCGATAACGAAAGATGTCGAGACAAAAGCATTATCTGGAGAGGAGGGGGCGACTGGGTCTAAGTAGTCTTGGGTCGCCATGCCATCGCCGAGGGCAGCCGTGGGTTGCTGATCGATTATTGGCAAGGTCCATCATCCGCTTCCATCGTCTATCGAATGGTCAGTGACGAATAAACAATCCGGGGCTTGCAGAGCGAGGGTCACAACCGTGAGTCTTGGCCTGGCCATCCGGAAAACGCACCTGGCACCCTTGTCAGCAAAGGACAAGGCTGGTCGAAGAAGCGATGGGGGTCTAGAATTGCGGGTGCAGCGGGTCCTGGAGACGAAATGACGGGGAGAGGAAGATGACGGGTCCAAGATGGCACGATGGCACGCTGGCACGAGGAGCAAAAGGATGGGTGTTGCGGCTTTTGCGGGGGGACCAATGATGACTTGCGGTGAGTGAAAGGACTTGCAAACCAACCCTTCCCTGCGCTCCTCTCACTCAACTCTGTACGAGGTTTTTGTCGCTACTCACCAGTTTCGCTGTGGCGGAAATAGTGCCATGCTTGGCTCTTTCGATCAAGCTTGATTGACAGACTCGTGTCTTTGTCTCTGTTACCAGTCTTACTGTGTTTGCCAAACACTCTCCATACTCGTAGACCAGACAAAAGACAGACAAAAGGCACAACTCATTGATATTCACGAGCACTTTCCTGCCCCCTGCGAGTCCAAGTTCGAGTTCGAGTTCGAGTTCGAGTCCTCCGTTCAGGAACCAAATGCTTCCGGGTGCCCGCCCCTGGTCAAAAGTCCTCCTGAGTGCCATCCGTTCCGCCCATTAGCACTTGTTCACTTCATCGCCCAGAAGACCTTGTGCATATCTCTAGCGTGCCCAGACACCGCCATCAGCCCCCATCCTCCGGGACTTCGACTCGGGAAGTAATGGTATGCGGGGACGAACTGGCTTGGCTCCAGTAGATGAACACCGCCCGCATTCCGTCTTGGTTGATCTCATCCCGAGAAATGTTATCCTTTCTTGTATCGACTCGGTCCGGTTGGATCACGGCGCAATAGCCAAGTTGGGCCTGCTTTAGGTCGATGGAAAGAAGGAACACGAGGATCTCACCAAGAGGAGGGACAAAGCGTGGCTTAAGTGCTTCATCCGAACTCCACCAGCGAAACCGTCCCCAAGGAACTACACGCAGACTTGCAACCCAAGGGCAGTAGGCCGGCTTCTTGCAACGTTCTCGGAAGCCTGATGCGGCATATGAGGCTCAACATGTCAGGATCCGACAGAGACAAATGGGACAGAGATTATGACAGAATCTCTTGTTTCCCTCTTCGCCCGCCTGATATACTCTTTCACTCATCTTCGATCCTGTACGAGGTGCTTGATGTCCTTTCACCTGGCTGAGTCATCCTTCATGTCTTTGGTCATACGTGCATTATTCCGCATTGACTCCAAGTGCCATCATTAGGTCCTTCAAGTTTTCCTCCAATCAGACCCGGAACTCCTCGCTGAGCAACAACATTCAATCCCTAAACACCCTCAACCAATCCCAGACCCATTCCTCGTTGTTGTGCCCGTCTACCGTCTATGACCAGAAAAACCGTCCTATCCCATTTCAATTTCATAAGGGATAGTCGTCCTTGAACACCAAAGAAAAGGAAATCAGGGCCGATCGAAGAACAGACGTGAAAACCTGGGGAGTGCTCAGCAATGAAAGCCAAGACAATCTCCTAGCCAGCTTATTGTCAAGAAGACACGGAGCTGCGCAGGCATTCGGAGTGGAGATATGGTCGCATGCAGGCTCGTTATATTTCCCAGAATTTCCGCTGACAGAATCGTGTTGCCAGGTCATTAGATGATGGCCAACTCTGGAATTCCAGGACGCGGTACGTGGACCGAACTGAAAAGGGGTTTTTGATGTCTTTGCTAGGTGTTATGGCCACATTCTGCGATTATTCTGATGGTTGTGGTACCGATGGTGAGCATGCTGTGGTTTGGGGTTGAGTTCGGGTTCGCTTTGTGGCGGCTGTTCTTTGTCTTTTTGGTCTTCTCCCTGAGGATCGTCCTTGTTCACCTCCTCATCTGGCTCCATCGCTCCCTTCTCCTGCCCTGCTGTATCCTCGTCCGGGTTCTCGTTTCCATCTGTTTTCTTTTCATCTTCTTCCTCGCCTTCTTTTCCCTCTTCTCGACTAGCATCGTCTTTCGTATCTTCATTTTGTTGACCATCACCGTCCAAGCCCTCCACGGACAGACCTTCGACGTCGGAAAACTCGCCCAACATCTCGAAGCGGAAGGGTTCTGGGCCACCGGCACCGTCAACATCAGGAGGATGTTCGAGATAGACATGTCCTGGTTCAAACCCGTGGTTGAAGATTTCTTCGTCCTTTTGCTTAGCGCTGTCGGCTTCTTGTTTGAGCTTGAGCATTAGCTCCTTGGTCACATCCATGACTTCTCCTCCCTCTTTCGGGTGCGTAATCTCTTGTGCTGCTGCGGCGTAGTTGAGAGCTGCCTCTACAAGACAACCACGGACGTCGTCCCCGACCCAGGAAGACAATATGCTCATCAGATCGGAATCAGCGCCCTTGAGAAGGCCGTCCTTTTTCAGGAGTGTCTTGAACTGAGGTAGGTTCCGGACAAACGCCAACAACCCCTGAACACGAGCGACTTGAACAGTCTCGTCGTTGACGCTGAACGTCACACTCATCACGTCGTGGCCATCGCTCGTATCCCATTCGGCGACGCTGTTGGGAATAAGAATGCGGCCTTTGTCACAGCGGTCATCCTCGGGGCCAAGGTCAAGGAGGGAGGTGCCAAAGTCGAGCGACTCAGAAGCAAAGGCGAGGTGGAACTGAGTGCCAATGTTGATCATGACCACAAACTCTGGACGATAGAAACTACCGTCACAATGTTTCTCAATGTTAGTTCGGGGGAAAGCTGCGTAAACTCTTACTCGGGGGTCGATCTGCATGCTTGACGGGAGGGGAACTGGGACGAAGTTGGTTCCGCCACGTAGACTCCCGCCGTCCTCATTGTGTTTGGTCATGAAGTTGTCAGGCACCTCTTGCTCGTACTCAAACTCACAGTCACCACACCGGAGATGGCACTTCAAGATTCGTAGAGGCTTGAAGCTGTAGACAAAATGGATGTAATCGCTGGGATGACGTACAGTTGCAACCACTTTCGAGGGGCTATTACCAACTGCTCTGTGCTGTTGCTCGTTCGGAATGAAGAATGGTGCCCAGTTCTTTTCGGTATGTTGTCGGTCGGCGTCCTTGATCGTGAGAACAGTCGAGTAGTTAGAGAACGGTCGGAAAATATACATCGCTCTCTTCCACTCGGTTCGTCTTGCGATCATGTTGAAAATGACCACTGGCTCCGCACCCTCCACACTGTCCTCCAGGATGATCCGGGGGTCTTCGGGTCCGTACAAGCTTCCGTCTTCCTCCCACTGCGTCGGGACGTCAAAGACCAGGGGGAACGTGAATTGCTGTCCACCCCAAGTAATGGTATGGTTGTCCAAATGTTCCCAGTCTTGATTATATAGTTGACCTCGCAAGAAGCTCATCTTAGGTACCGAGCGTGTTTTTGAAGGGCAGAAGATGACTCGAGTGACGGACAGAAAGACCTTCTGCTCTGGCAGCCAAACACTGGACCCAGAAAGGCGCGCCCATGTCTTGTCTATGATCTCATTCGCTTCCAGCATGGGGTCGTTCATCATCTCATCCGGATAGTCGACCATCGGGTGCGAGTCAAGGGACAGGGCTATTTGCTTGATGTCATCGTCGAGGAAGAAGCTCTTCTGCACCCCGACTGTTGAGTTGTATTTCAGAGTATCGCACGATCTCTTCCCAGGCAGTCCAGTATTCACGAACCCCGGTATCGGTAACGGCTCGAAGGGTCCCCATTGCAGGTAGTAATCAGACCTCGATCGGTCGACCTAGGACTTGTTAGCGAACAGCGCAGAGAACACACGGCTTCGACGCCGCTCACTTTTTTGTGATGGGCGATTGCCGAGTTCTCAGACACAAAGGTGTTTTGGAAAAACAGAACAATCAGAATAGTCACTACGGCGAAGATGCTGAGCCGTTGTATCCTTGCGGGAGCAGAGAATCTCTCCAGCGCCGGACGTATCCCCATATTGCCTATCTTCCTCCTCGTGGGCAAATGTCGCGAGGAGGGGAGGAAGACAAGAAAGAGAAAGACCGTTTGCTTCGATGAGTGGGGGTCGAAGCTTTTACTCCACGAGCAAGTCCCAGAACGTTATATCGATATGGGTTTCATCTAGTCGATTCGCTAGTGAAGGGGACCGATGAGATTAGTGTCTATGGTTGGTGCGGCGTCCACAGACAAAAGATTCCAGTCTTGCCCGACCAAGAACATGGTGGGAGGATCCGAGTTTAAGGCGGGACGAGAGTCGGGGATCGAGCAAGGTATCAATGGAGACCTCAGTTCACATAGGGGGGATTGACCAGGGGTGTTGATAGACCAGAACAGATTCATGCCTACGTCTCTCTTCCCGGTACATCAGAGAGAAGGAGGCCATGGCAACATAAAAAGGGTACTTGACATCAGTCAGAGCCAAAGCCTCGATCGTCTGCGGAGATTGCGTTTTGCATGTACGAGTAAGTCGCACGGATGGAGGGACACGTTTGGGCACTGGTGCACGTTGAAAAACCGCCCAAAAGCATGTTCAGAGTTCAGGGGATGAGTGAGATAGGCTGCTGTGGCGCGCCAAAATTGGATCTAGCCTCTGCCTCTGTCGACCACTCTCGTCCTTATCTTCCAGTCATTGGTGGACAGGGGGCTTTTTTTCCCCGATTGACCAACTTTTCCTTTCCAGGTGTGCTGAGACAACGAGCAGTCTCCCGTGCCCAGCCAAGCGAAATGTGAGCGAACAGATGGTGAGGATGCAGAAGAGGATTTGGATGGCCTGCTGTTCACAGATTGACGTCTCTTGCTGAGCCCTCAATTTATCACATGTCTTGCGTCTGTCTGACAGATTAGGGGTCTCAATCGAGTAAATCGGGGGCCGATCCAAGCAGCCACGCAACTCGGCAGGGATCAGAGCAGAGACGTGGTGTCTGCAAAAACCCCTGAGAGGGGACATCCTGGGCGGACCGTTGGGCGGGACGTTTTCTGCTACAATACCATCCAACGAGGAACACTGGGGACTCGGCTTTCTTGGAGCACCGCGTTCGGTCGTTAGCAACAACGCCTAGAACAAAACGCTCGGCAGTGCGCGTCGCGTGTTGCGCGCGTTCCTGTCGGGTACCTGCGTTAGTGTGGCGACTGAGGGGCAGTGAGGCTTGAGCTGACTCTGGGCTCTGTTGTCCACAAGGAGAATTGACACACCTGTTTGCTTGGTGACCCTCACACATTGGGACACGGCGGGGTTGCACAGTCTGATGAGTTGCTGTATTATATCAATTATGAAATGAGTTGGTTTCGTGGGCCAATATCGAGCGGACGAGGATTTGCATAGTTGAGAAAGTGACTGGGAGACCGAGGGGTCTCTGTCTGCTAAAGCTGCGTTTCTGACCACCCCCAGACTTCTTTCTCTTCATCACAACAACCCGACAAAATGCCTGTGAGATTCAATGGATTCCTGGATTGTATGAACTAACGACTTCCTGGCAGCCAGCCGTCAACGTCTATCATGAAACACGACTAACTCCTCGCACGCACCATTCCCACGTCTTCTACAGCGCCTTGCCTGTTGCTTCTGTACTGCAGTGAACCTAACACTCGCACCAGTGCCCCTTCTCCGATACCAATTTCTTCTCAGAAGATAAGACGCCAGCAAGTATACACTTCTCGTCTTACAGACCGAGCCATGTCAGAGCGACATTCTTAGTGTCATAGTGCTGTACCGTCTCCGAACCTCATTTATACCTTCTCCTGCTGCACTACCTCGACCTGCGCAGCACTTCCGCCAACGGCTGCCTTCTCTTCCAACACTCTCTCTCGCTCCAACTGATCACTGAAATTAGCTTCCCGTTGTCCATACCGTCCGATCTTGTACCAGGGAAGGCGGAACAATGCATCCATGCCTTCAAGACTGCGGCCGCTCGTCTCCGGGATGAAGAACCATGCCCACACCCCGCCCAGGATCGTGATCGCGGTGAAGAACCAGAATGTTCCCTTGGGGCTAAGATCAAGGAGCATATTTGGCACAGCGCGCGAGTTGCCGTATTGGTTGACTGTTTGTAGACCGTATTAGCATCCTGACCCTAACCCTTAGGAGCAACCGGGACTCACCAAAATGGAAGCACATTACGAGTGAGCTGCTGACAGCGCGGATCCTGAGAGGATAGATCTCAGCATTCAAGAGGTACTGGATGCTATTCCAACCTAGAGCCCAACCGACACCTGAAATGTATATCATGACGATACCACCAGTTGAAGCATGCTTTTGTGAAGCTGTGAAGACAGTGTCGTCATCGATATTGGGCACAGCTGTCAAAAAGGCTGCAATGTAGCACATCGAAATGGCTTGTAGGGCAATGCCGATGGACAAAGATCTCTTTCGTCCAATAACGTCGACCAAGAACAAGGCACAGAAAATGGAGGCAACGAACTTCACAACCCCGCTGCAGATCAAAACGCAGTCAGTGACTGGTGTAGGGTGTCACCTGGGGGGAGGATAGAACTCACAAGATGGCTGTGGCGTACAGCTATTATCCAGTCAGTCCTGTGCTGCATAAAAGTGTGATTGCATCAGACTTACCTTTTCATTGTCCCCTTTGGTGCCGAGGAGCGCAAACATCTGTAAATCATAAATCAGCACAACTCAATATAGTGGACTTCCAACTGCCACTGGTTTCTCCAGAGAAAGACAGCCATCGTAAATGGGCAACATACGTCAGGAGCATATCTAAACAGCGACTCAATGTCAGTAACAGCGTTAAGAGGCAAATTAGTCTGAAACAAATGTTCAAAGAGACAAGAGGTAGTTCCAATACGTACATGGTGATACTTTGAGCACCGGACCATTGACCCAGCAACTGAGTTCCAAGTCCCAGGTAGATGCGATAGAAGTTGTTAGGCATGCAGAACATCTCTCGGAGAATGCCTACAAAGCCCTGGCCCATGGTCGCTTCCTGCTCTTCATTCAGTTGATGCTTGATACCGTTGATCTCTGCCGTGACGTATTCGTCGTCGGGGGCGAGGCCTCGAATCTTGGCTAGGTTGGCTATTGCGTGGTCTACCTTGCCCTTCTTGATCAGGAATCTAGGGGACTCATTGTTGAACCACGACAGAACGAAGATGAGACCGGCAAAGATGAGGTGGAGGGATGTCGGCACCATCCAGGAGGCTTCCTTATTTTGGTTCATGTGGAGACTGCTTCCCCAAGTCGAGAAGTATGCCAGCTGTAGAAGGTCAGTTTGCTGAGTTGACGGGAGGGAGTATCGTCCTCACCATGATTCCAATGTACACCGAGCCTGAGAAGACGCAAGTGCAAAGTCCTCGGACGGCCCGGGGTGAGATTTCGGAAAGGTAAACAGGAGCGATGACGGTAGTTTGGCCAATTCCTAATCCTGCAATAAAGCGACCAGCATACACCTGGCCCAATCGTCCGTTATTGGTCATGAAGATGACAATTCCAAGAATCCAAAGGAGACATCTAGATGTAGTCAGCGCAAAGCTTCTGAGCACTATAAGAACGAGACAGCTCACAGTTGTCGAGTGGCCCAGAGACGACCGATACGGTCGGCGAGAACAAAGGCTAGTAGGGCGCCACCGACGCTACCTATCTGAACCATTGCGGAGACATTGCCCTTGACATTTGCATAGTCATCCTTATCAAGTTTGTCGAAACCTAAAAGATGCTGGAAATCATCCGTGTTAAACGTGCCTGGTCGGACACGGTCAGTAAAGATCGGGCTGGCGGTGACGTTCCCGTTGTGTCTCTTACCGCTGATCAACCCTTCATCGCTATACATTGCTGTCAGCTGGAGCATTCCTGGATAATGGGATGATACAGGTGGCCACTCACATTCCTCTAGCAGCACCCATAATGCCAAAAGAGACAACCGCAAACCAAAGTCTCCAGTTTAGAACTTCCTTGGGTTCATCCGACAGGGAACTACCAAGGCGGAAGATGTTCAGAGGTTTACCTCCTCCTCCACCCATGATTGCGATTTGGGGGTAGATTTCTTTTTAATGTTTTGAGAAGGACAAGAGATTATGGTAAACGTATCCGCAGGGTCACACTGGCCTGAGCAATCCGTGCAAGGACGAAGGGCGAGTTCGTCCATCTTAAATATACCAAGACCTCTACCAAGAAACTGGCCTCCTCGCCCGACAGCTTGGGTGGTGGCTTGGAATTGCTTCAGAAAACCTTGCTGGCACTCGAAACCTTCTTCGCAGCGCCATTGACGATGCCTTTTCCCATGCCAGATCTGGCAAATCCACGGAGAAAATCGAGCGGGCGCCAAGGAGTTGGATTCTCGTTGTGCAGCTCAAGACCGTCAACTTGCGGGGGTCGGGTGCAACATGATGGAACATGTTCCTCTGAAGGAAGTCCCCCAAAGGGATGGTACAGGAGATGAGCGGCGGCATCAGCCTATCAGCAGAAGCGAGGTCAGCTTTGATGTAACAGCATTTCCATTGACAGAGGGAGCATCAAGGGCGGAATGCGAGCTGAGATGTCGATCATTCAAGGTGCCAAGATTCCACGTCGTCATGCGAGCACAAGAACAGCACCAATAGTGATATGGTTGAGGCGGAAGGTAGGAGTGGCTAAGAGAGGAGCAAACCGATCGAGGAAGGCTTCCGGTCGGAGCGAAAGAACATCCCCTTGACGTTCTGCGTTACAAGCCCAACCCGGGGTGACACGGAGCAGGGAGACAGGGAGTTGAGCAGGGTGTCGAGATAGGTGTGGATGCCCTGGTGTGTCTAGCAATTCCACTCCGCAGAAGTCGAATGCCGCCCCGCACCCATTGATTTGTCGTCTCAAAAGCCGACGGCACCAGACGGCGCCACTGAACTTCTCTTAGCACTTCCCCCAGATCCGCCCCATCATCGCACCCTCCGCCTTTTCTTTCAACGCCGACCTCGTTTTCGTTATTGTGTCTGGCGCCGTTTTCATCCGACTCTGGGAGCGGAACCCAACGACAACGATGGTCGAGGATCATCGAAGAAATTTTCAGACTTTCACTATGTCGGACCTGAGGCCGTCTGACACCGTGCCGAGAATTTCTCCTTCCTGTAGGGATATTCCTGAACAAAGCTATCCGTGTCGCAAGGCGTGCGCGCGGTCATGAAGAACTGCATGAGATGAAAGAGGGAGCAGCGAATGAGACGAGAATAGAATAAACGTCACAATCCACAGGAAAGGGGTCGATTACCGGGTGACCGAGTATCTTTCAACTTCAGAAGAGATCTTCATGTTTATCCGGGATTGTATTTGATCCCCAGCAGCTACTCAAAGCTTGCTCTTTCCTCCCACAACCTTCATCAGCGCCCGACCGTTGCTCAGAACAACCTTACCATTGACCTCAGTGAGGAATCGGACCTCTTCCCAGCCGTCCTTGATGTCGCCAGTTCTCCAGATCTTTGTCACAAGCTTCTGACCGGGTTTTACAGGCGCGGCGAAGCGAGCTCCAAATTCCTTAATGTTGGCTGGATCACTTCCACCAAGGTTTTTGAGGAGGGCATGTGCCGCAAAGTTCCAGGTCGACAAACCATGCATGATCGCGCCTCCGAAACCAATCTGCTTACCGGGTTCAGGTGTCGCATGGAGTGGGTTATAGTCGCCGTTGAGTCTGCAGTCGCTTAGTGTCAGAGACGCTGGTATTGGAAACCAGGTTGGAGCTGCTTACCTGTACAGATGTGCGCTCTCCGGAGTCAGCTGCTTCTCGCTGACTACATCGGGACTGTTTTCCCGGCCCTTGGGCGGCGGATAGTTGACGGACGCAGGGCCCTTGGGCCCACCCCAACCGCCCTGGCCGACAAAGAAGCCAGAGCTGATCACCCGACTGTACACCTCACCGCTCTCCTTGTCCACGATGGTCTGCTCAGTCTCGACCACCGTGCCAGGTTTACCCTTGTCGTAGACTCCAATAACTTTGGACCGCAGCTCGAATTTTCGGCCCGCGGATGTCGGTGGCAGAGGCTTGAGGAATTCGATGTGGCGCTGGCCATCGACGGCACGTCTTGGGTCCATCTTGGGAATGCCCGGGATAGGATTGCTGGCTTGAACAGCATAGAAGTCGATGACTTCTTGTGTGGTCTTCTTGAAGGCTAACGCATCTGTGAGTTCGGAGCTGTGGTGGACAAGCCAGGACGAGGACAGGACTCACGCAGGATGATCGGGTATGTGGGAAACACGGCGAAATTGGGATGGAGTTCCTACAGAGTTGTCAGTGAGAGGTGTCCAGTGTACTCGAGGGGCCTCGCTATCAGGCACTCACGTAGATGAAGTGCAACTCATCCACCGTGCAGCCAATGCTCACGGCGAAGAGCAGGACATCTCTCTTCAACCACGACACCTCGGTCGGAGGATATTCGAAGCCAACACCAGGACCTGACATTCTGATTCGAGCGCTGAGGTATTCTTTGGAGAGGAAGAAAAGTATCCGAGCTTTAAATGCACCTTGGTCAGCTCCAAAATCAAACAGAGGACTTGGGAGAGGAAAGGATTACATTGGACAAAGTCAGCTTCAAGTTTGGGGGGGTTTCGAGGTGCGCGGACTGGGATGTGGGGAGCCGCGTGCCGAGGTTAGATGTTATGCCTCGATCACAACGTTAGCCGGCAAAAGGCCACCATCACGAAGAGTAATCAATCAATCACTTCTATCGAAACAAGGACACTTCATCGAATTCAGCGTGCAATGTCAGATGTAAGATCTCAGCTCGAGGTAGCTACGACATCTATCGTCGTGTGCCTTTATTATTGAATATTTTTCGTTTATCAAAATCAGCGTCAACTCGTGGGGTATCTTAGACAAATAACGAGGAGCTTGGGTTTGTTTGTTCCGGGGGGCCTCCATCTCGGTCACCTTTTTCGTCGTAAACGAGGTATTCATCCATGTGTCTGTTCTCATCGCCCTTTCACAGATCAATGAATGCTACGGGATCTCCAAGGGTTTATCCAGGACGGATGTAGACCTCATGATCACGCCGAATAACCATGCAAAGGATGGATGTCGTTCCCATTGTTGTCATGGGATCAGCACCTGCGAATGATCAGTAATTCGCGGCTACGTCGGGGGACAGGGAGGCCTTACATTCGGTATTCGCAGGTTCCGCGCGCGGATCGTCTGGGGTCCGAGGTCTCGAGTTCATAGTCGATCTTGATGTCGAGATCTCGTCGGTTCTTGCTATTGGGCTTGTTGGAGAGGAAACCCTTTACCGTTTCTCCTTCCTCCACAGTCAGAACCTGTCGCAGATAAAAGACAGTCTGTTTCCAGTGCGTATATTTGGTGTGAGGCCCCGTGGAGAATTTGATGGGCTTGTGGCACGCCGTGAAGTCGATATCGAACCACGCGATAAGAGCATGGATGAAGTCGTTTCTTTGACACCGAAGCTGGAAGGGCTCTGAAAATGCCAGCTCGGCCGGTTTGACCGTATTGAGGTCAATAGTGAAGACAGGGCACGGGTCCGTGACGAGTGCCTTGAACTCCACGGTGTCGACTAGAGGTTCACTCAGAGCGCTCTCTTTCATAGGGGAGAAATCAAATCCGTAGACATTATCCCAGACTGGAAACGGAAAGTCAGCCTGCGCCCTAACCACCTTGTTGACCGCACTTACATCCGATCTTGTCCTCCTTGTACTCTCCATCCTCAATGCCCGCCATGAAGATCGTGGCCTTGTCTGGGAAGATTTTGCCGCCCGGCCTCAAATACTTGTCGCGAGCGTAAAGGACCGTGTCAAGCATGCTCTCGTATAGCAGGAAGTAGCCCATCCATTCGGATATTATGATGTCGACTTTGCCATTGTTCAGATGTTGTGCAGGTAGCTCCACCTCTTCCATTTTGCCTTGGAGTAAAGTAATCTTCTTTGAGAGCCCGTTGGTCTCGACGATGAGTTTGGCCTTGTTGATGATGCTGGACATGTCGACACCAATGACATGTCGAGCACCCGCCCTTGCAGCGAACCTAGTCGCAGTCAGCTATGTCTCTGCAACCGCAGGTCAGTGGATGCACAAACATGCTGAGGATGCCTGTGCCGCAGCCGACATCGAGGACGACTTTGTCTTTGAAGATATGTGGATTTTGGTAGATAGCGTCTCGGTAAGATCGGGTCCGGACTTCATCTTTCTGCAATTGTGATCAGCTTGCGATTCACTACAGGTGGGAGGTAGGTTTGGTTCCGTACCAGCATCTCTTCGTGGATTCCATGATGATCGTAACTGTGCTTGGGATTACTTGACGCCATTGTCATTTTGGTAGCCGTACCAACCTCGTAAAGTAGCGAACTTCAGAATGTTCCATGCCCGCCATCCTTTCTTCGGTAGACATATTGGCCATATCAGCCACCGACGGGCCAGGCTTCGTGCCGTTCATGACTGCTGATATTGAAAACAAGGATTGAACCGGGGAGCAGTCACTGGTACAGTACTCTCTATACCAGCCGGTGAGCATGAATATTGATACCAGGCTAAACAAAAATAAAATAAAGTTTTGAGCCTAGACTAGCGAACACAGCCAGACAGGGAAAGGCACACGTGATCAATGCCTAGGCAAACTGAGAGTGACGATATTTGCGCTGTTTTCCATTAATTATAGTCTACCTAGGCAGCCTAGGTACTGGTGCCTGTAATTGGTAAATAGTCAACGCTATGAGTTGAAAAGAGCTCCTCTTTCAGAGGAAGCAAAAAATACCTCCAAATAAAATTTTAAAGTATCTGACAGACTGGACACAATGGGATTTGAACCCATGACCTCTCGCACATTTATTCCCTTCGTGTCACTCGTTGAGGGTAATGCAAAGCGAGCGCTCTACCCCTGAGCTATGCGCCCGAATAATAGTCATTTTGACTAAAAATCGGTACCTATAATATATTATCTTTTATCTTTTGTGGGATCGCTTGGCACTCGGAACTTTTCGGACACGTGGAATATCGGGAATAATTACTCACCGTTCTCTGAGACCGCGTCTTCGCTCGCACCTCGCAAATGGGTTTTCCACACAGTGTACGCACTCTTTGGAGGTTCTCGAAGCAGTAACTGCATCGGAGCTCTCACTGACTCCGACAAGATGACAAGCTTTTGCTCCAAGTCCCGCTGACGATGTTTATCTATTCCGGGACTTCTTGAACGAAACGTACAGGTCAAACAACTTCAGATATAGGTGGATTGACTGACTGGCTGCATTTTGGTTCTGCTCAAGGTTCTGCTCTATCTTTTATTTTCTACTACTTCTCAAAGCATGGTGTATGTATCCGTTTATCCGTAGGCGATGTCTGTAGCTCGCGTTCTCACGTTGGTCCTGGTAGGCTTCTGGGCTAAGCTGAGATGCCCACCTCTTCCTTTCTCTTTATATCTGCGTTCGCGTCGACATCATCCAGCACCGATTCTCCTCTCTTCGCAGCCTTCACGCGCAATTTCTTGATCCTCCTCGTCTGGCGTTCCGTTTCCCGCGTAACCCACCAGGTAAACAAGGTGACCAGGATACAAGCGCCGATGATGCCCATGGCCACGGCAAATGACACAGTGTAGTGTGGCGCATATTTGGACTGGAAGATCTGTGGTCCAATTGCCCCACCAATCTGACCGTAGCTGTTGACAAAACCGATGGCGAACGCAGATCCCGTTGCACGAGAAGTGGTCTGAACACGCCACGGCCACATCATGGGGTACCAACTTTGTGCAATTGAGTTGGCCAACACAGTCGCTGCGTAGACGCCACCGTTGTTAGGAAACGTGTACAGCACGCTGTAACATGCTAATATGGACACGAGGAAGCCGAGTGGGATTGTGGGGCGAGGCAACCAAGCGCTGTCTGCGAAGTATCCGGAAACGGCGATGATCGTTATGGAGAGGAAGGACGTGGGTATATTCAGGAGTTGGCTTTTCGCAATTGACCTGTTGAGAAAAGAGAATGAGTATCGTAGATGAGTGTTTTCCGGGCGTTTCAGCGAGCTTGCGGGTACTTACGTGAATCCCAAGTTCGCAATGACCGTCGGTTGATAGAACCCCAGACCTGTCGTGCCAACAGTCATCGTTGCCCAGACGAGCGTAAACAGCCACATCCTCTTGTCCTTCAAAGCTGTGACGATTTCGCGGAAGCTGAAATTCAATTCTTCCGCTCGCGGGGCATTGGCGGGCAAGCGGGCTTGGATGAATGCCTTTTCCTTCTCGCTCAGCCATTTGGCCTGCTTCGGGACTGTACAACTGATCAGCCCGCGATTTTCTCCTGAGAATCACTTTGTACTCACAGTCTGGCAAGACGAAAAATAGCAAGATACCAAACGCAATTGTAATGACCCCTTCGACGAGGAACAGCCTAGCAGTAATCTCCATGAGTCGACCTTTCCCTTTTCATTGAGGAGGAAGCAGTTCTGAAGCTTACCATTGCCACCCAGAAAGGCCATGGCTCCCTGAGATTGTGTCGAAGCCGAATGCCAACACGCCACTGAGGACATTGGAGAAGTTTCCAAGAGCATAAAAGTAGAGGAGACGAATCGACATCTCGTCGGGCCGGTACCAGTACACCATTTGCAGTAGCACGCCGGGAAACATGCCTGCTTCGCACATGCCGAGGAACCAACGGGCTGTATAGAGTCCAGCCTTGTTCTTGACTGCAGCATGGCATGCGATTGCAAGACCCCAGGAGATCTGCGACATCATCAACATACTGCGAGAAACTCTGAGTGAGGACTATTCCTTACCAAGATGCGGGACTGCCATCGAGAAGGAAGCATCTTCTTGATGAATAGGTTGCTCGGAGCCTCAAAGATGATGTAAGGTATCTATGTTGCAATGAGTACTTATGTAGACCAAGTGTAAGGGGATGTAGCGGGCCAACTCACAAAGTAAATGGTCGAGACAAAGTTGTACTCATCCGCGGTCATATGCAGTTGGGTCATAATGTTGTCTGGGGTTCCCTTATTCATGATTCGAGCGTTGGCCGCCTGTGAAATTTGGGTCAGTGCCTGATATTGACAGTCCCGGTCAATGGGCAGTGGAAGTAGCTGGTTCATACATTCTGATAGTCCATGTTCTTGAGTAAGAACATGATACTGCACAATGGCATGAGATGCCAATCCACCCTCCGCATCAGCTTCTTCTCCTCGGCCGCAGTCAGTAGAGTGCGAGCCTTCATCCGCGCAGCATCGAAACCGACGATCTCATTCTCAAGGGAAGAGTCCTCTGCAATCTCTTCACCACGACGGGCGACATGGATCCCATTGTCCTCTTTGGTCTCTGAGACAACAGGAATGCTTGAGTTTCCCTTGTCATCCGAGACAAAAAGCTTGTCTGCCATTGTATCCCAAGAGCCTTGGGGAAGCTTAGATGCTGATACGAATGCTTCAGTCCCAAGCCCAAGGTACATCTGGCCAGGCCGTGCTCTTTGTACTCGAGCGAAACATCGGAACGCTCCCCATTGCTTACCATTTCTCTGGGATCAAAAGGGACTTCTCCGACTAGATGCGGAGTTGTGTGGTGGTTCCAGACACCTCATTGGGTTGTTGTTGCATATCAAAAATGATGCCATCGGTATAGCAAGATGATGCCATCGACAACCGGCATAAACTCATATCCCACCAAAAAGGATCAATCTTTTCAAACGGCGCCGTTCATAATAGCAATTATCCTCCCTTTTCTTCCCATTGACCATTATCTCGGATCGGAGTTAGGGTCGTCTAACGCGCGGCGCCATCAAGATTCCTGTTCCACGGCAAAAGAGGGGAGTGAAGTCAAAGGAACCGAGACCATTTGGCCACTTCCCCTGATGTCTAGAGTTAGCCATCAAACTGTGAGATTTCGTAGGTATAATAGACCAGCACACAAGAGATACCTCGATGCCTGGCCGTCTCTTGCTGCCCAGCCATGGGTCATTCTGGCCTCGAGGAGTGTCCTTACTCCCCGTCGCTGACGGGACAGGTGGATGATCTTGATGGCTTAGCGTTGGCTAGTGAAGACGAGGATCTTGCCGTTGAGCGTGTAGTCCATGAGTTAGAAAAGTTAATGGCAAAAGTCCCCTTGGTTGACGCATGCCGATGGACCGAGACGTTGTGCTCCATGCTCTCTTGAGCCGGTGTGAGAGAAGGATGAATTCCACACTTTGTCCAACCGCCACTTGGCGGTGCCGAGGAAGTGGAAGCCTGAATTTTCGCCTGCGTCCATCACGACACAGCAGAGTATTTCAATAGGACGTGGTTGGTGACTGAAATGCGAGTACAGGCCCGCTCAAGATAGGGGACTTGATTTCTCTCTCCAGTCGACAAATTATATTGTGTGATACACAATTCTAGTGCTGAATCGCTTCAGACTTCGTTCCACCGCGTCGTTTTCTACTTATCCATGACTTCAACCAACCCTCTTCCCTCCAACACCACGCTAGAGTCAAACTATCCTGCTCGTTGACCAGCAATCCAATATCTCGAGTGACTTCTCAAATACAAAAAGGCTCAGACAACTCAATAAACAAGAGGCACGCTTGCTAGCTTGACGCTGCCAATCGCTAAACTGCTGGAAATCAATATAGTGGCAATAAACCCTGCATAAGCTGAGTGGCGGCTCCTCCGGATCAAATCCCCCCTCCAGCCATTATTCTTTTGATATCCAATATTTGTGTCCATTGATTAGTTTTCCAATGTCTTGCTTGCGCTGCGTATCCGCTCATCGCCGAGAGCGGCCAGCCAGAGACACCGCTCAACGATTCCCTGGACTGGTTCAAAGTTGTACCTGGAACTGGCATCAATTAGCCGTAGAAGACCTTTGACAATGATAGCCGTGCTCCTATAACGTTCAAAGTTGACAAGCGACTCGTTCCCGCGAGTACTTGCAACATGAGAGGGCTTTTGTGCATTATATGTCAAGTCACGAATATACAATCCTGGGGTACACGTTAGCATCTGCGTCATGGGTCGTAATGAAGAAATGACCAACCTAGAAATGGGATGCAGCCACCGCTGAGATCGGATGATTCCATTTCCACCCTCAGATCGTGGAAATTACGCAACGGTTGCGCGAGTGCTTCCATATGTTTCAATAACGACTTGTCCGAGCTTGACACCAACT
The DNA here is from genome assembly GCF_000835455.1 of Fonsecaea pedrosoi CBS 271.37. Lineage (NCBI taxonomy): Eukaryota > Fungi > Ascomycota > Eurotiomycetes > Chaetothyriales > Herpotrichiellaceae > Fonsecaea > Fonsecaea pedrosoi. Next base: position 4,353,472 of record NW_013550612.1, read on the forward strand.
CCCAAGTCCTTGCGAGTCGCGTACAGTCGGTCGAGGTCAGCGCAAGCGTGAGTTGCAGCATTGTGGCGTAGTTGTGTAGTCGGCGAGCATGTGCTGCGACATGGATGTATTTGGTGATGACTCGTGCTCTTTCATGAATGTCCTGTGTCAGAACAATTTCGGACAAGGTCCATTTGACAACTAGGTTAAACCGCGTGCTGACTAGATCAATGCCTCGCACGTTTCCGTTGCACACACACTCGACCCAATCTAGAACGTCATCTGTCTTGCTGCTCCACCGCATCTCGACCAGGTCGGACCATTCGACTTCGGACAGTGCAGACTTTTCTATCAGTGTCATTTGTTGCGCAAGAACTTGCGAGTCGCAAGCGAGGATGAAAGGCATATGCGCCGGACCTGCCGGGAGACGTGCCAATGGCTCTGTGAATGATAGGTTTCTTTGCTCGGTGGTCGGCTGATCTTTATTCTGGCGTTGAGTCGTTTGCGCTGTCTTGCTCTGTGGCATGGGATCCGAGGCTCGTTCTAGTGGAGTTGGGATGCGCAAGTTCACCACCGAGGCATAGGTCAACGGGTGTGCTGGTATCTCCAGCCCAGATATAGCTGTTCCAGGGGCGGCAAGCATGGGCGAGATAGAACGACCTGCGACTTCGGAATAATTGATGATGTCCACAGATATCTCTGAAGACAGGTCTGAGAGGTTCTCGTCTTCATCTAGAAGGAAGGATCGTGCACTGTCGTTGGCAGTCTCTGGTCGTGGAATACTTGTCCTGTGCTTGACTCCGCTCGGTGGAGGTCCCTTGGGTAGATGGAATAGTTGAGGAGGATCTTGTGGAAAATACCCCGGTGCAACCATAGGCAAATCTGTGTTTGGTTTCATGGGCAGAGCCTCGGCGGTGCTCTCATGACCTGCTTCCCGTTTCAATAATGGCAGAGATCCATAAGACTCGTCAGAATCGGCCACGCTTTCCGTTGGAAGGCCGAAGATGGAAGATCGGCGAGAGGATGTCGGCTTCAGTTCCACCACCAGAGGCTCTGGAGTAAGGGGTTCGTCCCCAGACTGCTCCGAGGCGACTTCATCCACTGTCGTGCGAATGGCGCTGGTGAGAGCAGGAGCTGGCACCGGATGATCGGTGGTCGGTACGGAACTACTAGCTCCTGGCTGAGACATCCGACTCAGCTCTGGTAGGGATCGTCTCCTTGCAGCAGTGTCCAGCGGATTCTGTTCCATTGGTGGTGATCTCTTCTCGTACCGGCCCTCAAGCTTCATCAGGGTTGCTTCGAGTCCGCCATCCTCGTCATCGGGAATGGCAGAAAAGCCAGCGATAGCGGCCTCGAAGGAAGGCCGAAGGTGCTGGGACGAGTGAGTATTGATCAGAGATATGGGTTTTTTGGGTGGCGGGACTTCTACCGAAGCGATACGCTGAACAGTATCCGTTTTCATGATAAGTAATGATCCATGAGTTGATTCAGAGATGACGCTCGCAGTATCCAGTGAAGCATGGTGAAATGCATGATCCAATTCCTGCACGTTTTCCACTCGACGTAGGTCTCCTCCTGGCCTCCGTCTAAGGGTTTGCGGCGGGAGTCGTGTCTCGGGATTCGAGTGTCGCGCATCGATGTTTCCGTTCTGCATGGATTCTGGGACAGAGGCTTCTTCAGATTCAATGACAAGATCTGCATCCGCGAAAGTATCGACTGGCTTGATCTCCTCCCGAACAGTTCTGGAGCTGGCCGTCGTAGGAGAATGTGCTCTGTCAACCGCAACCGGGGACTCAGCCTGCACATCGAACACAGCATCGGGTTCGATGAGCTCTCTTGTGACCAGTTCTGAACTGCTCCTGTGTTCTTGTGCTGGTGGCAGACCTATATCATGTGGAAGGACGTTTGAACTCCTTTGTGTTGCAACACCATCAAGACTGGCTCTTCGATCATCCAGTAGTGTAGGACCAGGCATACTGAGTAGAGGTAAAGGAGCAGTCTCCCCGTAATCAAAGTCGATGTCTGGGACTGGAAGCGCGCCAGACATCGAAGGGAACTCTGGACGCGTATCGTCAACTATTAAAATTGAGCCACTTTGACGAGTGGCATGACTTGGCATTCGCTGTGGTTCCTGTTCATCCTCAGCTGAAGCGGCTGGCTGAAGAGGACGGTTAATGGCAAAGAATGGAGCATAACTGATTCGATGTTTCGAAGGAAATTTTGTCTCGTAGTTCTGACATGCCGCGGCCGAGAGAAGATCGATACGCATTTCGCCCTTTCCAGGAACAACCGTTCCAAGCTTGTTTCGTAGCTCGTCATGAGATTTAGAAACATTAAGAGGCAAATGTGCCGTTTGACCACGTACCGGACCATCTTGGGCAGACTGAGTAACTGTGATCAGGGTCATATCGATATGACCATGTTTACTCCCGAGAACCTTTCGTAACGAACCAAAGATATTCCTTGCAACAGGTTGAGCCGCAGAGTGTGTACCATGCTCCTTTCTAGGTCCTCTGGAGGCCCCCATTTCTCGTCTGTCGAGAGATTGCGTGGACTGCGAAGACACAATCTGAACGAAAGGAGTGCTTGGGCTGTAAAGAAGTCCTCGAATAATGCTTCCATCTTCCACGACCTGCACAGGAGGTTCAGCTTGCATTTTGCGAGGGGTTGGCTCTCTGTTGCTATCAATTGAGCTTGCTCCTCTCTTGTGGCCAATGACCTTTTGAGCTGGTAGGGGTTGAGTGACTACGTGCAAGTTCGCGGGCGCGTTCTTTCGTCTTAATTGAACAGAGACCGGATGAGGAGCTTTCGAATGACTTTCACTGCCACTACCGCTAGGGCGTAGAAGGTGCTTGGGAACGAAACAAGAGGTTGCTTGCACGCTGCCATCGCTCAGTAGACCAGAATTTCCCGATGTTTGGCGATCATGGCTTGGCCTAACGGCAGTATCTGCTTCGAACCAACTTTGTTGCGCCTTTCGTGAGACTGCGGTCTGGGGGGTTGCATGCTGTGCCTGAGCAGGATGAGCGACGGTCCCTTGCCGTGGGGTACGGTCAGTCTCATCCACTCCCCCGGGTTGAATGTCTTCTTCCTGTTCACCGTCCAGATCGAAATTCTCGGCACCCCAGCATAACGAGCATCGCCCATTCCAGCAACGTTTCAAGTCGCGCAGGAGTTTGAGGTCGCTGAACCCATTCGCTGGATTTGCCCTGACGTCGTTGTACAGTCTGTTGACCTCGTTACAAAAACGTACTCGAAGGCGGTGATCAACAAAAAAGTCATCCATAAAATAATTCAGGATCCAATGACGAAGGGCGGCAAACGTGCGTACGCGGATGATCCTGCCGTCGTCTTCTAAGCGACCTATGGCCCACCTTAACCTCGCAAGGAGAAGATCAAGCACTTGATAAGTCGACATATAAGACCGAAATGTCAGGAAAAAATCAGAGACCAGCTCATAGTCCATGAAAGAGTCCGACGATATTTGGGCGATAATCCGAGCAGGTGTGGCCGCAGTGATTTCCCTCACGTTCTGGCAATAACGGACAACCGAGGGATCATCATACATTTCGGTCAATCGGTCAAAAACTTGTGGTTGGATGATGCTGGACACACTGGACGTCGAGGTAGATGATGCCTTGGCGAGTAATGGCATGGGAGGTGTAGCGGGCGGCGGCTCCTCTCCGCCGCTCATCTCTGTTGCTTCCAGTTTTGCGAAGGCTTTGATGCTAGCAGGCGGCGGCGCTGCAAAGAATCCCTCTGCCTGCATAATAGCTTGAGTAGGCGTGACGTCCGAGGGAGTGATAGATCCCCTGGTGAATGAGGACCCCCTCAGCATTGGAGTTCCATTGGAACTGAGGCGGAATGTACCGATACGATAATGTGGAATAGGAACTTCTAGGGTGGGATGAAATTCTAGAGCCATTTCTTCAGTGGATTCTTGTGATGTCTTTGGTCTTGCGGTCTCGGGGCGATTGATAACGATCCTCAGTGTCCGCGACTGTGGAGCCAGCAATGATTGGCGATGTTCTTCAATAGTAGAGAAGGACTGTGACCGACCGTGACTCGAGAAGACCCTGGGCCTCGGTGAACGTCTAACAGACCGTTTTGAAGAGGTTGTCTGCTGCGAATGAGAAGAGGTTACTGATCGGGTGGTTGAGACCTTTTCATTCACAAGGGGTCTTTGTTCGCCATTGCTCAGAATAGCTGGTGCTGTTGACGGTGAATGCACTGGTGAGGCAACAGAGTGTGGAGATGCATTGCTTGTTTGATGCGTTGACGGCGTCAGGTAGAGGATCCCACCAGTCCCTACATTACCAACAGTGAAGTTGCGACCATGGACATTGTCTGGGACCGTCTCCAGCGGCTGCTTGGGCTTTTTAGATGATTTCGTTGAGCGCTGTCTCAAGACCTCTGTACTATCCTTGACGCGCCTGAGCGATACCGGTGCCTTCCTGTCTGAAATACTGGGAGCAGAATTGTTTCTATTGTGGGTGCGGGAGACGTCGGTGTCAGGTGTTTTGGTACTTTTTCTCGGACTCGACCCATACTGCGAAGCAGAAGGGACGGTGGTAGTCCTGGTAGTGCCAGTAATGTGACTAGCAACCGCCGGGTCGAGGGAGATCAAGGAAACGCGGCTGCTGAGGGAGGATTCGGAGGCAACCATGGCGGCGGCCATTGCATCAGCGAGGAAGGCCAAGTGGAATATCGAGGTTCATGGTCATGCGCAAGCCACCCCAAGCACAAGTTTGTGAGTGCCAGCAACCAGCAACGAATTCATGGCATCGACAGCGACTGTCGGAAGGACAATTTTGCTAAGTATTGTGTGATGGTATTTTCACGCACAGTTGGTCCGCTCGGCAAATCAGTGGCCTCGAGGTTGGGAATTAGGACTCATTTGCGACGCGACACGGGCTCGATTGTATAGGAAGTGGATATGGTTCCGCCGCTCCTTTGGCCGAGATTCAGAAGGTACTGGAGCATAAGACGCAAGAGAAGGGACGGAACGACGATTCGCGCGAAGGGAATGACAATTTGCAAAGGTCAGTAAGGTCAGTCAAGAGAGTGGGAAGGGAAGTCGAGGGAGCGGACGTTGGTACTGGTACTGGCTGAGTAGTGTTTAGTGGAGGAGGGCGCAGGTGTGGAAAGAGAGGCATGAAAAACAGCGAAAGAGGGAAAAGCACAGGAAGGCGGCGGCTTTGGTTGGTCGCCGGTGGTCACCTGCGGGTGCCTTCCAGGCCACAAAGTCACAGTTGTCCAGCCCGTTCTGAAGCCCGGGGGGGAGTTGAAGGTGCTGAAGGTTCAGCTGCCACGCGAGAATGGAGGAGCCAGCTAGTTGAGGTCTGTGCGGTTGCTAGCTAATCAGGCTCATTACGGGTGAAGGTGGGCCAATCTCAGCTGCATCCGAAGGGCCTTGATAGGCGCGGATACGTCAAGGGCCATCCCCTCGGTCGGGACCTGCAGCTAAAAGGCGCAGAATGAACTCTGTAAAGGACTCGAGGGCTCTCGCTTACCGAGTCTCAGAAGAAATTACCATGGTGCTGTGGTGGCCATGGCGGACAGGTGAGTAAAAGGATGACGACCATGCTAGAGGGCGGGTGGAGTGCCCATCACCCTCAAACGAAATATGATCAGCGAAATGAACTTGTCGATCAACACACTTTTCTCAACCCCAACCTCGCTCGTTACCAGGCACCCAGGGTAGGTACTTTCTGGTGCTATATCTTGTGTACTGTAGACTTCAGTAGTCACCAAACATCCCAAAACAAGTATCCTAGAGGCGATGCTGTGCCTCATCAATATGTACGAGAACTGAGCACATGGTTACCAAGTATCTCGTACGTAGCCTCGCTAGGCGGCCTCAGCGTCTTCCCACCTCGTACTGCGGGAAAATGCAGTGGTACCTAGCTCGCTAGATATCATACTACTCGGCACAAGGTATTCGGAACTCTTGCTCTTACTGCCTAGCTACTAGGTGACTATCTAGCGTTTCTCGCACGGGACCAGTCACTACTGTGTCACAGGCTGCACTGCTTCATTATTTACCATCAACTCTTTTCCTCCCCACGCCGCCGCCTACGCTCGACCACCCGTTTTCCATCATTATCTGGTTTGTTATTCAATACGTTATTCAATACACCAATCAAAGGAGTGCGAATGAAAGACCCAGTCTATCGTTGACACCCACCGCTGACCTGGTCTTTCGAACGCCGTGGTTTCACCTATTACCAAGCTCTTCCATTGGCCCGACCTCTAATACCTATTCTGTCCGTGCAGAATGATGGCGATCTCGTTTACATATGAAAGAATATGTAAAGATGACACTTCATCTGCAAAAGGACAAATGGTATGATTAGGATATCTTACACGCTTGGATTTTCAGTTGGAACACACCCCACCTGGCTTAACGACAAAGTTGAAATGGTTGTATAATATGTCCTCGGTACGAGGTACAGTGCCTTTTTGCCTGTGAGGAGCGGCTCGCGTGCTTGGGAGGGCACTAGACTTCCATCCAGGGCAGCTGAAGAGGTTTGACGATAAGCTTTTGTTGCCAAGTTGATTGTGGTGAAGGAGAATTGTGCGATGCTAGAATACAAGTATCTAGCATTGGCAGCAATCCTGAAGCCCTTTGATAGCCCTTTCATCACCCTCACATTCCTCCACAATCATTACCTAGTTTCCTTCTGGCATAATGGCGCACATCGTCCTTCCAATTGCCTTCACGATACTTAGTTGTATCCATCCAGGCGTATGCTGGAACCAGCCTTGAACCGCATGCAAGGCTCGAGGGAATTTTTCTGTTGTCCCGGAACAGAGTTTTTCCAGTCCCCGACATTGCTCCGAACTCTCGAAAAAACTTTGGCTTGGCTGACGCAGCCACGCGTCGCCGCCACCACGCAGCCGGTACTATCGAAGAAGTTTTCTCCTTCAACAACCTCTATTCTCGTATCGCATACCACCACAACCGATATATGGAGAACCCGTGTCTGCTGCAAAACACCGTGTCTATTTTTGCCCCCTTTCTAAACTAGTCTAGCCCAGCTCCTATCGTCTCCTCGGTATGTCCACATGAGGTGCCGTGATCTCGTTGTAACCTCACGCCCTTCAGTAAACGATCACCAGCTCCACTCTACCGATTATCCTCCTGTAAAATCCGAGCACTCAGTGGTCAATGGAGGATACAATTGATCGTATACAGTGTGTCATTGGTACCGTCAACGATTTTGCCAGTGGAAAGTGGGACCGTGACATCTGGATTTGCATCTCAGCCAAGTGATAAGGTAGCCTTGCCCCAAAGCTTTCAATATGCGACATTTTATCATCCACAAAATTTTCACATTCTCCGCTTCGGTTATGTTCTGTAAATGTTTCCATTCGTTGCTTGCTATCAAATGCCATCGCATATTGCCGACGATCGACGCGTGCTGCCGACCCTTTGGTCTATATCTTATTATGAATCCCCCCTCAGCTCTATCAACTCTTCCCCGTCAGGAGATTACCCCCTTGTTATCACTCCCACAATAACGAGCTGCAATGGAGAAGGACGTTGAAGCAATGTCGGCAAGCCCCAGTGGCAGCTCCGACTTCTCCCAAGGAAAGGTCGAATTTCCTCGAGCTTCAACCGCGTTCGGTCGGTTCGTGGATGGGTTTAAACGCAATCCCCATGCCCGGGTCACGACACAAGCCATTGATGCGAATGGCAGGGTGCTCGCAGACCAGCCTCCCGCCGAGCCCGCTTTGGCAATGAAGTTGAAGGGACGCCATCTCCAGATGATCGCGATTGGGGGCTCGATCGGGACTGGCCTTTTTGTAGGCTCTGGTTCCGCACTGGCCAACGGAGGTCCTGCATCATTGATCATTGCGTATGGTCTGATAGGAATCACGTTGTACTGCACGACCCATGCTCTGGGTGAACTTGCGGTGCAGTATCCGGTTGCTGGAGCATTCTCTGTTTACGCCAGTCGATTCGTGGACGAGGCCTGGGGCTTTGCAATGGGCTGGAAGTGAGTATCGCAGTGCTGATCCCTTGTCCTGCTGAGTCTGACTCTCTCTCCAGCTATGCACTCCAGTGGCTTGTGACACTTCCGCTTGAAATTGTCGCCGCGTCTCTGACACTTGAATTTTGGCCTGGCACAAGGGACGTCAATGGGGCGGCTTGGGTGACCATATTCTTGGTAGCCATTATTCTCATCAACTTCTTCGGTGTCAGAGGCTATGGCGAAGCCGAATTCATTTTCTCGATCATCAAAGTCATCGCCGTCATCGGCTTTATCATACTCGGTATCATCATCAATACTGGTGGTGTCCCGGGCGATTCTCGAGGCTATATCGGCACCCACTACTGGTATGATCCAGGCGCTTTTGTAAGCCAAGCACCGTTTGCCATACCTTGCCTGGATACTGATTTACTATTAGAACCACGGATTCAAGGGCTTGTGCTCTGTGTTTGTCACTGCCGCATTCTCTTTCAGCGGAACCGAGTTGGTAGGCCTAGCTGCTGCAGAGACCGAGAACCCTCGCATCGCATTACCCACGGCCGTGAAACAAGTCTTCTGGCGAATCGCCCTGTTTTACATGGTGTCTCTTACCATTGTGGGCGTCCTCGTTCCCTACAATGACCCACAACTTCTGAACGGCAGCTCCTCATCCGACGCCAACGCCTCTCCGTTTGTCATTGCCGTCCGCAACGCCGGGATCGATGCGGTGCCTTCCATTATGAATGTGGTCATCCTCATTGCAGTCCTGTCTGTGGGAAACTCCTCCGTTTACGGCTCCAGCCGTACTCTAGCCGCACTCGCAGATATGGGGCAGGCCCCCAAGATCCTGGGCTATGTTGACCGTGAAGGCCGTCCGTTGGTTGCTATTATTGTCTCCTCCCTCATCGGGTTCCTGTGCTACATTGTCGCGGCTGGTCCGGACACCACAACCCAGGCTTTCAATTGGATGATTGCTATCAGCGGCCTGGCTTCAATCTTCACCTGGTAAGCAGTGCTGAACTCCCGAAAATCCCGCGCTCTGACTGACCTGTCTATCTAAGGGGCACTATCTGCCTATGCCACATCCGCTTCCGCAGTGCCTGGCGTCTTGCTGGCCGTAGTTTGGACGAACTCGCCTTCAAATCACAGGCTACTGTGTATGGCTCATGGATAGGACTGGTCATGAACATCCTGATTCTCGTGGCGCAGTTCTGGACAGGCTTTGCACCCGTTGGCTATGCTGACATGTCTGCCTCCGAGTTGGTGGAGTATTTCTTTGAAGTCTACCTTGCAGCACCTATCGTCCTCGCCATGTTTATTGGCTATAAGTTGATAAAGAGGACCAAGATCCGAAAGATCGGCGAGATTGACATTACAAGCGGGAGGAGAGAAGTCCACAACCTCAAGGAGATACTGGAAGAGGAGCGCAGAATTCAAACCACGTGGCCATGGTGGAAGAAGATCTGGAAGACTGTCTGCTAGACAGGTCGAGCTTGACACGACTTGTATACATACACGCAAAACTAATGTGAATGACTTACTTTGGACGAACTGTTCCTTTTACTTTCATAGTGGGAAACTATTATTCCCTAGCCTATACCTCGTATAGCTCGCTGATAATGGCCCCTACTGAGTGCCAACCCCCGCCCTAAAAATCATGTCCTGATGAACTGGGGCGAGGCTCTTAGCCAGAAGCATCAGCTCGTACAGCGGTTGGGCATAGGAGAGGGTAACAGCTATCGCACAGTAATAACAAAACAGCATAGAGAGTCCTGATCAGATAGATTCCATAACTTAATTGATCACTATCTTTAACTCATTGATTAAGTTGTTCGTTAGTTATTCAGATGGATAGATCCTGTTGAAGGATCAAGGAAAAAGGAATCTCAGAACTAGTGTTAGAGATCCAGCTGATCAGTGTCATCCTGTACGTTGTGCAGGCAAATCCCACTAATCACGTTTCAGCCTTTAGACTCCCCCAGTACACTACATACAGCTTTTTTCCTGTAGCCTACATTATCACGGCCTGTCATTAGGTAATCCTGAGAAATGCCTAGAACCCCCGCCGTATCCCTAAGCTGGCTGGCTGGGAGCTTGACTATGGGGAGACTCTCCTAATGCTGTGGATAATCTGTGTTGTGCACCTCCTGCAGCTGCCATCCATCAGTTGTACCGCAGTCTATATTGTTACATCTATCGGCGGCCGTTTGGGAGCCTTCACATTAGATATGTATTGTCGAAATTCTTTGCTATTCCTTACAACCTCTCCCTCCTCGGGGCAAACCAAAAATAGTGCCTTTATCACTTTGTGTGGGATTGCCGCTCAGGAAAAGGGATGGCGTCTGAGCCTGAGTCTACCAGAATACGAAAGTCCCATCTCGGCCCTAGGCCGCAAACTCGTTGCGCGAATGGTGCGGGAGCACGAGACCCAAACGTTGCGCACAAGTGCAGAGAACCAGAGCCTTTCCGACATCTATCTCTCTGCCTCTCTCTCTCTCTCTCAAGCAAACACGTCAGCCCAGTACCGAACACCCTTCAAGCCGTTAACCCATGCTTCAGCCGCCTCCTGCGAGACACCCTTGGCGCCCATGAAGATCTTGGCCATGACTTTGTTGACTTCGGTTCCCACGGCACCGGCGCCACACATATAAATCCGCGCATTCCGTATAAAGAGCTCCGTTGCCTCGCTTCTGTCGTGCCAGATCCTGTCCTGGACATGGCGACAACCGAAGCTCTGGTCCGGTGCTCGTGAATATGCGTGGCGCACTTTCACCGCGCCTTGCGCTTCCCACGCGGCGAATTCGCTCTTGTAGAGCTCGTCCCGATCGGGCGATCCGCAGCCGTAAAACAGCAGTGCGGGGCCAAGCTCTTTCCCAGACTTGATCTTGAGCGCGCGCTCTTGGACAAACGCTCTAAAGGGCGCCAGGCCCGTGCCGGCGCAAACCATCAGCACCGGAGTGACGTCCTCAAGAGGGAGATGGAAGCCTGCGTGACTCGGGCGCACCGCAACGTGGATCCAGTCGCCTGGTGCACGCGATCGGAGGTAATTGCTGCAGACTCCCAAGAAACGGTCCTTGTCTGGATCTCCACCCCTTGTCGGAGCATCGAGAACCGAGTAGGTGATTGTACACTTGGACGGGTCATCCAGAGGGGAGGACGAAATACTGTACTGTCGGATTCGCATCAATGGGAGTGCCTCCAGAAATTGTCCGAGCGAGAATTGTGCGTTGGGATATCTCTCCAGGATGTCGAGAAGGGACTGGTTCTTGTCCGAGATCTCTTTCTTGAAGGCGTCGCTCGCGAGCCTCTCCAAGCTTTCCCTCGCGGCAGGTTCTGCAATTGTTGCAGCCACCTGCTTCAATTGCTTCGATGTCGCTGGCTGCGACAGTTCGACGAGGGCCGACAGGACTTCAAAAAGCGGCAGAGGTCTCCCCGAAGGGAGCGCTGTGTGAGTTTCGGGCTTGATGGTGATCATGGCATCCCAAGGAAGACCGAATCTTGCAAGGCATCTCCGCACATTTCTTGTCGGATTGAAGGGGAGGACTGCCAGGTAGTCTCCAGCCCTGTATGACATTCCTGAAGGCAACTGAATCTCGAGGTGTCGCTTCTCAGGTCCGTTTGGCGCAGTCAAAAGTCTTGTCGTGAGCACCAGACCTTGTTTGAGATCCTGCCGCAGGAAACTCGCTCTGCTGTCAGCAGATATCTGAATGTCGAGTCCGGAGGACCGAGGGTCTTCTCCACCCTCTGGTGCGACCCGGAAAGCTTTGGCAACAGCAGGCCACAACTGCTCGTCTTTCCATGTATCATACGTATCGAACAACATAGCATCATTTGCGTCGCCAGCTCCTCTAGCCGTCAAACGCTCAGCGCCTCTTTCGGAAAGGGTGGCGTCCACCAGCTTGGGGATCCTGTGGTAGGTGTTTTGCCAGTCACCTTCAAAACGTCAGCACACCACCATTACTGAGCTTCTTGTTCTTCTTCTTCTTCTAGCGCACTTACGATTTCCACATCCAAACACGGCATATTTGACTCCGCTGGCTTCTGTGCCTTGTAACCCTTCTAGCCAAGAGACAAAATGCGCTGCGTTGTCCGGTGGCTCTCCTTCGTAGCTTGAGGTGATGATCACCACTGGGCCTTTCTTGGGTAACGCATCCACCGCCTTATTTAAGATTTCAACTTTGGCCTGGAAGCCGTGGGAAGCGGCAGAGGACGCCAAAGAGTTCGCCATAGCCTCACAGGTTCCAGTGTTGGACCCGTAAAAGATTGAGAGTATTGGTAATTTCGAGTCTGTATGATCCGAATTTCCGCTTGCCGGCGCTGGCGATGGCTGGTGCTTAGCTGTATCTCTGGGGATCGACCGTCCAACAAACCTGGTTTCGATGTCGGGTCGCCGAGCTTTCGCGCGCATAAAAAAACCCTTTGGCTTGACAGTCAATGTAGATTGAAGCACAAGCTGATAAGTGGGATCCGACATGCTGAAGTCGAAGTTCTGGAGCAACATGGCCAGAGCCAACAGGGCCTCCTGCCACGCAAATGGTCGACCAATGCATGCGCGCGAGCCATTCCCGAATGGCTGGTTTCAATATTAGTCAGTCGTCGTCATGAGGTCCCAGAGGGACAAGGCATCACGTACTTTCCACGCGTTGGGAGCAAGTTTGCTGAATGCCTCATTCAGCATTCTCTCTGGGCGGAACTGCTCGGCGTCCTCGCCATACACCGCAGGATCCTTGTGGATAGCCATCAAGAAACAGACCAATGCCATATCCTTTGTGACGTGGTACTTTCCCCCGATCACTTCATCCTGCTTCGACCTGACCGTGAATGCTGGTGCAGGAGGGTGAAGCCGTAATGTTTCCCTCAAGACGGCGTTGAGGTATTCCAGTTTGGAGAGGTGCTGTACCGTAACTGTATCGTCTCCAATCACTGTGTTGACCTCCTTTTGGGCTCGTTGGTAAGCTTCCGGGTTCTTCAGAAGCTCATAGAATACAAAGGAAAGAAGCCCCGAGGTGGTCTCATGGCCTGCCAGGTTAGCGGAGCGTATCCATCCCAGTGGTGAAGAATGGAGATTTTACCTGCGATGAGAAACGTGATCATGTTGTGAGCGATACTCTCGTTGCTCAGATTCTCGCCTGTCTGAGGATCTTTGTTGTACAGCATCGCATTCAGGAGATCTTTCTTGTCGGTGGGATTCTCGCGACGATGCTTGACGAGATCGGTCGAAATCTTGAGCATCAGGTCCACGTTGTCCTGAAATTTCTTGTCCGCGGCTTGGTAGAAGTAGCTAGGGAGTGGTGGTCGTCGTGCACGCTCCCCGGCACCAGTCAACACCCCGACCATTGCATTGACAAACGGATGCATTTCTTCCGTGTAAAACGAATTGAATCGAGTCCCCATCGCACACCTTTACTTGTTCAATTGAAGGTCCGAGTACGAAGGGACTCACTTACAAAGCAATGGAGTCCAGGGTTAACCGAGTAAAGTCATCCGTGACTTTGATATCATGCTCTGGACCATAGCGGGCCCATTTCAGTACCAGCTGGGTGGCAATATCATACATCTCTGGAGACCAAGAGTCAGTACACCACGACAGTTGGCATTGGGAAGCATTGAGGCACACCCACCATCGTACATGTCACGAATGGATATGGGCCCGAACGCCGGCATTAATGCTCGATGCGCCACACCCCAATTGTGCTCCCCCGGGAAGGCAGTGAATAGGCCGTCATGGACAGCGCTTCGAATGTGTAAAAGAGCCCCGGTGACGGCTTTCTCAAATCGTTTTTCGTCCATTAGCTCGTTGAAAAGCTCTCGCCGGCAGATAAAGACTCTTTCGTGCCCGCCCAGGGTCAGCTTGAATATCTCTCCTAGATTGTCATTGTGAGTCTAGTTCCAGAGACATTCCCTTCTTCCTACCCAAAAAAAAAACATTACAACTGCACTTACCATATCTATTAGCCAGGTTCGAAAGGCTCATCATAGGATATTCCGCATCAATATCGAGAGCATTTCCAATAATAGGATATCCTCTGGGAGACGGGATAGGTTCCGCCATATTGGTCAGTCAGACAAGGCACCGGTACAGCCTCAATAACCCAGACTTGGACGAAAAGGATTCCGTTGCATGGAGCCCCATAAGTGGGCATGTTGATAGCTTTATCTTCTTGCACTTCTTTTGGGGAGGGGAGGAGGGGGGGTTTGTTGGGGTCGAGGAAACACCAAGAGTCGTCCATATCGCCCACCACTCGACTCGGGATGGTGTGATATCTTCCTTTGGACCAAAGTCTACAAAGTTTGGGAGAAGGGCAAAAGCAACATCGCGGGTCGGTGGCGGACCTCGATTTGAGTTGTGGGGGAGGAGATAGTACAACTGATAGCTGAGTGGCTTATATTGGTACTAGCAATACATAACTGGGCTTTTACATCGCCACTGGAGAACTTAATACGACAACAAAGAGAGACGTCAATGAGCTGAGGTCATTAGGTTCAGATGCTTCAGGATTGGGCGACTCGCCTGGACCCCAGTTGCATTGGGCCATTCCAACATGGTGCAAGGGGTGGGTCGCTCGTCAACTGACCCGATTTGCCTGTCACCTTATAGTCGGTGGGGAGTTTCATCCATCCACATCCAATCGCATTCGAGGGAGGGCCGTCCGTCTCCGGCCTCTGTGCCTCTGGCTTGCATGTTCTCACTCCTCTTGCTCTTAGTTTCTCGCTGTGACCTTTGAGTTATTGTTCAGCTCGATAGGTAAGGGTAAGCGGGTTGCCCAGCCGGGTCGGTTTCAGTCGTCCGAATCTCCCAAAAAGATGTCAATCGATGCTTGAGGACTGTTCCTGTTCATATTTGTAGCATCTGAAAATCTATCTCTCGAACCCCAACGTGTGCAGCGACATGTCTGCCATCACGGCCTCGGTCATCCGAGAGTGTCGACCTGATCTGACAGTCTACGAGGCTGTTTACAAGAAGATTCATGCAAACCCCGAGCTATCTCACTGCGAGTCCGAGACAGCCTCATTAATTATTCAGCATCTCCGGGGCTTGAGCGCCGATTTTGAGATTCGGGCAGGGATCGGGGGCCATGGGTTGATTGCGATCTTGCAGAATGGAACTGGGAAAACCGTCCTGCTCCGAGCAGACATCGATGCGTTGCCGGTCGCAGAGCGAACGGGCCTCGAATACGCCAGTCTACGAAGGCAAATCGGCGGCGATGGAAAAGAGACGCCAGTGATGCATGGTAGGGACCATTCCATTTCGATCCCGGCAGAGGAGGAGTTGACTGATGGCTCTTTACAGCTTGCGGACATGACTTTCACGCTGTCTGCTTACTGATCGCAGCGGAGACTCTTCTGAGGGCACGCCAATTTTGGACGGGGACACTCGTGTTCCTCTTCCAACCAGCGGAAGAGGCTGGGGATGGAGCCCTAGGAATGGTCAACGACGGCTTATATGACAGTTCGAGGCATAACTGTCCAATTCCCGACATTGTTCTGGGGCAGCACGTGGCCCCGATTCGGGCCGGGGTGGTTGCATCCAAAAATGGCCCCATTATGAGCTCCTCGGACAGCCTCAAAGTCACCATCTTTGGCCGAGGCGGACATGGAAGCATGCCTCATCGTTGTATCGACCCCGTGGTTATCGCCAGTCATATCGTCGTCCGTCTCCAAACAATTGTCAGTCGGGTGGTACCTCCTGACGAAGTCGCCGTCATCACGGTCGGGTCCATCCATGCTGGCGAAGCGGAGAATGTGATCAGCAATCGCGCTTTTTTTACTGTCAACATTCGAACACTCGATGAAGAAGTACGACGCACCGTCCTCGATCATGTTGAGAGAATAATCAAGTCCGAGTGCGAAGCAGGGTTTTGTGAGAAGGGCCCCCAGATTGAACATCATATGAGCCTTCCAGTCACCGCAAACTCGGAGAAGACTGAAACGAAACTCGAACAAACCTTTGCGCAGATTTTCGGGAACGAGTTTGTGGTCGCACCAAAAAGCAGCCTGGCAAGCGAAGACTTCAGTATCCTTGCTGGGTCGATTGGAAAACCCTACTGCTTCTGGCTATTCGGCGGTATAGATCAACAGCAGTGGGATTCCCTAGCCGCGCAGGGGAAGCTAGACACTGTGCCGATCAACCACAGCCCGGACTTTGCGCCCGCAATCCATCCGACCCTTCAAACTGGAGGGGATGCCATGGTTGCGGCAACTCTCGCTTTCTTGGAATCTTCCACATAGCCATCCCCCATCGGGCGAGAGCTGCCGAGTGCCCGCTGATTGGAGGGAGAGTAGCGAAGAGAAGTTAGGAGCCATTTGCCTCAGTGCGTGACGTGTCTATGTACTTGATCCCACAACAGACTCCTGAGGCTATTGTATCTCGGCGCGCTTGGTCTGTTGGAACTCTCGCCGCATTGGTACTGGTCGGCACATGTATAAATAGTCAACTGGATTGATTCGCAGGTGGACTTTGGCACTAGTACCGCTAGGAACCACTAGCTGGATCTTAATTATTCGGTTGATGACACCCGGGCCATTGCCGGGCTCGACTCGCTTAAACCCTGCCACCAGCTGCCAATCAATCAATTACAACAACCATGCTCCAACCCACAACCAGTTGGGGCTCAAGAGCCACAGGTTTCCCTTCTGTACCAGAGCTGGGCCAGTGGCTGAACGTCCTACACACAAGAAGTGTGTGACAGAAGCTTTGAGCTAAACGTCCATACAAGCTGAACCTCAGTCTTCCATGAAATGCTAATAAAACAAACAATCCTCCCACCAGGGGAGTAATGTCTGAAGCGGAACCGCGCATGGCAAATTCAGTCTCGTCAGACCCTCCGATGGCTGCGATAGCTCCTGTGAGCAATGCAGGTCGGCAAAATGCTCTGGCCCATATGACAACCCACCCAGAGCACGGAGACGCCAAACCAAACGGCCTGGAGGTAGATGATGACCACTCTTCGACAGTACATCGTCTCCGCGGATCAAGGGCGCAGACACGTCGCTCTACTTCCTCCGTCACATCCACCTCAAGTGTTTCTACGATTCCTCGACTAGAGGCCGTGGTAGCGCGCGTCAGGAGTCGACCGCCAATCGTCCCGAGCAATTTCACACATGAGCTCGAACATCAGAAAACGACCGTGGAAGATCTGGTCGACTTTGACGGCGCGGATGACACCTATTGGCCCATTAATTGGTCTATGAAGAAAAAGGTCATTACCACGGCGCTGTATAGTTTCACGACTCTGACGGCCTCTTGGGCCAGCAGTGCATTTAGCCCGGGCACTCAGCAGGTGGCACAACACTTCGGCGTCAGCAACCAAGTCGCGACGTTGGGCACGAGTCTGTTCCTTTTCGGATTCGGCCTCGGTCCTCTCTTGTGGGCGCCGTTGTCTGAGGTATTCGGTCGAAAGGTAAATGCCCACCATGTATCCTTTGATACTTCGTACGGGACGTGAGTGAGAGAGGCCCAAAGATACTTGGAATTCTGAGATGGAGACTGAAGCTGATCGTTTTTCGGAATAGACCTCCGTCCTCCCACCAATGCTCGTTGCTATCTGTTTCGAATTTGCGGCTGGTTCTGCAAGCGATTTCCAGACGCTGATGATAGCCAGATTTTTCGCTGGGTAAGGCAAATCCACCCGAACATAGCAACACCGTACGCATGGCGTTTGTCGGGCCTTTTTCGACTTACATGCTTACCTGTAGGTTTTTCGCGGCCGCGCCGGTAACGAACACGGGTGGAGTCTTGAGCGATCTGTTCCCGCCTTCGCAACGGGGCATCGCCATGGCCGCTTATGCCATGGCCGTGGTGCTGGGGCCGGGTCTGGGACCCATCGTCGGAGCGGCGCTTGTTGTTCAGCCTCGCCTCGGCTGGCGGTGGACAGAGTACTTCTCAGGCATCCTCCAGGTAACTGTGTTGATCGTGGATGTCATATTCCTCGACGAGTCATACCCACCTCGCCTCCTGGTATACAAAGCGCGACGCCTGCGACATCAGAGCGGCAACTGGGCACTGCACGCAAAGTTCGAAGAATGGGATATTTCATTGGGCGAGTTGGCTCGCAAGGTTGGTGCTACGAACGCTATTCGAAACATGACTCGACTTGGGGCCGTGGGCGATGCTGACAACGTCTGATTTAGTTCTTAGTCCGGCCGATACAGCTCTTGACAACGCCAATTTGTTTTCTGATGGCGCTCTACGCGAGCTTTTGCTACGGCATCCTATACATGCAGCTTGGTTCGCTCCTTCACACTCCATAGTTATCTTCTCTTTCTCTAATGTTCTGGACATAGGAGCAATCCCTCTCATCTTCGAGCAGCATCGCGGCTGGAGAGCTGTCCCGGCATCCGTCCCATTCTCGTCGCTGCTAGTGGGATCCTTTCTCGGCGCCGTCGTTAACGTGTACAACCAAATGGTCTACAACAAGAAAACGGCTGGGAAGGTAGCGCCCGAACTGCGCCTCCCACCGATGATGGTCGGATCGGTATTTTTCAGCGCGGGCTTGTTTATCACAGGTTGGACCGCGGATCCGTCATATCCCTGGATCGCGCCCGTGATCGGGATTGCCATGACCGGATTCGGCTTCTTCACCGTCTTCCAGGCGGCGCTGAACTACCTGGTCGACACGTTTAGTGCCTACGCGGCGAGCGCGGTGGCCGCCAACACGTTCCTGCGGTCGTGCTTTGCCGGAGCGTAAGCAATTTTCCCTGCCGTTTTCCTTTTCTCTCCCCCTCTTTGGGTGCTTTACAGAGACGGAAATAAACTGACAACTTCTTCCCATAGATTCCCCCTCGCGATCGCTCCGCTCTACAACCGTGTGGGAATCCCATGGGGCACGAGTATCTTTGGATTCTTTGCCATTGCAATGGTGCCCGTGCCGTGGGTCTTTTACATCTTCGGCGGGCGGATCCGAAAGAAGGGTAAATGGAGTCGGTAGATACATACCCGAGTAGGTATAGATGAAAGAATATCTTCAAAGACTTTTTCCCACCCTATCGTGAAAGGATACGCTATTACTGCTAGAACATCATGCCCAAAACTTTTGCAAGTGAATCAATACGTGCAAGACATTTCTGTAGCCAGCGATCTAGGCTCCAACATCGGTTAGGTCAACCCACTGGGCTTGACGCCGGGTCGTGTTCCATCTTCACCTAGTTTCCACCATTACAAACCATCCTCAGTCATCCAAAGCCATCCCATCTTGCTGAACGTGGCAGATGAGCGCAAGTCCATCACGTCGTCGACTTATTCCGGTTACAGTGGATCAGGCGAGACCGCCAAGATTGCTGCCATGATTGAAACCAAGCCCTGGGACAAAACAACTTCTATCCAGAACATCCGAGGCGAGGAAGAAACGCGCAGCGAACAAGGCCGAGCGTAACAAGGAGGCCGGATTTAAGAAATAGGGAAAAGGACTTAGACTGGTATGCTCATTGATGAGCCTTACATGGATCGCAAGTGGCTGAGATAGTTGCTCCAGTCACGGCGTTTTTACTCGACAAATCCTATAGTGTCAACTCTCCAGTATCTGGCCACGACGTTCTGAAATATGCCGGCGTCCTCTTCGGAGTGAGCAAGCGCAAAAAGGGGTTGAATTTTGTTGATGAACAAGTTGTACGCGATCCGCGAAATTTTTACAGCGGTCAAGTACTAGTGCTGTTTTCTCTGAAGAGAGTCTCTCATTGCTTAAGCATAGTCACGAGGGCGAATTGGGAATTCCTCCCCCTCATTGTCTTCTTCCAGGATCTGAATGAATTCTTTACACGCACTCTCGAACTCCTGTTTATTCTCTCTTATCCCTTCTCCATCAAGATCATCGAGCTCGTGTCCAGAGGGCTAGAAAGGTGGATGTTGCATTTCCACGGGCAAAACACAGCTCCACTTAATGTCTACAATACCTGTGATGTTATATTTTTGTCCACAAAGAAATTACTTTCGTGTAAATCCGTGAATTGAAAGATAGGCGGCTTTCGCTGTAATGGTAAATTCCTGAATCTCGGGTATAGTGCCTGTAGAGCGACGATGGTAGCCATCTGACCTTCTAAGTCGAGTTTACTACGGGCCGCATTTGGTTGATGTATTAATCGCTGACTGTGGCAGTTTAGGAGATTAAGGAGGTACGAGTCGGTAGACGAGTAACAGTAGTCTCGGGAGATTTGCGTCTGGATACCTTCATTTTCGAGTATAGCTAATCCCCTCGTCAACGGTCGATCGCTGAGACTCACCTCTCTAGAGTCGTAAACGGTAAAGGAGCCGATCCTAGACAGCGGGCGCGATAAGTTGAGAAGTATCCCTTATAGACTCCGGAAAAGTATTCTCCGATGTTCTGCGGTAGGACGTTCTACCGTAGAGAGCATTCGCCCTCGCTCTTCCTCGAAGAACTCCATCAATAGATAGCCGCTCTTCAATGAGAAATGACTTTGATAGGCAACGAATGGCCGGAAATATGGTTTTCGAAAGATCCACGACTAGTAATATTTCAGAGATATTAACGCTCGCTGGTACTAGGGCGCGTGCTCTAGAGCCGAGAACTATCATCTGTGAGTCGATCGATAATCGAAAAGAGTACTTACTTACATATAGGCCGCCTGGGAGTCTAAAACTCCTACAGATGTGGAATGGGAACGCGAGGGTGATGCCGAGATACGTGAGTAAATAAAGCGGCCTCATAACGGAGCTTTTCGTCTATTAGTGTAGTCATGTATAGTCTACCCAGCCGGTAAGGAGAAGGGTACCTAATCAGTACCCGTCGAGCACGCCAGTTACTGATGAGAATAGGGATATAGAGGTTAAATGTCCCCTTATTCAGCCACTGGGATCTTTCTGTAACTCTGAACATCTGGTGTGATCTTAAGTTCAGATGTTGAGCAACGATTGCTTCGATGGTAGGTATCTCATTTTCAAGATACTCAGCGAATTCCTTTCTTAAATGATCCTATTCTACGTGTATCAGTATATTATCGTCTTCTTCCTCGAGCTCTTGCATCGGTTATTCCCATTGGCATCCCTCTTCTGTCTCGTTTGTTTGATCGTCTTGCTGCGGCGGCATGTTGACGAGTTAACGCAAGCGAATACTGGCCGAATGACAGGTACAGGGTGAAAATAATCGAAAAGTAGTCAACCGCCCCAGCCTCAGTCGAAGTTCTCAGAGGTGGAATTAGTGAAGGTTGCTTATTCACATGCAAGAGTATCTCAGGTTAAAGTAGCGAGGCCTAGGGTTGCCCTCAGGTCCAAGGATGGAAATGGAAAGTTCGCCTGTCGAGATTCCGACCTCGAATTCCCTGCCTCCTGAAATCGCGAAGCGCTTGTCTCTGATTGGCAAGGCTGAACGGGGCAGCCGCCAAGGCTGAATCCTCTCCTTCGCCGCCTTGCGATCGATTGACCTCCCCTTCACTTACATAGCAATGCCTTATCCCCTCGCCATTATACCTCAGTGTTACATCAATACTGCGTAGACAGCAAAAATTATCCATCATGCATATCTCCTCGCGCTCTTATGCTTCCTGTCACCCCGGATCAATGCATTCCTCGCTTGGTAGAAGCCTTATTAGAGAACCTGACACACTATCGGCCGGAGGACGGATAAAGCATGGCAGTGCTCTTAACCTAATCCCTACCGGTCAGGTCACTGACGTCTGCAATGCAGGCAGCCGTCAGGTCAAACTAGCCAAAACCGCGGGTGAAGGCCATGGACAAAGAGCACGCTGCGCCTTTGCTCCCGGTGGACCCTCTTGCCAGCTCTGCCTCACCTCCACATTCAAGACGAGCAAACAATCACGCGCAGCTTCTTAGGGGAAGATCTGGCTTCTTTATAAGAGGCTTTCATCTTCACGCTCAACAACTCCCGCTCTTGACTGCACCCTGCTACCACCACCAACGACAACGTACTCAAGATGACACAAATTAACCTTCAGACCCGCGAGCACGAAGAGATTCTAAACCTCATCGATACTCTGCGGTTCCAAGGCATTAGTCGTTATGTTGATCTGCCCCAGGTTGTTGTCTGCGGTGATCAGAGCTCCGGCAAATCAAGCGTCCTAGAAGCTATTTCGGGCCTCCGCTTTCCTACCAAAGACAACCTCTGTACCCGGTTCGCGACTGAACTTATCCTACGACGTGGTCCTGCTCCCAAAGTTGTTGTCACCATCATTCCTAATGCCGACCGTACGGAGCGGGATGCCGAACGCCTCTCGAACTTCATACCTCCATCGACCTCCGTCGCCGACTTTGCAGACATTGTCAAATCCGCCGAGAAAGCAATGGGATTGGACAACGACAACACCGTCTTCTCCACAGACATCCTGAGAGTCGAGCTTTGTGGTCCACACCAGCCAAACTTGACCCTTGTTGATCTCCCGGGCATCTTCTGGGCGGGTAATCGTTCCCAGTCAGACAATGATGCCGAGCTGGTACAATCTCTCGTCAAGTCATACATGAAGAGTAAGAGGAGCATCATCTTGGCAGTCGTGTCAGCCAAAAACGACCTGGCAAATCAAATCATCACCAAGCTCGCGCGCGAGATTGACCCCAGAGGCCAGCGGACCCTGGGCATTATCACCAAGCCGGACCTGCTATTTGCTGGATCTGACAGCGAGGCTGCCTTTGTGGAGCTGGCGAAGAACGAGGATGTCTACTTCAAACTGGGATGGCATGTTCTCAAGAACCGCGACTACGATACCAAAGACACAACTTCTGCCGAGCGAGATGCTGCTGAGAAAGAGTTTTTTCAATGCCGCGTGTGGTCCTCGGCGCTGCACAGCACCCAACTTGGAATTGATAACCTGCGCCCCCGACTCAGTCGTGTTTTGCTCGGTCAAATTCTCGCAGAACTTCCTTCCCTGGTACGAGACGTCGAGCGAGAATTGACACTCTGTAAGGGCAAGTTGGCGGCTCTCGGTGTTCCGCGGGGGTCACTCCTCGAACAACGTACTTACCTTTTCCACGCAAGTCAGCAGTTTGTTGATCTCACCAAGTCTTCCGTCCGTGGTACATACGAGGATCCGTTCTTTGAAAGCGCAGATACCGACAAGGGCTACAACAAACGTCTGCGAGCTGTTGTTCAACACACGCTAACTACCTTTGCTGCGAGAATGCGCGCCGAAGGTCATGCCCAAGAGATTGTTGACAAAGCAATAGATGCACATTCGAAGAGAAAATTTGGTCCACAACTCATTTCTCGCAAGTCATACCTTGATTCTGTTGAGGCGCGTATGCGTCGTAATCGTGGTCGTGAACTCCCTGGTCTCTTCAACCCCTCCATTGTGGACGAGTTGTTCTTTGATCAATGCAGACCGTGGCAACATCTGCTCCACGAGACGGAGGAAAAACTGGCCACCGCAGCAAGAGCGACAGTCGAGCTTGTGGTGGAGCATATCTCTGATTCTGTCACTGGGGACGGCATTATGAGATTCCTCATCCGTCCCAACCTAGAGGCCATTGTCTCTAAGCTGCACAAAAAGGTTGAGGAGGTGCTCAAACCACACGTGAAGGGCCATGCTATCACATACAATCACTACTTTACCGAAAATCTGCAGAAGAAGCGGCGTGATGCAGAGCGAGAAGGGCTGGCAGAGAAAATCCGCGCATTTTACGGCGGAGGCCTAGACCCTACTTCGGACAACTCGGAAGAGAGAATGTTTAACTTCAGCACAGACACAGGAGCCCTTCTAACAGCTCTACTCCAAGATACAGAGTCGGATATGTCTAGATTTGCATGCATTGACGCGACGAATGCCATGGAGGCTTACTACAAGGTGAGTTGGCAATCGATCTTTGACGCTGTCCACACGATTGACATTGAAAGGTTGCGCTGAAGTCTATCATCGACTCCTTCGGGGTGTATGCTGTGGAACAATGTCTTCTCAATGAACTCCCAGATATTTTCAAGCCAGAAATGGTCTTCCAACTAGATGATGCTATGGTCACCAGGATCGCGGGCGAATCTCCAGAGTCGCAAGCCGAACGGGAAGGGCTCAACAAGAAGTTGAAAGTGCTTGGGGATACCATGACCACCTTGAGACGCTTGAGAACAGTCGGAATATCCAGTGAGTCACTCTCCTTTCCATGTACTTTTTAGCCTAGAGCTAACTGGCGGCTGCGGCTTTCTAGCAGGCGACCAGGTTTCCGAATCCAGCCCGAACCCTGAAGGAGAGGAGGAGGAGGAGGAGGATGATGATGATTGAAGTGGTTTCTGGCTAGCGGCGAATATCTGACAAGTCTCGTATTGTACGGTGGGCGGAGAAATCCTTGTTGCGAACATCATTGCAAGGCGAGCAGGAGTCAAGACGAAATGTGTTTTTTCAATGACAAGCACGAGACAATTGGACGGGCTTCTTGCGTGTTGGTTACAAAGGTAGGCAGTGGAGAAAGAGCACCCCGTGTTTCTTTCATTCACGGAGTGTTTGTCTCTGCTAGACTAGATTTCATACATCATCATTGAGACGGAGGGCTGTCTCTATTCATAAACGCTTAATTGGTCCAATCCTGGTCCACGATGGAGGGCAAACATGTCAACCAAGACGCAAGCGACGACTCAAACGATTTCCAATTCATCCTCGCTTTCACTCTCGACGCCAACGCCGATACCAGGGCTTTGATCACCCACGGCTCCGAGAGAATCTCTGCCTGCCTCTCGAATGCCCTTTTCGGTGACGAAGCGCGTTTTCTTGACGGGCGAGAGACGCACATCTGCGGCGGTGCGCTTTCTGTTTTCATTTGTCGTGGTGTTCGTGCTGGTCAAGATACTTCCGGAAATGGGACCAGAGCGCCGGGTGTCCGTCTCGCCCAGGGCTACCGTCTTTGTATTCCGCTTTTCCCTCGTTGGATCGTCGTCCTTCGCCCTCGCCTTCTGCCGCATGTACTCTGCACCGGCGCTCTCAAAACCAAACCCGCCGTGCTCTCTCGAACCGAGCTTCTCCGCGATCTCGCGTTCTTTCGCCAGCGCGGCGAGGCGTTTCCTCACGCGGCTGTCGCGATCGCTGGGCCGAGACAGCTGACCGTCTTGACCGGGCAGAAAGGGATCGTCGTTGTCCAGAAGATGTGGGCCGAAGCCTGCGCGATAAGCATGCCCGCTACTTTTGGGTCCCGTGCTTGCGACGTAGTAGTGACTTTCTGTCGTTCTGTCATATCGTCGTCCGTCCCGTTTTAGCATGGCTCCTTTCCCGCCATTTATATCCCGAGTCTTGGGTCGATTCTTCCACTCCCCGAAACCATTTGTGCCAGTGTTGACACCCATTCTTTTCGCTTTCGTCCTACTGATTTCTGCGTTGAGATGCCATTCGCATATCTCGGTCTTCGCTGCGTTCACCCAGCTTCCACATTCTTTCCCGTCCTTTTTAAGAGTTTTGCAGTATCCCAAGTCTCGAGCTGTGCCAATTTCCAAGATGGTATCGGAATCATCGGCCAGGGATAGAGAAAATGCACCCGTGTCAGCTTTCCCTGATTTCGGCGGGAGAATACACGGGTTGAGGATTGCCACGACAGTCCCAGGTGTGAGCCGGTGGTAGCGAGGGAGAGCAGTACTGAACAGGTACAAATCGATGGTCCACTGCAGATCGGTGAGAGTCAAAGCCATGAAGCGGCGATGATTTCGCGAGCCGTCCTCCCACTGGCGTTCCCAGTCTTTGGTCCCAACCGTGCCACTGTCGGAATTAGGGGTCTTGTGGTCCATAGGAGAGGACTTGGAAGCAATCACCGCAAAAACAACAAAGTCGCATACAGACTCTGGTAACTCATATGCTGGAGACTTGACAACCTTGAGAAGGTCCGGGACACGTAGGATGGTATACTGTTCGGTGGGAAGGGTGCGTTTCAGGAACGAGTGCGGCAGGATTCGTGATGACAAGTGTAGCCCTGAAAAGCCCTCGTAAAGAGCCGCGTCTCCCGCGTGGATATCTGGCTGTGTATTGTCCCTAGAGGGTGATGTTCTGAGATTGGGCATGGTTCGGCTCTTCTTAAGTTGCCGACTGCCAGCATTTGCTTCCGAAGTGGCCTGGAGGACTTCGTTACGACTGTATTCGAAATATTGTCTGGTAGGTGACTTTGAAGCTTCTTGCTTGCGTCTCTCCTCTGCGGCTGATCTGTACCGGTCGATTTCTGTTTGATCGAGGGCAAATCCTCTACTGCGGTTTTGCATTATCGTAGCGCGACGTTGTTCGATGGTCGTCTCCCGCTGGCGTACTTCTGTCATTCGCTCGCTGAATGTCTTTCTGGGCTCGCTCTGCAGGGTAGACCTGAACGAGGTGGCTGATCTCGCCGAATTGAACGCCGAAGATCGGGAGTGTGGTCTGTCATTGTCATTGCCAGGAAGTGAACTGTTTGTTCCCCTCGAACGATGACCATTGTTGGTAGTATTGGCTCTGCGTAGTGACACGTCCGCGCCCCGGACACCCTTGTCGATCCCTAGGAGAACTCTGGTGGGCGACTTTGCCGGCGGCACTTGAATTCGTTTGTTTGGAGAAGCTTTCACCTCAACTTGTGAAGCAGATGGTTGATGCGCAGACTCCGGGCGGTCCAAGTCTCTGGCAGGAGGTGCTGCTCTGGCTTTGCTCTGTTGTAATTTTTTCAACTTCAACTTCGCTTCAATCGCAGCTAACTGGAGCCGTAGTGTCTCTTCGTCTTCATCTTGTTCCTCGTCCTCTGCGCTTCCACCTTCAGACCTGAAGTCGTTGTTCGTGCGTGCCGCTCGCAGTCTGTCCATGAGACTAGGGGTGGTTGCGGACCGTTTCATCGGGGATGTGCCGCTTTTGTAAGTATCATACTTCTTGCGGCCGCTTGGAGAGCTCATGAGCGCAGCGTGAGGCGATACAGGAGGCCAAGCGATGTCTGAGGACATTTTATGGGCGAACGTAAGCGATATGGAAGGCGGACAATAGGCGTTGAGGCTCGGGGTTTGTGTACGTTGACGAGAGAGCCAATGGCAAAGTCTGGATAGCTTCGAATTTGGGTGTCTCCAAACATCAATACACTTGACAAGGCCATGGAATCTGACATTACACAAAGCGCCGAGTACCGACCGCCTGTTTTAAAAGAGTATCAGGTACAAGGGAGGCACACATGCACGCAGGACACATTTGGGAGTGCGGAGTGAACATGTACTCCGATTGGCTGCCGAAGACGCGCCTGGTAACGCGGTATGAATATCCACCAGGCGAGATAGAGGGGGATCTCCTGGCGTGCATGGCCATGCCCTCTGTATTCCACGTTCCCATTTCCAGAGCTGATTATGTGCCATATCTCTGCCCGCACTATAGGAGAGAGATATATACCCCAACTTTGCCGATATGGCGATAGTAACTCGTTCAAGCTCAAGTAGCCCCACGAAGAAACCCTCCGCAACCACAGCAGCGACGTCCACCAATCCACAACCCTTGAAGCATTTCATCCTCCCGAAGAATATATCCCAAAAAGCGCGCTTCCTTATCCTGCGACATCCCTGCGACAATAGTCCCCAAAGATTTCTGATCTGCCCTGAACATGGGCTGTTCCACTTCAACAGAATATCCGCGCCCACGACAGACCCTCGAAGCCTCCTTTTCGCTCCGTGTGATCGGGAAACCCTTCATTCTGACTCGACAAAATCAGAAGATGAGAATCAAGCTGTGCGCTGCTTGAGTAGTGGCTACGTTAGCAAAAGTGCAGACTTCTATGTGGCAGCACCATTCGATGTCGCCTTCATACTTATCCCTCTGATCTTACCAGCGAAGACAACTACGGCAAAAGCATTGTTTCAACCGATCGATGATCTCTTCGAACAGCGTGTACAAGATGATAAAGGACTACGCTATCTTTTAGAACACGGACGATCTATGGTGGAGAAGGCCATGTCGGTACTTTGCGACACCATCGAAGCGGGAGGCGAGGAGATGTACAGGCCCAGTGAAGAAAAGATGGTGCGAACGATCGTCCAGAAGGTGAAGAACGCCGTCGACAGAGGTTTACCAGATAGCCTGCTGGATAAATTCGTGAAAAGAGCCTTGGAAGCACCTATACTCAGTATCAAGCGAGAAGACACGCTCACAGTCACACAGGAAGTGCCCTTAGCGACCGACGATGATGATCGTGCACTTGATAGTTTGGACTCGCAATCTTCAGCTGCGAGCACAACACAATCTACAATTTTTTCGGAAATCTCGACGACGAGCTCGATTAGCACTGCTACATGTGAGCCAACGTCAAAGGAGCTGTTCGAGCTGCAGAAACAGCACGTCGTTTTGGACTTCATGCTTGCTTCATACCTACCAGAGCCAATTTCTGAGCGCTTGAGAGCTCGATTCAAGTCACGGGATCCGCTCATTGACTTTACTCCCCTGGAAGATCATCTCAGACACTTGGACAGTATGAAAGCCGAGGCGCTAGCATCAAGATCGATTACGGATTTCAGCCGAAAGCGTGAATTGGAAGATGATGAAGCGCTGGAGATGAGAGTGGAGAAAAAGCGGAAGCAGGAGGAAGAAGAGAGGAAAAAGAAGCTGGGAGAATCAAAGGGAGTGCGCGAGCTAAAGAAAGTCAATGTGTCAGGGATGAAGAAGATGAGTGACTTCTTCGCGAAGAAACCTGCTGCAGCGGTCCCTTGATGCCTGAAAATATGGTGGAAAGGGTAGCAAGATTGCACTGATTGCCTGAGCCGGCGCCAGATGTCCATGTCGCCACGTTCTTGCGTCGAAACTGACCAAAGCGTTGACTGAGCCAAGACAAGCAGACGGTTGTTGGTTGGCACTAGCTGAATAGCAGAGGTGTGATTAGGCAAAATGGTAAGTCCGTCTGCCCGGAGCAACATTCGCAACCACCTATATGAAGCAGTTCTCACTGTCCTCGAATAGGAACTCTGCAGGCACACCCTTCCCCACCTTTTGAACTTGAGGAGAGAAGGACTTGTTCCTGGTCGGATGAAGGAGATGGTGGTGATCTCGGAAGGCTGCGCTGCGCTCTCGGCCGAGATTCTCGAAGGGAAGATGGACGCAGGCGAGGAGAATGACAAGGATACGATTACTATTTGCTGCAGCCAGATATCAATCAGAGACAGAGGCAGAGACGATGACGAGGAGGTGCAGAAGAGAAAAATGGGAGAATTGAGGTGCGCGACTCGGCACCGAATCCCTGTCCGTCGTCCGGATTCGGAACATTTCAGTCCCGATACAGACCAAAACAAGCCTCATCATATCGTCATGAGACGCAGGCTAGTCGAACTACATTTCGCGATTCCTCCACTCATCAAGCTTCTTGCCTGCGTATTCGCGACAACAAACGTAATCTAGCTGCATGCTGCTGCTCCTCCACCAAAGCTTCCACCATGGCTCCTGCAGCATCCGTCCCGCAGTACATCGATATTGCCCTCCTGGGACTTCCCGCTACTCGATGGAGCACGTCCCAAGTACGTGTCCATGACTTTACCGCTGAGCCGAATTGACATGGATCCTCTAGATTCGCATGCTCTTCATGCGAGCTCGTATCACACCATGCCTTTCCTATTCATATGAGCTATTTTCACAACACGGCATCCTCTGCCTTGCCTATTCATACTTCTTCAATATCGCTATGACCCTTCGTCAGCCATGGACGACCGGCCGACTCCAGATGTGCCAGGTCGCTTTCGTACCCAATCAACAATCTCGTCAATGAGGGAGCATATTCTCACCGGCCGTGACGAACACGACAGCGACCAACGTACTACGCCAGGTGCCACTGTAATGGGACATCGAAACAATGATACCGCTTCCTCTGAAGAGACAGCCGTCGCCCCCAACTCGCCGGGAGAGGCATCGTACCAAGCAGCCGCAAGCCGCCATAGCGACCCTCGAAGCATGTCGTCCGCGTCATCGGCTACTGATACATCAGATGATTCCGCGGCAGGAAGAACCGACTCCAGATTCGAACCGCTGAGGGCAGCCCCTACAGCTGAAGACAAGCGGCCCCGACTTGAGCGAAGTATTCAATCCGAGGACGATTTGTTCAATGTCTTGTCTCGTAGGCGAACAAGTGCTTCTGGCAAGTCTGAGGCCCAGCTTCAAGAGGAAAATGACGAAATAGAGCGACTCATGTCTCGAATGTTCGGCCAGGCTCGACAGGAACACAGTGAAGAAGAGAAAACCCGTCACAGCGGAGTCATATTCCGTGGGTTGACCGTGAAAGGGGTTGGGTTGGGCGCCAGTCTCCAGCCAACTGTCGGCGATATTTTCCTTGGCCTGCCGCGGATGCTCAAAACTCTCTTTACCAAAGGTGCAAAAGCAGCCCTTGGTAAGCCCCCTGTGCGAGAACTACTGAGTAATCTGGATGGTTGTGTTAGACCTGGGGAAATGCTGCTGGTCCTTGGAAGGCCGGGTTCGGGCTGTTCGACCTTTCTCAAAGCCTTCTGCAACCAGCGAGAGGGATTTGAGGCGGTACAGGGAGAGGTTACCTATGGTGGCATCGACGCAAAGACCATGAAAAGAGATTTTCGGGGAGAAGTCATCTACAACCCCGAAGACGACCTTCATTATCCCACATTGACAGTCAAGCACACTCTCATGTTTGCCCTGAAGACTCGAACTCCCGGCAAAGAGTCGAGATTAGAAGGGGAATCTCGTGCAGATTACAAGAGAGAGTTTTTACGGGTAGTAACCAAACTGTTCTGGATTGAGCACACTCTGGGTACCAAAGTCGGCGATCAATTTGTTCGAGGAGTTTCAGGGGGTGAAAAAAAACGAGTCAGCATAGCCGAGGGTGCGCTCCCTATCTTTGAGGTGTGAATCTTGTCACTGACTTGATGCAGCTATGATTACCAGAGCTTCGGTTCAGGGCTGGGACAACTCCAGTCGAGGTTTAGATGCGAGCACCGCTCTTGAATACGTCCAGTGTATTCGCACACTTACCAATATGGCACGTACTTCCACAGCGGTGTCCCTATATCAAGCCGGAGAGTCTTTGTACCAACTTGTGGACAAGGTCCTGCTGCTTCACGAAGGACAGTGTCTGTATTTCGGGTCTGCTGATGACGCCAAAGAATACTTCATCAACCTTGGTTTCGAATGCAAACCACGCTGGACGACGTCTGATTTCTTGACCTCGGTCACCGATCCGCATGCCAGAGCTGTCAGGAAAGGGTGGGAAGATCGAATCCCACGCGATGCAAACGAATTCGCCGCTCTCTACCGCAAATCCGAGGTCTATCAACGCAATCTCCAAGATATAGGCGAGTTTGAAGCACAGTCAAAGGAACAACGGGAATCTCGTGAGCAGAAAGTCTCGAAGCATGAGAAGAAGAACTATGCCATTCCTTTTCACAAGCAAGTGCTCGCGTGTACACAGCGACAGTTCTTGGTCATGCTGGGCGACCGAGCTTCGTTGATTGGGAAGTGGGGAGGTATTGTATTTCAGGTATGTACACCCACGGCAACCTCCATTTCAAGCCAAGTGGGCTGCTAACGATAGTACAGGGACTGATCGTGGGAAGCTTGTTCTTCCAGATGCCGGAAACAACTGCTGGTGCCTTTCCCAGGGGTGGAGCCATTTTCTTCGTCCTTCTTTTCAATGCTCTGCTGGCTTTGGCAGAAATGACTGCTGCTTTCACTTCGAAACCGATCCTTCTGAAGCACAAATCTTTCTCCTTCTACCGTCCTGCAGCATACGCCTTTGCACAAACAGTCGTTGACATACCCTTGATAGCCATCCAGGTCCTCCTTTTCAACATCATCATATACTGGATGGCTGGGCTTGCTGCTTCTGCTTCTCAGTTCTTTATCTCCTGTTTCATCATCTGGACTGTCACGATGGTCACCTACGCTTACTTCCGTATGATCTCCGCTCTCTGCAAGACTCTAGACGATGCTACGCGATTTACCGGCGTCTCGATCCAAATATTAGTCGTGTATACGGGCTACCTCATTCGTAGGTCACTCTGTCGAATGTGCTCACAGTTACTAATGGTCTCATAGCACCCGATCAAATGCGTGTCTGGTTCAGCTGGCTTCGACGAATCAACTGGATACAGTATGGGTTCGAATGCCTCATGGCAAATGAATTTACTGGTCTGATTATGGAATGCGTACCTCCGTATTTGGTCCCTCAAGGGCCGAATGCACGGCCTCAGTATCAGTCATGCACATTAGCTGGCAGTGAACCGGGTCAAACTACGGTGAATGGAGCTCGATACATCCAACAGGCTTTTGGATATACCCGGTCTCATCTCTGGCGCAATTTCGGCTTTCTATGGGCTTTCTTCGCATTTTTCCTTGCAGTGGCCGCTTACGGCATGGAGAGAATGAAGCCCAACGCGGGTGGCGGTGCGATTACTGTCTTCAAGCGTGGTCAAGTTCCCAAGCGAGTGGAACAGACCATTGAAACAGGCGGCCGAGACAAGA
This sequence comes from Fonsecaea pedrosoi CBS 271.37, assembly GCF_000835455.1. NCBI lineage: Eukaryota > Fungi > Ascomycota > Eurotiomycetes > Chaetothyriales > Herpotrichiellaceae > Fonsecaea > Fonsecaea pedrosoi. The sequence continues at coordinate 4,385,754 of NW_013550612.1, forward strand.
ACTCTAGAGGGGACGAGGAGTCCGGTGTTTCGCCTCCTGCAAATCTTGTCGAGAAGGTTCTCACTCCTGGTAGTCAAAGCACCGAGTCTACGAGCATAACGCAGGACAATACTCTGCTGGAACATGTGGCCAAGAACGAGACGGTCTACACCTTCCGTGACATCAATTACACGATCCCATACGAGAAGAGTCAGAGGAAGCTTCTCCAGAATGTCCAAGGATATGTTCGCCCAGGCAAACTCACCGCCCTGATGGGTGCCAGTGGTGCTGGAAAGACGACACTGCTGAATGCTCTTGCTCAGCGCATTAACTTCGGTACTGTCACAGGCGAATTTCTAGTCGACGGGCGGCCGCTGCCCAGGTCTTTCCAGCGTGCTACAGGATTTGCCGAACAGATGGACATTCACGAACCGACCTCGACAGTAAGAGAAGCACTTCAATTTTCGGCTCTACTCCGTCAGCCCAAAGAGGTACCGGTCAAGGAGAAGTACGCGTACTGTGAGACAATCATCGATCTGCTTGAAATGCGAGACATTGCCGGAGCGACGATCGGAACAGTTGGCGAGGGCCTGAACCAGGAACAGAGGAAGAGGCTCACGATCGGCGTCGAGCTAGCTAGTAAACCCGAGCTTCTCATGTTCCTGGATGAACCGACTTCAGGCCTTGACTCTGGCGCAGCATTCAACATTGTGAGATTCTTGAGGAAGCTGGCAGATGCCGGCCAAGCTATTCTCTGCACGATCCATCAGCCGTCGGCCGTGCTATTCGAACATTTCGACGAGCTACTCCTGCTCAAATCTGGCGGGCGGGTTGTATATCACGGCCCTCTTGGCCATGATTCACAAGAGCTCATTCATTACTTTGAGAACAATGGAGCGCGAAAATGTCCTCCAGATGCCAATCCTGCAGAGTACATGCTCGAAGTGATTGGTGCAGGTGACCCCAACTATAAAGGCAAAGACTGGGGTGATGTTTGGGAACAAAGCACCAACTACCGAGCTCGATCTGACGAGATCTCCGAAATGATCGAACGCAGGAAGAATGTGGAACATAGCAAGAATGTCAGGGACGACAGAGAATACGCCATGCCGCTCCGGACACAGACTACAGCGGTAGTCAAGAGGTCGTTCGTTGCATACTGGGTAGGTATACACGTCTCTCGAACTCCATGCATCCTTTGACTGACATCCTTGTAGCGAACGCCCAACTATATTCTCGGCAAATTCATCCTGCATATCATGACTGGCTTGTTCACTACCTTCACCTTCTACCACCTTGGCTTTGCCTCTATCGACATGCAATCACGTCTCTTCGCTGTTTTCCTGGTGCTCACAATCTCTCCACCACTCATCCAGCAATTACAACCTGTTTTCATTCATTCTCGGGACACGTTCCAATCACGAGAGAACAAGGCAAAGATTTACAGCTGGTTTGCCTGGACGACGGGTGCTGTACTCGCTGAAATTCCTTATTCGCTAGTCGCCGGAGCTATCTTTTACTGTTGTTGGTGGTTTGGAATCGCCGGATATCGTTCCTCCACCTCGTCTTTCACCTCAGGATTCCTCTTGCTCTGTATACTCCTCTTCGAGTTATACTATATCAGCTTCGGCCAGGCTATCGCCTCGTTTGCGCCAAACGAATTGCTCGCGAGTCTATTGGTCCCAGTATTCTTCCTGTTTGTCGTGAGTTTCTGTGGTGTCGTGGTCCCACCGCAGCAGCTGCCAGAATTCTGGCGGAGTTGGTGAGTTACTTTTTTGGCAGAAGCACATTTCTGCCACCCTTTCCTCTAAAGTACAATGAGGGCTTTGCTGATAATTGTCAGGATGTATTGGCTGACGCCCTTCCACTATCTTCTTGAGGCTATGCTCGGGGTAAGCTGTGAGCTCCGTCTGAAACTCTGCAAGTTATACTGATGAATATTTGTAGGTAATCATTCACAATCAACCCGTTCGCTGTAACCGGGGAGAGTTTGCTCGATTCGTAAGTCGATCTATGTCATATCAAGTGGTCGTGAGGCTAATACCCTGGTCTAGAGTGCACCGCCTGGCTATACGTGTCAATCCTATACACAACAATATATTGCTCAAGCTGGCGGCTATGTCCAGGTCGGAGCAGATGGTCTTTGCGAGTTCTGCCAGTATGAGACTGGGGACCAATTTGGACACGGGTTTTCGGTCTATTACTCTCACCGTTGGCGCGACTTTGGAATTTTCATCGGGTTCATCATGTTCAACTATGCCGTGGTTTACACCATGACCTTCCTAAGGTTCAAGGCAAAGAATCCGTTCAAGATGCTATTGAGGAAAGGGAAACAAATGGACGCGTAAAGATATCGATGTTCTACGCGGTCTACATTAGAGGATAGAGTGTGGGAAGACTACACGGCTTGCTGGGTTAGTAATCACTGTGTTATACATTCTTGTATTCAATCCAACTATCATTGGTATTGTTCAAATCGGCGCTAGCAACCAAACTAAATCCAGTCTATTGGAGATTGAACCATCATGAACCGCCAGCCGTGGGAGTCGCTCCACGGATAGTGATGGGAATGACCTGAAGACCTGTTCCTGACGCAAAATGTGGATTGGATTTTGAGGACGAGGACGAGGAAGACTTTGCCGGCTGGGCCTTTGAGGTGGTTTCTTTGGGTGGTTTCTTTGTGGTTGTCGACAACGAAGGTTTCGGACTGGGTTTGGATGGCGGTGGCGTCGTCTTCGGTGTCGGTGTCGGCTTCGACGATGGATGGATTGCCGTGGCCATCATCGACGCCACTGTCTTCATGAACGCAAGGGTATCTTGGGCTGCCGCTGCCGCTGTGGTGGAGGAAGAAGCTGGTGGTGGTGGCGTGTTCTTACCACCACCACCACCATCCCCAAAGGCACCACACCGTGTATCACCCACCGCCAGGGGCTGGATGACGCCCGTGAGAGATGCGTCGCAGATTGCAAATGTCGATTCGGACGCACAGACGATCTGGCCCGCGTAGGAACATTGCCCTTTCGCCAGGTACTTTACGTCCGAGGGGGACGGGTAGCCCGTGGAGAGGGTGGTGTAGGAGAGGAAGAGGAGGAGGGTGGTGAAGGAGGAAGAGAGCATTGTCGTCTTCGTCATGGTCATAGTTTTCTGTTGGGCTTTCGACTTTTCTGTAGGAGATTGCCAGCAAGGTATCGTTTGATAGAGAAGGTGTAGATTTGATCTGTGATCGAATTGAGTAGGTGGTATAGGAGGGGTATGTATGTGCCTGGTATGTATATTCCTTTGGAGGGAAAATTGGTCAAGAACACAATAAAAAGACAGCATTTCAGGTCTTCATAGTCTCGAGTCTGCGCTGTTTCTTTTGTCAAGTTGATAATAATTGATGGTCTCTTATTCGCCTTTGTTTACTTTATTGGTAATATGGGGCATATTCCAATCCGATTGACGATTGACTGGTCTTGAACAATGATTGCTTTGTCTGGAAATGTATTCTTAGGCGCACTTTTAACAAATGACGAACCGAGGCTGGCCCCGAAAAGGGGGGTTTCTGCCTCAGATATGTAATACGCCACCACGGCTTCAGATGGATTGCGTACAAGTCCACCAGAACCGAGAAAGCGACTACCTGGTTTATTCTGAGAGTCCCGAGTCTGGCTTCACATGTTTGTCTCAGCAAAGACATATATCTGCTCAGGTTGATTTTGAACCCAGTGTGCCTCGAGTCATGACAGTTGGAGACATGCGGTTGGCCCACGGTGGGTGATGTGAACTGGTGGTCCATCCACCCTGAGGTCGAAATCTGCCGATTGGATCTCCTGGCCAGTCGTTGTCTCAAAACATACTACCGTCACTTTAGAGGTGGCTATTGTCAGAATTGGATAGACTTGACCATGTGCTTTAGGTCAACTTATCCATAGACCCACTTAGACTCTCTGCGTCTCATCCGTCTTGACACTTTCCCTTTCCCTATCCTTCTGGACGTAAGATTCCGTCTTTTTGGCTGCCATCTCGTCGATGAGAGGGTGATTGTTGAGTGCGGCCGCTGCAGCTGCTTGTCCAGCCTCAACCCTGCTGGGTCCCTTTCCACTGCCAAGGTACTGGTTATCCCATCCCCAACCAGTCACGTATACTCCAATAAAGTATGTCTCTTTGCCCTGGCCGTAGTGAACAACGGGTTCCCTTTCGTCGACATAATTGATCTTCACACCCTTTGTGAGGATCTTTTTGGCTAGCTCCTCTTTACTTTTCTTGGTCACGCCGTCGTTGGCAGCGAGTGCTACCTGCAATTTAGGTTCCCACAACTGTTGAAGCCATTTCTTGGCCTGCTTTCCCTCGTCTGCGTCAGTCAAAATCACGGCAGCGACATAAGCCTCAAAAACGTCTCCTTTAATCTTGAACCATGCATGCGCCGCCTGATTTTGGAATTGCTTGTAGCTTTGTATTTGCTTATCAAGTCCGTAGAGGCTGGCATACTGGCCGATAGTCTCGTTTCGGACTAGAGACTCTCGTATCTGAGACATCTTCCCTGGATCTAGATTTGGGAATCGGTCAAAGATCAACTGTGTAGCAAAGAGTTCGAGGTAGGCGTCCCCTAGGAATTCAAGTCTGTCGTAGCTCGCATGGACATTGCCGGGCGCATGGCTGGGGTGTGTGAAGACAACGGCTCGATATTTGTCATGGATCTGAGGCAAAGGAGGAAGTCCATTATTGATGGACGTCTCAAGGCTGGATTGTCTTGGTTGTTTCAGTGTTTCTCGAGAGGGTTTCCTGGGGCGGTGGTTATGGTCGTCCTGGAACTTGCGCTTTCTGTCGAATTCCGGCATTATCTGGGGAATGACTAGAAACTATGTATCCTTATGGCCCAAAAGACAGCAGGAACTCCATGCGAGCAATGGATGGGCAAACAAACGGTATATTTGTGAGGCAGAAACTTGAAGACGAGGATCCCAGTCGTCTACCACTACAAAAAGGGAAAGTGGAAGCGAGTTGAATCTTTCGAAGGCAGCTTGTGCCGGGCGCATTCCGCAGCCTCAATTATCTGGTTCTTTCAATGATTTCTACGTTGTCTCCCACAGAACATTCAAATCTACCAATTCCTCCTTTGTATTGCATTGCAATGGCTTCTCCGTCGAGAGGTCGGCTATTACAGCTGATGCAGGTATGACTGAATCTCACGACTCGTTTCATCCCTGTCCGAATGTGCAACCACGTCCCTCGCTGTCACCATCATCTCCATGTGAGCACTGGCTAACAACCATACTTCTGCAGCTTCAATGCTCAATCTTCTCTACTACCTTCAACCCGATGCAGCAAAGATTAGGCAACAAAGTCCTCCGGCAGAGATTAAAAGGCCCAGCGTTAGCCTCGTACTACCCCAGGCGATCGGCCACCGTGGAAGACGTTCTGGACGAATTCAAAAAGTTTGACCTAGAAGGCTTCAACGAAGAGGAGGACGACAGGTTGGAAAATGTGGCCTTTGCTAAGTTACGAGGGAAGGGTGCGCCCAAAAAGAAGAGGTCGGCAGCAGGTATGGTGTTCAACGTCGCTGGGAGCCAGCAAGAAGCTAATATATCTGGCAGAGGGACGCGCCAACAAAAAGAGGAAATAACCTTAGCTGAACACAGCCCTGTATTGCTATATATCAACACTGAGATACCCAACCTGGACTTGATACACGTTCGATTTTTGACCGTCCTACCCTTCCTCGCTTGGTTTGTTAGCATATCATTCCAGTCAATGCTTCTGTACTGAGCTTTTCTGGCGGTGTTGCAGAACCCCGTGTATTCTCCTAGCGGCAATATATGTCGTCCATCTGCAAAGGGCAATCCTGTTCGGAATCATTTCAGCCTCGAGTTGATCCGTTCCACCGGCGACCGAAGTCGGCATTCTCGGGACTGGACGTCGAGATCGGCCGAGCCTGTCGCTACAATGACTGGTGACCTGCAGCCCCATCTAGCGCTATTAGAAATTGTGTGTACCAAATTCGAGAGGACGGGGTATTACCGGGCATCCCGGTTCTCGAGAGCGAACGAAACCCGGCCAGCGTCAACCGTTATTCGCCAGGAAAGATTTCGAGATACCATCTCCGCATGCACATCCATGCTTCTTCCCCGCAAGGTTCTTCCGCACCCCCTTAGCCACGGACAACCTTACCCCTCTGTTGCGTCGTGCCTGTTGGTCATTCATCATGGTCCTCAGAATTTTTCCCATTGTTTGGATGACTGCGGGGCATAGAGGTGGTCCAATGGCATATATATCTTTCACGCTCGACTTCCGGTGGCAGCGCACCTTAGCTGCCATTTCTTCCCTCTCGTTCTTCTCCGTCCCACCTGCTGTGCACTGCTCTCATCTGATTGATTCCCTCGCCCTCTCAGATTAACAATTTTCACCATGTCAGGTCTCCATGAGGTCCAAACAGGCTCCGGCAAGCTAGCCAACAAGGTGGCCATTGTCACGGGTAAGTACCCTCGGGCGTCAATGCTTCTCGGTCTGCTTGAAAATGGAAGATGGCCAAAACATCGCAAGAATTTCCGAAGAAGTAACTCGACATCACGTCGTTATGCCTGACATTTCTGCTTCCTAGGTGCCGCCTCAGGCTTTGGTCTAGCTTGTGTCCGGAAATTTATCGATGAAGGCGCCAAAGTCGTCGCCGCGGACATGAACGAGGCAGGTCTCCAGAAAGCCTTCGCCAGTGCCGCTGGCAGCCACATTGCCACTGTCACCGCCAACGTCACATCGTCGAGTGACTGGAGCAAAATGGTCGACATCGCAGTCTCCAAATTCGGTGGATTGGACATCGTGGTAAACAACGCCGGGACCTCGTACAAGAATAAGCCTACACTCGAAGTTACGGAGGAAGAGTACGACAGGGTCATGGCCGTGAATGTCAAGAGCATCTTTTTGAGCGTAGCAGCAGCGGTCCCTGCGCTGAAGAATCGGGGAGGGGGTTCTATCATCAACATTGCAAGTATTGGGGCCATGAGACCCAGGCCGGGGTTGGTGTGGTATAATGCGAGCAAGGGTGCTGTTGCAAATGTGAGTTTTCCCCTAGGTTCAGGCCATCTGAATACTTGGATCTGTCCCCCATCTCCTTATCTATCTAGCCTCTCATGGTGGAGTTGCTTCCTGACCGGCTGGGAGGGCGCTAATGAATTTCTTACAACGACGCAGGCCACAAAGGGTCTCGCCGCCGAATTCGGCAAGGACCAGATCCGTGTCAACGCTCTGTGCCCTCTCCTCTCCGGCACCGGCCTCTTCGAGTCCTTCGTGGGAGTCCCGTACAACGAGGACAACATGAAGAAGTTCCTGTTCAATGTCCCCTTGGGGAGACTGACGGACCCCTCGGACGTGGCGAACGTGGCGGCTTTCCTGTCCAGCGACGAGGGCAGGTTCATCACAGGAGTGAATTTGGAGGTTGATGGCGGCAGGGCGGTGGGCTCGTGAATACCCTGTGGACAGAAGAATATATTGGGGACGAGGTGTGGTGTAATCCAGACAGAGAGGGGAGGGGCGGAGGTTGGAGGAGTCGCCGGTGGCTGGTGGTTTGATATGAAAGTCTACAAGCTTGTGTTTGGACTCTTGAGTAGGAACATGGGCATGATATCGACTGGTGGATGATGTTGGTTTCCCCCTTCTCTTTGGGCTTCACCTTTGCTCGGTGGGAACCGTCATGATTTCCTGGAGTGGAGTGAAGGATCCTCTTTTCCTTTTCTTGAGGCGGGATGCCACAACTCCTTTTGCACAGACTCTTTGGATAGAGTCGGCGAGTCGGCGAGTCGGATACGAGAGACAGGGGCAGAGAGAGGGAGAGGGAGAAAGAGACAAAAAAAAGGAAACAAATACAAAAACAAGGAACAAGAACAAGCAGTGCTGTCCACGTATGCGTATGCATAGCTAAATGTCCGTCCCTGTTCCTCCAAAATTTCCCCTTTTTTTTGAACCAGTATCAGCTGGTATTGTGTCCCGAGTAACGAATCTTGAGCTGTAAATTGCTCCCATCCATCCATGCCTTGCCTTCCCAATCCCATGTCATACTTTTTTTGGTGCAACGCTATGATTCGAATTACACCTTGTGCCCGCTCAAATGGATTCTTTTTTTTCCCCACTCATAGCTTTTTCTGCCGGTAATGATAGGGGGGCTTGACAAGGAAGAAAATGACTGTGCCTCCGGGAACGGACTCGCCCTCCAAGGTATTTCCCTCTTTACCAGGCTGTCCTTGGTCGGGTACACCAGGTTTGTTTGTGGATTGACCTTCCAACCAGGGAAAATCCACTAAAATGCCGCTCTCCCAATCCCATCGTCGCCTTCCATCAGCTGCTGCAAATGCTGTTCTGCGAGGTCACTGCGTAGAGAGTCTCTCTCACTCTCTCGTTCTCTGACGTCCCATTCATTCAGCACCTCGCGCTTAAGTTTCTGCTTCTCCGCAATCTCAGTCCGCATTCGTTCGGCTTCTGCCTCAAGCATCTTGATCCGCTTTTCCTGGTCAGGGGGTAGACCGGAAGGGAGCAATTTGCCCCCAGGAACAATTTTCTCGTTAGTAGCGAGATGTTGTTGAACGGAGTTAAAACGCTGTGTGCGAGGGTACGTCATGCTGGAACTGTTGTTGCCTCTGAATGGGAATGTGGGTTCTCCTCCGACAGAACCGCCGCGTCCAAATCCGCCGCGGTAGCTGGACCCTCCACTGTATTCAGCACGGTTGCTTGAGCTAAAGTCACTTCCACGTCCGTAAGAGCCTCCTCTTGGTCCGTAGGGCGCGGGCCCCCTGAATGGTAAGCCGCTTCGACCACGCACCGGGGGAGCCGAGAAATCTCGAGAAGGTGGACCGTCGAATCTACCAACAGAGCCACGGGGTCTGGTAGGAGCGTTCAGGGCAGACGCGCCTCCACCACGATTGTGAGCGGATATTGACATCGATGCTGCAGGGCCAGTGGGTGGCGATTGTATGGGTTGACTGAAACTACGTGATGGACCGGTGGGCGGCGGTCTCTCGTACGTGCCGTTTCGATAGCTGCTGGGACCAGAGGGCGGTTGTCGGGTTCCGCCGTTCGCGTGTACCTCGTCCCGCGGTGTGCTCACATCAGTTTCCCGGGGGCGCGGTTCTCCACCTGTAGCTGAAGTTGCAGCAGGTGATCTGCCTCGAAAGCTGGCTGCGTCGGCACTGTCATATTGATCTCGAGTGAGATGTGGGGGTGATCTTGGTTGAGAACCTGTCAAGCTCGCGCGGTCCGGATGAACAGGAGGAGATGACCTTCGCGAAGTGTTGTGTGATGCTGGGCCAGAATCTCTCGGCGAAAGAGACCGTCTCACCCAGTTGTCGTGTTGCCTTCGGCGCGGCGGCGTTCTTGACCTGGGTCTGTAACTCTCACCCCCTCTAGGTGAATTTCTGACAGGGGACCGTTCGCGGTCGAAACGATTTCGTTCGGGGGAATTTCGACGTTCGCGTTTTGGTGAGCGTCGCGCAGGGTCAGGAGAAAACTCTCTGTACCTCTTTGTGTCCGGGGGACTTCGTGTCCTCGCACCAGGCGGTGACCTAGATCTCCTCCTTGGTGGCGATCTTCGTGGAGAGTAACGGCGGATGGGTGAACGTCTATTGGCAAATAAATCTTCTCTTCTATTCGGCGGGGTTCGTGAGCGTCGTCGAAAGGCTGGGGATCGAGTTCGTGGCCTTGTAGCCCTTGCACTCGTGTTTGGCACGTAAGAGTCAATGTCATCTCTTCTTTCCTCCCGTCGTCCGTCTCTTCTGTCGGCGGTCCACGAGTCTGCAGCAAACCGGTCCCGGTCACGTTCCCGATCGCGGTTCGGAGGTCTGTATGAATTGTCACCTCCTGCGCCACCGGGCCTGTAGCTTTCTCCCTCGCCAAAATACTCGACATCTGGGTGCGAATCTCGTTCTCGATGTCCTCTATCTCGGGGTGCGGGCGACCGCCGTGGCCTAGCATGGGTCAGTCATCTCGACGAAGATCAGGACTGCGGAGAACATTACCCCCGGTAGCGGTCCATGAGGACTATCAGTAGAGATGTCCGCAGCAAGTTATCGTGGTATGCCGCGACATGAAGTTCATCTCATTTGGAACTGGCGGTAGAAAGTATCCCACATAATGTGTTGCGGCTTGACAGATGCGCGAGGAGCTTCCTCGAGGCAGATTCACTGTCTGGGGTGCATCCAGGCTCACCAGGACCAGAAATTATATGCCAAGCTTTCAGCCTCGCTTGCACAAGGCTTTGGCAGTCGTGGCAGTATCCTTCAATGTTGGTTTATTGTGCCTCATGCGTAGAGTCCAAGAGTATTCGTGGCCCACGACGTAAAATATCTACAGAGTCCAACCGAATGGTTACATAACTCTTGTTTATCACGCAGTACAGGCCCCACGAGTACACGGCGGAGCCAGTGACAGTATTTGACGAGGTATCTGGTTATAGCGGTGTACCTATCCTGTCCACAAACAGCACAAATTTTCTACCGAGCAGAGGAATCAATCAGGACACGCCAGGTTGGTAGGTGTCAAGAATCCTTATCTGGTGCGGCTGATCTCCAGGAGAGACCGAAATGTACAGCCCATCGACCATCTGTGGCTCCGATCGACGGTATTTCCACTTTGGAGTTGAAGTCCTAGATAATGACCAACAGCAAGTCCTCAGCTCATGGTGCAAGATATGCTGAACCATATGTTCCTGGCTTGATTGATCGAAGGAGCTTCTTTGGCTTCTAGGCGTGGTAGAATAGCAACAAGGCGACTCGCCTGCGACAGAAAAAGAGCATACTCTGAGTGTGTTATGGCCTTTGCCAAGGTCCAAGCCAGAGCTTTAGGCAGTATTGAGATCCTGTTGCTTTTTCGTGCAAAGGTCGTCTAACCTGCCAAAGTCAAACACCCTGCTCTGCCATGTTTGCCTAAATGAAGGCGGGAGGACAGTCACTGCTCTCTCCCGGACGCGCTGGACCTCAGTAATCCAGGCTAGCCTCTTGCAGCGAGGCGCTTGGAAAGAGCGCGCAAGCAATTTGTTCCTCGGAGTGCTCCGCTGCCAAAGCAGCTATGAAGCGACAGCGGTGTCTCAGAATTGGCGTTGCTCAAGCGCCACGTTGCAAGTTGCCTTGATGGATGGCATCTGAGAGCAACTTGTTGACAGGAGCGCGAACCGCACCGGCCTTCCATTACCAACACCGAAGTATTGTCTCATGCTTTGATACAAAAAACACCTGGCGAAAATTGGTTGGCGGCGTATTTGCCCTCGAATCATCTCTTCCCCTTCCTTTCTTCATCCCGCTTCTGCCTCTTCCTAAGTTCCGACGCAATCATCTCAGACAAGTCCTCTTGGAAATCCCAATTAGGATTCTGATCTGCTTTACGACCTTGCTCATATGCGCGTCGCAGGTCTTCTTTATCCATCCCATCATGTGCAGCAAGAGCATCCGGGTCCATCGACACATCCACATCCCCGGGCCTCTTCCGTTTGCGGGACGCGTCATCTTGTCCCAGGACGGGCACACCGGACGCAGAGTGTTGTTGAGCGGCCTTGAGGTCGTAGACACGGTCACCTCCGAAGAAGCCCTCAACACGAGTTTGGCGTTCTGGAATGACTTGGTAGGCTGATCGTGGATGAGACGATTCTTCAGTTTCCGTGCCTCGACGTTTCCGCAAGTCAAATTCAGAGACGGTTTCCGTGCCGCCAATTTCCGTGGGCACGGCGGAGGTCATGCCACTAGGTGTCTCCATACCGGTTGAAGCGTCTAGCCCAGCAACACCCTCCTCTTCCTCTTCCTCTTCATCCTCGTCTTCCTCTTCTTCTTCGGACTCTTCTTGTTCTTGCAATTCGCCCCAGAGTTCTTTCTCAACAGGCTCGCCTTGTTGAGCGTTCTGTGTCTGCTGTAGGACACCGAAGATATCACCACCATAGAGAGGTCTATTCGTTGCTTCATCCACAGGCGGTTTGCCCCATTGGCCCGGTGCAAACCCCCAGCTTGCACCCGGTGGGGGAGGAGCATTAACGCCGGGTACCTTGAGAGCTGGATACGATGGAGGTGGCCCGTATCTCTGCATATTGATCAGCCACGGAGGAGGTGCGCCGGGGGGCATGTTCAGCGCCTCCTTCAGTTCGTCAGATAGCTCCCCAGGTCGCAAGTGCCGTAGGTTCGTTTCAAACTCTTTGCCCTCATAATACACTTCACCATACCTCGTCAACTCTGGTTTCGTTTGGAACCTGAAGAACGCATCGTAAAGTTTCTGGTAATCAATATCGAGTTTTCCGGTCTTTCCCTGTACGCGCTCGCGTTGCTTCTGCTTCAGCGTGGCGTTTTCCTGCTTCTCCAAAATCGCGTCTCGCATCTCTGCGATGCCTGTTTCTTGGATGAATTTCGGTAGCGAGAACGGTGGCTTCTCAATCCCGCGTTTCGAAGATAGATATTCTCTCTTGAGCGACCAGTGACTCGGTACTGGGACAACGTTTCGATATGACTTGATATGGACTAACAACCTGGGATCGGGCGCTGAGGTGTCTGTCCATTCCACCATTTCAGGCCTCTTCACAAGCGCCTTCAGTTCTGCCACGGACAACTTTGTCATCTCTTTCCTCTTTTTCTTGGAAATCTTTGGCGCCGCGTTTTCTTCGTCCTCGTCTGGAATATCGTCGTCGTCATCATAGTACACTTCTGGCTTCTCTGGTTCCTTTAATGCGGGATCTCCTTTATCTGCCTCCTCGAATTTTTCCATCACGTTCTTGTACATATCATATAAAGGATTCTCCTCGTCGACAATGAGTGGGTCTGCGAGGGGGTCGTCATAGTGCGCATCTTCGGACTTGATCTTTCCACCTTTCGACGCTGCAGATTGTTCTTGTTCAGCTTCGACTTTGGGGGATGTTCCATATGTAACTGTATCTTCTGGGACTGGTTCCGCGCCAGTCTGCGTGCCGTCAGAATTAGAAGACAGGTGGTAAGATGGAACGTATACCTTTTTCTTCTCCTTCTCAGCCTTCTTCTTTGCTCGCTTTAGCTGATTTTTGGTAGGCTTCACAGCGGCAGCCATGATCAAGTGCTTCTCTCCAGCTGACTCTGAAATTCAGAACAAGTCACAGTAATGCTGCGACAGACGCAGATGAAAGCGTGATGGCAGGTTGTATTACAAGGAAGCAGGTAGTCACAGCGGCGTTTTCCACATGTGCCTCGACTCACAAGGATGCATCAGGAAGTGCAATAGCTGCAAATATGCCAAGGATTAGAAATTCGTCCAATTATGCCGTTGACACCAAGTATCGCGAGGGCATAAGGCTACTTACTACAAGGCTGAGGATCTCACTATCCTTTTCGCCCTCATTTATGTATCGATCATTTATATCTTTCGAGTGTCATCAAATTGTGCACCTTTCCTCGTGTTGCTTTCCCATCCAAGCTTCTACTAATTCTTCGTCCACAGCCTCGGGTCTTTTACTGACAATCTCTCTGTCCCAATCCAGCCACTCCCCCGCCATCGCATTGCCAATATTCGACCTCAAAACACCCACGCTCAAATCAATGATATAAGGCCTCTCAAAACTCTGGTAGAACAACGTTGCCCCACAAACGGAGCAGAAACTCCGTATCACAAACTCTGAGGACTGATAGTGTTTGAGTTTTACGACTTGGACCGTCTCTTTGATCTTGGGCCCGAAGACGATCGGCTCGTTCTTCACAGTAAAGAACTGTGATGGAGGAATGTACGCCCACGGTTGCAGCGCGAAGCCCAAGGTCAGGCGGCAAGAGCGACAACAGCAGAGGCGGGCGTAGTATTTGCTGCGGTCCTTTTTAGGCACATACCATCCTTCACTGCTGGCATTATATGGCGGTGGCGCGATCAGAAGTTGACACTCTCCACATTGACAAGAGACATTTAGCATTTTCCCTCTGTCAGGGGCGGAGGATGGTTGAGTAAGCGATGTCTTCTGGTATCGCAAAAGGTCACTCTCCTCTAAGGGACCTTCAGTTTGGAAGTCCGGCTCGGTCCTATAGCATGGAATATCCCGTCCGCCTAGTTTGGTGAGAAAGGGCGCGATGCCACCATCGTTTGAGTCGCCCAAATACCAGTGGCACATGACCTTTGTGGTGTTTCTTTGCCCTTTCATCTGACTCGATTCATTCTTTTCTTTCTCGCTTCTCTCTAGGATTCCCGAGCAAGCTATCCACACCCCGTCCCTTTCCGAACGAACAAAGACATTGCACCCGCATTTCCGACAGAAAAACCGAGTGAATTTCTCGGAAGACTTGTAGGCAGTAGTGCAACTGAGTGATTCCTCACTGGGCGAGCCATTGAGTGGCAGATAGCATACACCCAGGGCTCCTGTGGTATGCCGGCATATGTTGCAGTGGCACATAATGCATTCATTTGGCATGGCTGAATTAGCCAGCAATGAAGAGGGTTCGCAGACAGAACCGCAGTAGCATCTAAGGCTTGACTGTGAGGACATTTTGAGGGATGACTGTATTGACAGGCCGATGTGTCGATATAATATGTCGATATGGCGAAGGAAATAGGTCTAAGGAGAGAGGTTAGCCAACTCTTATACAAGATAGTTGTTCAGCTCCTCCATAACAGGATGTATTCTCAGGCGACGGTATTGATGAGAAACAAATACCCATCTGAGAAACCCAGCCGGTGTACTTTGGCGCCTCTGCAGTAGCAGAACCTACTTGCCGGTTGATCGTCAAGAGCCCCAGCGTTAAATACGCTCGTGACAGTAATCATGGCAATTGGATTGTGGGGCTGCTGAAGTGGGAAATGGTCCAAAATGTTTGGAAACGAGAGCTAGATGTGGCGCCTGCGCACATAGTGTCGTTGATTGGATCGGGCGTATAAATGAACCAAAGAAGCACTTAAGGTTGTGTTCATATGTTGCTGTCACTGATGAGATGTTTCGAGCGGTTGGACGGCCAAGATACAGAGATCGATTAACACAATGTTCTGCTAACATGTGCGTATTTCTGCCGTTTGGCTCTAGCATTACATACACAGCTGCGCCTCCCAGTATGGCGGGTATCATACCCCCATCAACGCCAATGATAAATCAATTTTGGCAAACAGAATGCCCACAGCGGAAAGCGTGAGAACAAGCAAGATTATATCATGAAGCAAATGACCACCCAGTCATCCCTGTTACCATCACCAGAACACCGGACTTTTTTGAGTGCCCACCTAGGCACACCCGCCGCCCATGCAGAAAGAATCGCTACTCCATTGATTCTGCTTTTGTGATTGCTCATAGAGCCATACACTCGGTATCTTGGAAATATCAAGCACCAGGAAGATTCTTCAGATCGCCGAACCCGCCGGCGTTTCCCTGCTCTCCCAACCAGCTAGACTCAACCAAGGAGTCTTTTGCCTGAAGAAGATATCTGTAGGCGTGCTTGATGGTTGCGTCGCTCACACCAGCAACTTCGCTGATTTGTTTCGTGGACTTCCCAAATCCTAGCAAGTGACTGGCAAAATAGGTGCATGCGGCAGCGTTGGATAATGGACTGCGCCCAGCCAACCCTTCAACAGTAGGTATTTTTTGTGCAAGCTCCCGTGCAATGGTCGAGACGCGGAAAGGCAGTCCAACCATGTTGCAGTACCGGTCACAAAGATCCTCGGGTTTTGTTGACTGAGTGCTCTTGAAACCGAGAAGGTTCCGATTCGCTATGCCACCACTTTCTTCGATAGCCTGAATATTTTCGTTCGATGACTTTGTCAGAAACTTCTCCAGGTTCTTGTATGCCCGTCCGATCTCCTTTTTGGGAACCGATGTCAATCCGAAGATCTCACTAAAGGAACGTGGCGCCTGGTGTTGACGACAGGCAATGAAGAGGCATCCAGCCAAAATAACCTCTGTCTGCTTACCACGGAGGGCGTTGGCTTCATAGACGCGCTTGAAGTACATTTTGGCGGTAGTCTTGATCGTAGCGGTAAGCTTGGCCTTTTCACCCCAAGCCTCGATTTGAGCATAAGCGGTTTGCAGAGCCTTATCCGCCTTGTTTTCCTGCTGCATGGCCTGTGCCTTCTTGAGCTTCCGTGTCTCCTTCGATACATTTGGGCCGCCGCCACCAATCAATGTACCAGCGTTGTTGGTTAGAAACAACTCATTGTCGGCTTCACCGACACGGTTAGGGTCATCGCCTTTGCCTTCATCGGAATTGAAGGTACGCCACTCGGACTCGTAGCTGACTAGACGCTCGGCAAGGACCATTCCACAATTGGCACAGATAGTATCAGCATTCTCCTCGATAAGATCCGGAGGGATCTGCTTGCAATCAGGGCAAACGAGATGTGTGTTGAGATTTTCGCGCCATGCTGGTGTTTCGGGAGGCTGGTTCTCGACGCCCACGGTGGACATCTTGTTTGGTTTGGGAGCGGGTGGTTGGGAAATACTCTTCGTTACTCGTCCACCAATTCTCCCTTGCAGGCGTTGCGTTTGGCGTCGCTTGATCCCCTTGTAAGTCGTCCGGAGGTTGTGATTATTTGCAAAGGTCTTGACGAACAGCGGAGAATACAGTTTGGCGGTGATCAAGGCAAAGGCCGGAGGGGCCGGATTGTGTCCCAGCAGACTGTAGGGTCCTTCCACCTAGTCGAATGTTGTCACACGCGGAATGGAGTGAAGGGTGAAATGTGAAACCGATAGAAAACGAGTTTTAATTTATGAATCAATTTGAATGAGCGAATAGGTAGTGTAGACGCAGACTCGGAGGTCGAGGATCGTCGTACACTGGATAAGGCAGTTTGTCAGTCAGGTCATCAACAAGTGAATGAGACAACCCAAACGCTGAAGCCAAACGATGCTCTTCTCAACTATCTAAAGTGATGTACCTTTCTTGCGTGAAGCCCAAGCGGGGTACTGGGAGTAGTTGTCGCAGGGTGTTTGAATAAGCGCAGGCGTCAACGAAACGAGGTTCTGACTGTGACCGTTCAACCAGTGAAGGTCTCGTGAGTCGTGAAAGCCGGGGGGTTTCTGAACACGAAAAGTCGTCGTCAGTGGATCGTTCTAAGTTGCGCAAGATCGTCAAAGATGCGTTCTGTAATAGATAAACGGCGACAGAGGCAGGGTTGACGGCGTCTGCGATATGTAGATGGCGGGATGGTGGAGAGAAGGTGGTAGAAATGTCAAGGTGAGGCGCAGGTTGGAAATCAGAAGGTATGTCAGCCTACCTGGTGAAATGGCCGGCGGCTGGACTAGAACACGTGATAAGAAAAACAGATTGCTCGAGCACTTAATCCAAAAGCGGTTAGTCTCTGTTCTCGGAGCTACTCTTTCCTTCGTGCTCGACAAAGAGCTTCTTTGTCCAGCGAGAGGAACTTGTTATACCTTTTATCAAACATCAGCAATGGCGCAGTCTCTCAGGGCCAGCGTAAGTTTTACATTCATTTGTCCCTGCTGCTGTTGACAAGTTATCTAGACACGTGTCTTCGCTCGGTTGAGCTCCAGAACGCTCCCAGCTTCTCGCCGAAGCTTCGTCGCTGCCCCAGTTTCAAGGATGCGTCAGTACATTTTCTCTCCCATTCCGAGAAACCTACTCATGAAAAAGCAGCGGACTTGATTCAAGATTTGTACCTCAAAGAATTACGAGCGTATAAACCCCCGCCACAGAAAGCCTCAGATGCTGAGGGGCAGGTTCACAAATTCACACCTCCCGCCGTGCCCAAGTCACCAGAAGAGACCAATCTGGCAAGCGAGATGAAGGAATACGAGGATCAAGTCGTGGAGATCGAAGGACAAGCCGCGCCTGGCGAGACACAACCGGAAGAAGACTTTTTCGAGGACATTGAGGAGGAGGATGCACCAGCACACCATTGATATCGCTGGAAAGAACCAAGATAAAATGGGTTGTACAATCAGTCAGAACATGACATAAAACATCTGGTGCTTCTCGGTCTCCAAGAGAGTGGTCAATCCTGTTCTCCTGCATAACGAACAAAGATGCTACGCAGCATCTCAGCCCCATCACTCACCACGTCCGCAGAAGAATTCCATATCCAGAATTTTGAAGTGAGCCTGAGCCTCGGAAGGATTGACCAGATTTCTAAAACCGGTTGACTCTGGGCAGTGGAATGCCTTGTGAGATCGATGTGTGCCGTGGCATGCATCCCCGTCTCCCGGCCTCTAAGCACGAGTCCATCTACGTTACGCCTCGTCGTGACCATGCTTCTGATGCCGATGTTTTCTACCAGCTGCCACAGACGAGGCTTTTGACGTGATACGCCAAGTCTGTCCATGCATTGCCAAGGTCCGCCGCGCAACAGACTGAAAGCGTGTGCATCCAGGTCCCTCTCACCCTCCAGTCCCAGGTCCGCAGGCCATGATCTGAGAAACCCTTCATTTGTACCCCACAAAATCTGACAGCCCAGGGTAAAGACCACTCGCAGGAGATAGAGGCCGCAGTAGCGGCTGGGTAAGGGTGCTTCATATCTACGTAATCCTCGGTGACGATAAGGCAGGCCGATTGAACAGCTGCGGTGTAAGCATTTCCGTGAGTAATATCCAGGCCAATGGGCAAACCAGCGGTACGAGGTATGCCACAAAAGCGGAGAGTCACGGAGTGCCCACGACACCCTCCAATCCTCAGGTCCCAAGGGGCATGCGTACGCTCCATCTGGCAGGATCCCTCCAGCCGGGATAGGATAATATCCGCACCTGAAAAACGGTATCATTGATCTTCAAAGAGTGGATATACATCAGACGGAAAAAGCAGAGTACTCGGTACATGTTCCTGCGACGATGATGCGATAGGCACTATTGGCGTCAACCTGTATGATAACCCAGTTTTGCTGTGCTGTTTCTGGACAGGCGCCGAGCAAGCGAGAACAGGACCATACAGGCGGGGACCATAGTTGGTTTGAAGTCCAGGCCCGTCGGGGGTTGATGATGCCGACTGTCTCTCTTCAGGCTCACCCAAGGCTCATCGGACAACCATTCGCAAGCGCCCGACGCCCTAAAGGCGCTCCACTGAGTCTAATCCTCCACCTGCGACCTCCAAAACGTGCACCCTGAGCCTGAAGGACTGGGACACTCTTGATTTCCACTGTTTGAACTGATACTGCTCCTTGCTTGCTTGCTTCGTTGTCCATCCTTTGCCTTTCTCTCTATTCTTATTGTCCTTCGTTAATGTACTTACCAATCTTCTGATTCTTCTCCCTCTTTTGTTCTTTGGCCTTCGGAATTCTTGTATATCAGACACTCCCCCAGTGTGCTTATCACTCCCCCAACCCCTTCATTTGCGTCCATCGATCGGCTCCTTCCGGCTGGCTGAATCTGCTGTCCGTCTCGGCTCATGTCGATGTTCTTTCTCTGTTGATTTGTGCCTGATGGCGAGGAGTAGGGAAGGGTTCACATCTTCGGCACTGGCGTGAGCAAAACGACACACGGGGCTTATAGTCTGTGAAATTTGGACACGACGACATCATGGCCGTTGCTGCGCACGTCGAAGGGCAGATTCTGCCCGTCCTCCCAATTCATGCCATGAGTCCCCTGCCAAATCACTCGGGCACAACAGTGTCTTCGCCAGAGTCCTTTCAACCTGATCCTCCGAGGAACTTCGTACGCTCAGCCAGTTTCACCTACCTGCCTGTGTTAGATACCGAGCACTCCGACTCTTCCACAATCAAACGTACCTTCTCCGAACACATCATTTCCCTCCCCTCCGATCCTAAAGTCAAGGTTAACGACAGTATGCATTCAGCAAATTTGGAACTGTTCCGACGTGTTTCCAGAAAAGCGAAGAGGAAAATGCTAGCCGGTGCTCGCTTCTCCCTCTCTCCCGATGACGACGAGCCGCAGCCGCGGGAATCGAGAAACACCAACGGCGATAGAGATGGACAACCAAAAAGCCTCGGCCGCTCTGTCGCAGGAACCCTTCGAACCATTGCACGGAAATCATGGGTTGGCTCTTCATCAAGACCTTCATCTCCCTCTCGACAAGAAAGCAATACTCCAGAGAGAAAGCGAAGTTGGTCACCCAGTAAGCGAAAACTTGCCCATGCTGCGAACTCAGTTACAATCCCGGAGCCGGTGGCATCAAGTCCTCCGCTGCGGACGTCTCCCGAAGAACTCGAATCCAAATTAGAGGATGCCATACAAGCTCAAAGCATTGACCGACGTGGTCCGGTCCCTGGCCCTGTGCACAGGCCACTTTCCATCATACAGCCAAAGAGCAAAAGTGACCCGAATATGAGACGTATGTCAAGAAACTCTTCGACAACTTCTCTGCGGAGCTTTGTGTCGAACGAAAGGTCTCAATCGAGACTTTCGCTGAATAAGGTCCCCCCTCTGCCATCTTCACTTTCCGCCGATCGCTTGGCGGCTCTCAACGCTGAGGCACCACGGAGGAAGGATCCTCTATGGACTGCTTTCAGGACTCTGGATGGCGAGTACAGTGGATTTCAGGCAAAAACAAGCCTTCAGAAGGCCAAAGTGCTTCGATTAACTCTGATCCCGTTTCTTGTCAAGTACGAACACCACCCGTCCCATAAATGTCTGCGAGCCGAGGATCTGGATCGACGAGTAGTTATTCTGAATAAATGGTGGACCGCATTGCTGGAGATGCTTCACGGAGCAAATAACCAGTCGATCTCTGGTACGGACAGGCCTGCGTTCCTGGAGTCTGCAACCAGGATTATGGTTAGGCCAGAATGGAGGATACCAGGCTTCGCTTCTGTTCTGGGAGAAAGTCCCCTACGCCACTCAATTCCTAAGTCAAAGTCGACGAATTCTCTCGAATCAGAAGAGGCAGACTTTTTGGTCGATTCTATCCACCAAAATGTGCGCAACACTTTTGTCCAGAACTTACTTTCTCAGATGGAGTTTGTGACTAGCATCTTGTCGCTACGTACAGCTCCCCAAAGTCTCGTCACCTTTGCTGGAAAAGCATGTGCTTATGCCTTTTTCTTCTGTCCCGGTGTGGGCGAGATGCTGATTAGGTTGTGGAATCTGCCTTCACGCGCTCTGAGACGTATATTCAGACAATTCGGCGTTGAGAATGGAGAGAAGCTTGACTTGGTATCCAGTGCATTGGCAAGGAATTTTCCGCCGTCAGTCCGCAGTCTATGTGTGGGATCTCAAGCAACATTTTCACGCCGAATTCAGCAACGAGGACCAGTTCCCGCAGGCTCGGAAAGGATTAATTGGTATCAACCGTGGGTCGCGAGATGGTCTGGTCACAACAGTGACCTGTTTTTTGTCTTCACCAAGCAGTACCACCTTCTGGCCTCCGAGTTTCTGACGGAAGAGATTTCGTTGAAAGACCGCGCAGCTGTTCCCGGTCTGGTCCCGGTCTGCGCGCAAATGTTGCTCATTTTGGAGACGACGATCTACCGACAAGCCGGTCAACTTGGAGTCGAGAGCTATGCCACCGGTACTGGACCTCATCTGGACAACCCAGATGCCTTGGCTCCGCTGCCGATGACAATCGCAAATGCAACTCGCTCGATAGCGGAGAATCGCTTGATTATGTTGCTGCGGGATGTCATGGGAGATCTGGCTCCTGAACATTCGCTTCTACGCAACCTCTTTTTGTCCTCATTTGACAGTGTCACCAAGGCAGCCACTGTCCAAATCTCCTTGTACAATAACGACGCATGTTTTGTGATTTGTGATTTTATGGAGGAAGTTCTTCCCATCATGTTCCGCTACCACCAGTCATATCTTGATACCCCAGTGCTCGACTGGCCTTTCTGGCTAGAGGTCTGCAATCGGATGTTGCACAGTCAAACCACCCTAACCCAGATACGGTCGATTGCATTTTTGTACAGTACTTGGTCCATTCTAATACATAATGAAGGACGGAAGCGCCAGTTGGTTCTAGAATGTCTGCTGGACCGGAACACATTCGAAAAGCTATTTTGCCACTGGTCACCTATGGTCCGGCATTACTTCTATCGCCTTCTCTGCTGGAAGGTCGCGCGTTACGACGAGCACGTGTCGGACCTGGACTTGTAAGTCGGAGATGTACTTGGTTTTCGTTGGAATAATCACTAACTCCACGGCAGGGAAATTTTGCAGACATTAGCAGCGAGATTGAATAAGTGTTGGGCCAATTATCAATATCTCGCTGCGGAAGCGGAGATGCGAGGGGTTGTGGCACCATCGTCAGCGCCTTGTTCACCTGCACCTAGCCGTGTCCTCCTCATCATCCGCACCGACAGCCAGCCTATTATGACCCCGTCCAAGACACATTTTGAAAGATATTTGCCGCCCGCGATCGTCACTCAGAGCTCGCCCTATCAAAACCATTCTTCAGTTCTTAGCACAATCCCCACGGCAGATTCTCCAGCTCAAGGGAACAGAAAGCGGTGGAGTCTGTTCCGGGGTCTTAATGTCTTTGGCACACCAGGGAACAACCGGCCGGGAGAAGTAACACCGCCCGGAAGCCCCGAAGAACACAGTGTCACCCCTGCCAACGATAGTCCGGGGCCAAATAGTGCCATCCTTGCACCCAAGCGACCAGCTACGCCTCCCCATCAGGCATTTTCATTCAAATTCTCCCTGGAACTCCTGCCAGGGCGCACAAGCGTCGAGAGCAAGAACCGGGTGCTGACAGCGCCTCAACTTCCGCCCAATGCCCGAAGTATCCTCACTGCTCGACGGAGCTCGGAAAGTGCCGGCAGCAATACTAGTAACAGCACTGGTAGCGGTCCGGGCAGCGGCAGCAGCAGAGGCAGCGCGATGAGCAGTGACGATCGAGTTCGAGCCAGAGCAATGGAAGTGAAGCCACTAAAGCCAAGGGACCATGAAATGAGCACGGCACGATACAGCGGCCGATCACTAGCGGAGTGGAACCAGGTGCTGAATGAATGTCGCAGCTTCTATGGCAGACGCAAACAGGAAGGTGTTCCACGAGACAGTCTGGTAGAGACGCCGACCTTGGGAGTGGAGAATTTCCGCATGTTGGGTGGTTGATGCTTTGGTGTGAAGACCCACCACCATCTTTCGACAACCAGCATTTCCTTCGCTTCCTTTGGAGAGATGATTACGAGCAAAGAGCATTAGGGTCACGGATTATGGGCTCGACGGAAGAAACACATTTTGAGACAGCTTGGGTGGACAGAATACGGAATATGGGAGGCGCCATGGATATCCAGATACGAACCAAGGGAAATAACCGTCGGGTGGTACAGAGGTTGGATTGGGATTCGGCGCAGATACATGGTTTCTGGTTCTGGACATATGGTTGGAGGCTGGACATGAAGATTGATTTCGCTGGCAAAACAAGATCAGTGCACCGTCAGATCTCGGATCTCTTAGGACCTCGGTACTCGAGACGGAACAATAGGACTCGCAGATATCTATCAGCACTTCCGTGATTGTGCGTTCTCCGTACCAGCTATTCGGTACATGTCCAAGAGTCGCAGATGTAGTGGCCTCAGGTGCTGCGGGTCTTTCCCATTTTCAGCCTGTCCCCTGCCTGCTCCTACCCCCACGACCCCATCCAGCCCCACTGACCCCCAACTTTCCAGTGCTACGGACAACTGTGTGTCCTTCTCGCTGGTACTAGTGGCCTAGTCTTGCCCTTGCACAGTGTTTGGGTGCTGGCTACTTCTGGAAAGCCGGTAGTGACTCTCCGCACTTGGATTATAACCGAGGCTGTCTATCTCTTGATGCGTGGATGCTAACAATGCTCGAGTCAGGACAATCATTCACAAACCATGAACTACGGCTGGGTTGATGGGAAGCTGTACCTCGTGCCTCCGGTGCCAATCAGTCGATCGGTCTGAACAATTTTTTCCCAAGTCTATCATCTACCTGTTTCTATCTTCGTGGTGATCTACCTTGCTCTTTAAATCAACTGCTGCGCTCCTCCCTCACATCGTACTACCACCCAACTGCCCAGCAAGCCAGCTACCCTCCAACGAGCTGCTCACAGAGGACAGTCACGATGCCTATCTTTAAATCGCTGCAGCCGCCAATTGATTGTTTGTCCTCCCCGTCTTGCTACCCCCCCATTCTCTGCTTGATCTTTGAGCTAACACACCCGTCTTCCTACATCTAGTGCCATGGCATCTACCCGTATGGACCTGGCTCTTCGATTCCGAATATAGTCCAATGCGACACTACAAACCGGAAGACATCCAGGGCTTCACAAATGCTGCGACAAAAGAGGTAATGCGCGTGTTACCTCCCACATCCGCCCCAGAGTGACGGCATGGCTGATCTGTTCGTATACAGCACCTCAGCTATGTCGACCTTAGACAGCACACTATCCACCTTTCCACCGCCCTCGCGAAGAATTACGGCCTCCTGCAAGGCCAGACTGTTGCTCTCTTCTCCCCCAATACTGTGTGGTACCCGTGCGCCATGTTTGGCGTGTTGCGTGCTGGAGGCGTTATCAGCGGTGCTTCCCCGGCCTACAACATCGAGGAAATGACATACGCCTTGAAGACTGCGGAGGCCAAATTCTTGTTCACGGTACCGAGCTCCATGGAGGTGGCGGCTGCCGCGGCCAAGAATGCGGGAATCCCCCAGAGCAGAGTGTTCCTGCTGGAGGGGCAAATGGAGGGTTTCACAACCATGAAGGAGCTGCTTGAGATGGGTCGCTCACACGGCCCAGAGGGACAGGTCGAACAGTTCCGCCTCCCACCTGGCAAGAAGAACAAGGACGTTTGTGGCTTCCTGTCCTTCAGCTCCGGTACTACTGGCTTGCCGAAGGCTGTCATGATTGCACATTCAAACGTCATTGCTCAGTGTCTCCAAATTCGACAGATCACGCCGGCAACCTTACGACGTATTCTTGCCGTGTTGCCTCTCTTCCACATCACGGGTCTTGTGCATCAGATGCATCTACCTATCCTCCTCAACGCTAATGTCTATATGTTACCGGCATTCACCATGGAGGCTACACTGCAAACCGTCCAAGACTACAAACTCGAGGAAATGCTTCTTGTCCCACCGATTATTATCCGGCTGGTTCGCGATGAAAAGACTCTCGCAAAGTACGACCTTAGCTCTCTACGCCGCTTCAGTTCAGGCGCTGCTCCCGTAAGCCCGGAGATCCTTGAACTCCTCAAGAGACGCTTCCCCGGGACGGGCTTCAAGCAAGGCTACGGCATGACTGAGTCATGTTCGTGTATTACTGCACATCCACCTGAGAAGTATGACTATAAATATGCGTTCCGGGTAGGCACCATTGTCGCGTCTACGGAGGTGAAGATCGTCGACCCGGATACAGGACGGGAATGTGGGCTGAACGAACCGGGGGAGATCTGGGCACGAGGTCCACAGGTTGTTATGGGTTATCTAAATAATCCGAAAGCCACCCGGGAGACATTTGATCAGGATGGATTCTTGCATACCGGCGATATCGGGACCATCGACGAAGAAGGGCTGATCACGATCACAGTAAGTACTGAACATCGTTGTCGTTTCGATTTAGGCTGACGGGGTGTCCCAGGATCGGTTGAAGGAGATGATCAAGGTGAAGGGGATCGGTGTTGCGCCTGCTGAGCTCGAAGATCTTCTCCTTGGGCACGAAGACGTCGAAGATGTCGCCGTGCTCGGAATCTCCGATGACTATTCGGGCGAGCGACCCAAGGCCTACGTTGTGCTTAAAGCTTCCAAGAAACCGGGCGACCTACAAGCCACTGGCAAGAAGATCATCAAATACGTCCAGGAGAAGAAGGTGCGGCATAAGTGGATCACCGAAATTGAGTTTGTCGACGAGATCCCAAAGAGCCCCAGCGGGAAGATCCTCAGGAGAGTGTTGCGCGACATGGCCAAGACCGGGAAGAGAGGTGTCGTTGTCAAGGACGACCGAGAAAGAGCAAGGCTATAGATTTAAGCAGAGCAGAGACCAAGGATGCCAGAGTTGACAGGAAATTGCTCATGCAGTCAACTTTACGATCGAGGCAGCTCAAGCAATTGGGGAAGAGATGGAGGAATGGAACGCAGAGGCCAGGGAGGAAAGATGCGCTCTATCGAGGGACATTCAACAGGTGTCGAGATAGGTCACAGAGACACAGAGTGAGGGAGTCAGAGTTTCTCCCTAACCAAAGCCACCCTAGTTGCCCAAGTCTCGACAACCGACTCGTCAAAACCAGCACGACGCCAGGACCTTGGAATCGGTCCTCAGGATTGAAATCTTCCGCCTGCGTTGGCTGTGTGCCTCTTACACATTTCCTGGCTCCCATATCGGTCTTTTTGTCGTCGATCAAGCATCATTTATTCGTTGAGCTGGGGCTATGTGTGGGAGGCCGTCGATATATACATTCCCATATACCTCGTACTTTTGGCGATATCTATTGTCTATATGTCTATATATCTCCAATACTTGGATAGATATACACATACACACATACATGCTTGACATCTGCTTTTCCATCGCCGTTCTCCTCGAAGGAGAAAGTAGGCCTCTGTCAAGGCATCACTGGTACGGAGCACACAGGAAAACGCTTCTGATAGTCCTGCATATTGCTAGCGGAGGGGAATGCTATCTGTGTACCATTCTCACTGACTGTGCGCTTCCATAGAGCAAAGATGCCGGGGAACTTCTCTCACCAGTTAGAAGCGATATGAAAGCAGGCGGGGTCAATAAACATGCTAATCGGAATTCCAAATCATACTTGGACTCTATCATACAATACAAGAAAACACCCATCACCTTTATTTCATCATCCTTGGCTTCTCTGTGCTGGGCTGCTATGCTGCTACAGCCCCAATAAAAGAGAATCGCCCAAGGTTGGGCCAACAAAACATCCATATTCGCCCTTCAAGACAGCACCAGATTGTCAATTTTGAGGGGGATTTTCCCCATGTGCTCGTTACCCTCTCATTCCACTTGTCATGTTTCAGTGTGCACCATGATTTTGCTACCCAAACAAAATCGGCCGCAGCACTACGCAATCATACCGTCATGCTGCTGCAATGATACTCCTCCTTCAGGAGCTGAGGGGTTCAGCCTGGCGGTGCAGCACGTCGTCGGAGGTATCTGGGAGGTCTGTCTTGGGTGCCGAGGGGAAATCACCCTCCTTCACTGGAGCCTTACCAGTGGTCGGAGAAGGGATCCTCTGACGGGCACCCCCAACCATCTCTTGAGCTTTGGCCGCATATGTCCCAGTGTATTGCTTCATCGTGTCGAGACCCTTGCTAGTGTGTTGAGCGGTCAAGTCGCGGATCTGGGTCGTCTGTTGGCCAATGACATTTCCGGCGTGCTCGAGTTGAGAATCAATGAATTCCTTGTTCTCGATGTAGATCAAGGGACCGAGGAAGAGGGCGCAGCTGGCAATCAATGCCATACCCCAGAAAGGGACGATTTTGATGAGATAGTAGGTCAAGAATGCAGTCAAGAAAGCCTGGAACGGTCAGCATCACATGTTTCCTTCTACGCCTGGCCCAACTTACAGCTGCAGTTACAGGGACATTCTCGGCGAAGACGATGCGTTGGATCTCGATGACGAAAAAGTTGATCAGGTTTTCTAGGTCGTCGAGGGAAGCTTCGAGGGTCTCCTTGGGAATCTTGTAGTACCGTCGGGGTCGGAGAGTACCGGCCACACTAGAGCCCATCAACGCCTTGCTCGAACCCTCTGCGAGCGTGACGACTGCATCCAAATTTAGCAAATCCCCGTCCCAACTGCACAATTGTTTAGACATACCACCAAGTGTCATCCAGGTAATCTTGATCACATATCGAATGATGGGCAGGTAGCGGCAAGCGAAGATGAAGGCAACGACGGAGGCAAACGTGATCCCGGTGGCTCGCTTGTTCTTCCACTGGAACATATCATTTAGCCACACTTTTCATCTGAGAAATATCAGAGACACTTACGCTCAACAAAGTGTAGAAAAAGGAATGGTAGTCTGACACAAAGTTAGCTGAGTGATTTTTCAAGGACAGCGATTTTGGCCTACGCGTCAAAGTAGTATCGTTGGCAGCAGTGTACGAAGGAGGTTGTCGAGAACTAGCAAGATCGCTGAATTCGGACTTGGTGGACGCAGCTTGGTCCTTGACGGAGGTTGCCACGGGGCCTATTGAGGAATCAGCTAGGGGCACCTTGTTTGTTATTTTGACACCAGCAAGTTTACCATTGACAATATTCTGAGTGATGGGGTGTTCTGTCACAGTGTTGACCGCTGAGGCGGCATCTGGCAATCTGTTAGTGGGCGAAGGAGGCATCGGTTCAAGTCAAATCCTGGTCATGAGATGTTAGCTATCTTTGGCTTGTTTGGACAAGAGTGTGACGTATAGCAGTATCTTGCATACCTTACTGTTGACAAAGGCATCTTTCAGGGTGGGTTCACTGGTCCCATTGGTGGTGGGAGCAGGGGCAGAATCGTCCGCAGTAGACATGTCGGTATGTGTAGGTAGCTCTGAGGATGGATCGTAGCCTTCAGCAGACATCTGTTAGGAAGGTGTGCAAAGGAGGAAGTCGGAAGTAACGCAGACTACGAGGTGTAGTAACGGGATAGGGTCGTCGACTGACTTTTGGGAGACGGGCAGCAGTAAGGAATACGATCGGGACAATGGGACGGATTGATGAGATATGAGGATGGATGAATTAAGGAAGCAGCTTGCAGCAGGCCAAAGGATGAATTTTGAAGAGGACGAGGTGTTCTGTTTGTGAGAGTTGACAGGTTGATGTGTGGGACGTCAGTTTGTGGTGATCTCTGGGAAAACCTGCGGGAGCTGCAGGCGGTTTCATTTTGATTGACTCCATCCCTGGCACCTGCAGCACCAACGCCCGCCTGTTGGGTGGAAGCGGCACCTGGGCCACTCTGACGCAACAGCCCTGGCACCACTGGAACCTTTTCCCTTTGGGCCTTCGACTATTCGTCCTAGGCAGCCCTGAGGGGAGTTCTGGGGGGGTTGACCTTATTCCCTGCTTTCTGCCTCCTTCCATTGTTATCCTCGACACCAAGTGATACCAGTGGTCGAGATGGTCGCGTGCTCTCCCTCCAGTATTCGTACTTTGTACAGATATGCACATCAGTCCACCTCCCGCCTTAGCGCATAAACAATCAATCAAATAATATTTGTCCCTCTGTTCTCTGTCGCATCTCATGGTTTTTCTGGCCCTGGGCTTACAAGTAGTGTTCTGCGATTCCTCCTATTTGATGATCTTGACAAGCTCCATCTCATCTTTTCCCGTCTGTCCTGAAAAATAACCTGGTTTACTCATTCCGCGTGGAAGCCTTGGTTGATGCCAACCGACCACCGATTGTTTCACTTTATTTTGGCCGGCGATCCGATTACATACTACGAGTTTGGAGAACGGTACCAATGGGGGTAATGAGGATTGTGCAGATTTTGACATGTGATAATCCCTTGGCTTGGCATCATTTTGTACACACAGCCTTTCCAGCCTTGCGTGCGCATCAGGCTTGTCGAGCTCCCGTCTCCTATTTTCAGCGGCCCTCAATTGCCTCGAGTCAACCTACTTTTCATACCGTGTCTCTCTAAGGATTTGCATTGGAGTTGTCCCCAGGTGACGGGCCAAAGAATGACATTCTAAGACGACTCTAGATCGCTTAGCCTCTAATATTCGCCTCTATCTGGGCCCTCTTCTCCCTCGCTCAAGCCGTCATCTTCCGCACTCATTGAATCTGATGTCAAGGGCGCTCCGTCTTCGCCTTTTGTTTTGCGGCCTCGGGAACCATAGGAGATCACTTTCCACCCGTTGGCCTTGGTAGGGTCTTTCACATACTCTGACATTGGGAACTGTTGAGATCGTTAGTATCGATCAAGACTGCCATTGCATCCCGGTAACTTACATAGTGATCATTCTTTTTCATCGTCACCACCCATGGCACGTTGTCAAATGTCATTGCCCTCAACCGGAAGTACGTGTTATCATCAATCTTGTTGACTTCTTTGACGAATGCATCCAAGTCCGGAGTCTTCACTCCGTTCACATGAGTCACAAAATTGGTAGGTGCGAGCCCATATTGATAGGCTGGCGACCCGCGACTCCTAGCACTGACGTATATCTCCGAATGAAGCTTGCTGATCTGCTGTCGGACGGCGTGATGTGGCTTTTGAAGGACCGCTCCGCAGAAGATGACTGCCCGTGAGGTCTCCAAGTCTTCTGTAGGCACAGTCGGGACGCGAAGGCGAATCTCCTTGCCCTTCCGAACAACGAGCGCATCGAGCCATTCCTTGTCATACATGATATCGAAATCACTGACCCGAGTAATAAGTTGGTCATTGAGAGTTAAGATGATGTCGCCTTCTTGTAGTAATTGTCCGTCATTAGGTCCGTTGGCTGGACCACAGTCCACTTTCCTGACAATAAACAACTGATGTCGTGATGGATTCGCCTTGGCTACTTTCGAGATCCATTCTTCTGAGACCCCCATGATCCGACACTGCGACATCTGAACCACATAGGACTCCATATTTAGAATCCGAAGTTTGGGTATGATACCGGATCGGATCTGGTCGATGACTGGCTTGATCATGCTCGTAGCCAAGCCGAGATGGTATTCCGTGTCTCGATGACTACCTTGGCTTCTCTCCCCCATGTAGGTGAGCCACAGAGCTTGCACTGTGCCGTCGGCGCTCATCAGTACGCCAGACGCACACTGGGAAGATAAGCCCGTATCGATGGTAATGGCGTCGAGGTTGACCGCTCGATACCTGGGAGCCGCTGCATTTGCAGGTATCCCGACCGCTGTAATGTCCGTGACCGTCGTTTTCGCAACGACGGCTCTATGGTTCTGGTTGAAGCCCACGAAGATCGTGTCAGCGCCTTGCTTGATCATCTCGGTAGATAGCTTCGCAGTTTGCACCGGTGCATGTACCAGTGAGGGATCGTATTGAATCACAGTGTAGTTGGTCAACGGGTGAAGAAACACAACTTTCCCCTCGATTTGTATCGAATCAGCAACCGTCACAGTAATGTCACACAGGTCGTACGGAACTGTGGCTCGGGACACCACCACCAGGCCTTTCTCGGCGTCAATCACCAATCCAAAACCCGTTCTCCGCGCTTGAGGGTACCCATCAATTTTAACGGGCATGTAACATGTTATCTTAAGAAAGGATCGAATGATTTCGGCCGCAGCAGGCAGATTGACGCCGTCCAGCTGGATGAAATCTGCCGACTTTGGCACTTGTGGTATCGCGGGCAGCGCCTTTCCAAGGTCCTTGAAATCCCAGAGTCCGGTCTCATCATTTCGCACGGACAACCTCATTTTTGGATGCCAATGTCGATCGATATGGACGATCGTAGTGGCCCGAGTATGAAGATCCCTAATATGTCGGTATGAAATGACGATTCGAGATCGGTCAGGAATGGTTTTCATAACCTCAATGAAGGTGTCGAGGTCGGGTGTCGGTTTCTGGTCCACTGTGTCAATGATCCACCCAGAAAGAGCGCTATCGAGTTTGAACGAGCCGGCAGCTTCACACACATACAGCCCTTTACAGGCGATGGCGTATAACCGAGCTTGCTGATAGGACAAATTGTGAAAGCTTCCGCCAGCCACTGTGACAAATCGGTCTGGGGTAATTGCATGAAGATCTTCCACCGCCAGTGTCACTTCGTGATCTTCGCCCCCGCGCTGAAACAAGAGGTCGACCTTGCCACCAACGCTGGAGTCAAGAATGGCGTCAAGTTTGACGAAGGACGTCAATAACTCCCCGTTGACCTTGATCAAAACATCCCCTTCCTGGATCTTGTTATCGGCAGGTCCTTCAGGTAGTACAATCTCGGCGACAAGCATACTGTTCTCTTTCGGATGGACTTTTCGGACTGCTGATTCCCAGTTAGGTGTCAAACCTAACCTTCGACAATCGTCAAAGGGTTTCAGCATCCATTGGGTCTGGATCGTCCCTCGGTTGATTGGTTCTCCTCGTTGAAGGCACTGAAGCGCACGTAAGGGACGGTCAAGCGGTAGGAAATAATCAGTGGCGGCACCATCGATACGGCCGCCTGCCTGTAAAGCAACCGCATGTCCATTTAAATTGACCACGGGACTGCCGGAGCTTCCGCCTGTAGCGGCAGCAGCAGCTTGGATATAGTTGGTGTTGAAGTCACTATAGCCTTCCCCATACTCTGGAGCATTGCGATCGAGCCGACTGATAACCCCCGAGAGAATGCTGAGCTTCTCACCAGCGTCGTTGCCGACTACCCTTATTTCCACGCCCACTCTTGCCGACTCCGGCTGTAGTTTGAGTGCTTGGACATTCATATACTTGATAGCTTTAGGATCGAATTTCAGGATGCCAAAATCGTGGACAGGGTCGCGATAGACAGGTTTCACGTCGCACTAGGTGAGGTTATTGTCAGCAGTCGGTCAAATTGGCAGGCATCTGGGGTGAGCAAACTGTAACCCACCTCTTCATGGTTGTCGAACACGCAATAACCCCAAAACGGACCGGCACAGACGACATGGCGATTGGTCATGATGTAGCCATTTTCGGCGTCAACCACGAACCCCGTAGCTTGGGAAGAAAGGGACAAGTCGGTGTCAAAAGAGCAGGTCTGGCAGAAGTGAATGGACACCACACTCTTAATAACTCGCTCTATAGTAGCCTGCCATTCTGGTGAATCGCCTGCGGCAGGAACGGGATTGATGATGGGGACTGAGGTCGAGTCGGCCTCGATATCGTAGACAGAGCCATTTTGAGGAGTAGCGTTTCCGGGTGTAGGCACTCCATTTTCCGGCTTCAGTTGTTTCTTGGGTCTCTCCAACGCCGACGTGGGGCTTGTCCTTCTCTTCAGTCTCAGTTCGCCATTGGCAGACATATCGGAAAGAGCAGAGGCAGAGAAAGGGCGAGGACGCTGTGATGTTGCCAAAGGATTTTGGAGGCGTCGGAGGCGGGTATGCAGTAGGGATGTTGCAGATCGGAAGGATGCAGCGGTACCTTCCGGCGGTATTCTGGGGTGAGCGGATAGTTTATGTATGAATGTAAAAGGTTGACAGGATGTCCTGAGGCGATGGGCGCGTAAGAGGGTTGTGAAGACGGCACTGTGAGAAAAGTTCGATGCAGAAATATCGCAGACCCGATTGAAAGTAGAAGATGCCCTAGAGAGATTGGGGCAGATACTGGATATCATCCAGGTTATGAAATACAGCCCACAAAGGTCAACAGATGCTCCAGAAGCAACAACTACTTTAACGTCGCCAGTAAAAGCAATGCAGTGTTGATTCCGACCAAGACAAGGCTGAGCTGCGCTGGAAATAATATTAATGCCTCAGCCTTAGGCAGGAACAACTCCCCTCCACCGTCGACTCTTGGCGCCTTGTGACTGAGCCTCGACACTCGTTACAGGTTTTCCGTTAGCGAGGACTGACTGACGAACATGACTACAGGAGATAGTGAATTGAATTGTCATCGTGAACATCCTGAGGAATCCATCATCCCAAGGAGATACTAAAGGTCATTGCTGCACCTGAAACGACTTTAATCATTGAGAGTATCACATTGAGCCTGTAAATGGTTCCAAATACCGCAAGTATAATCTACATAGCATCCTATTCTGAGCCCCTCCATTTCTGAATGCCGCAAGGCTTTCTCTGTTGTATAGGCTGGAAGATTCGTCGTTTTCGCACGACCGCGATCACCCGCTGAAATGGTACCGAAACCTCAAGATATCTCTGGCAGGCAGCTGCGGCCTATTGTATTTGATCGCCACTGCAAAGGGGTTGACCAAGCCTGGAATAAAACCAGTTTGACGGGTCTGTAGCGTGAGCTTCGGGGCACATCGTTCTCCAATTATATCATATCTTCTGAAAACCAAAATGTTAGCCATGAGACGTGTTCCACATAATCCGCTGAACGCTAATCCTTCAACGAACATATACGGGCTTGAGGTGTTTCATCAAGCAAGCCATTCGAGGGTGGACGCAACTTCATTGGAAGTTTGACGGTTCTAACAGTCTCTGTGCGCCAAACCGCGCACACTCAGCCTTGCGCAGAAGTGAACGGTATTTGCGATTTGGGACCAGTGTTCGGGTTTTGCGCGGTGGCTTGCGCCATTGCTTTGTTGATAGCCGAGTGGCTTGCCTCTGGGAACAGAGCGTTCAGCCTTTTATACAGCTCATTCACCTGCGGCAAATGAGGTGGGGGAATCATAATTGCTGGTCCCGAAGGCAGGGCTCCATTGGCCTTCTTTTTGGCATCCGCAATCGCGGCCAAGTAGGATAGATTGGCCTGCAGCCGCCGCATGCATTCTGCATATTCTTGTGATGGTGGCTTTGACTGAGGCGTGCCTCCTGCCGATTTTGGTGGCTCTCCTGGGCTATTGGTGATGGTGTTGGCCGCATCTGCTGCCGAAGTGGGCGAGGTAGGTGATTGTTGTCCCTGGTTAGATGTGGTTCCCGCCTTTCCCTGGGCCTGTAATGACACAACTTCCTGCAGCAAATGGGTATTGATCTCCAGCAACACCGAGACTCGTGCTCGCTCCCTCGCAGCAGACTGTGCTGAGATGGCCGCACCAGCGCTTGTGTGGTGCTGTTGTTGTGAATGCTGCTGGGGCGGAGCAGCGCGAGCGACTTGTGTCGCATTGTGAATTTGGGCTTGTTGAGCCAATGTGGAACTCGATTGGCCTGCCAGGGCCATGTTTGCTGCCATGTTCATATCCAGTGACGTTGGCGCAGAGGCAGGCGGTAAGGGATGAGCTGAAGTTGTCACAGTCTGTAACTGGGTAGGACTGGACGTTAGGTTGGCTCCTTGATTCACTGGGACGGGGACAGGAGTTTGCCCATTAGAGGGATGCCCTGCCTGGTAGTGAGCACTGTGTCCAAGTCCACGGTCAGGGAGAAGATTCTGACTTACCTTTGGCCTGCGGGCTATAGCTGGATCGACTCTCCGGACGCGACGCCGTACCAATCTGACCGAGATGTTGTTGGTAGAGATGGTGAGGAACAGGTTGCTGGGCCTGATGAGGGTGGGATAAGGGCCTCTGGATCTGATTTGGGATCATGCCCGGCTGAAATGGAGTCTGGGCATGATCAAAGGGAGTTCCGGGAGGGATGGCGTAGCCGACATTGGGCTGGGGATTGATGAAAGCGTACGGCCCTGGATTTTGGGAATCATATAAGGGTAAGGCGGGGTTGTTCATGGCTTTTCTGGAAGTGCTAGCAGTCGTTTGATTGGGCCCATGAGCTAACTAATGAATTTGTGAAGATGCGAAGCGTAGCGTAGCCTTGAAGCAAACGTGGGTTGATGCGGTGTGTGTGTTTTGACTAAGGCAGGGTGGCGCTGCAGCGGGTAGCGGCTGGTCGCCGCCAACTGACGCCAAAATTCCTCTCGCCGAAACAGGCTAAAAGCGTGCGCCAGGCGTCATTCGGTCCGTGGCAAAGAGGGTCTTTGACAGGGGTCAGGCACTGTGGTGCTGGGAGCCGGGATTTTGGGACGGGAGGAGGCTGATACAGGGTTGGTCAGATAGGTGCTTGTACCTATGTAGATGATCAGTGATGGTGGGTGGACGAGCGAGAATGACTGGGACTAAAGGTGAGAAAGAAGGCTTCCTAAGCCACAGCCTTTCTTTGCCTTTGCCTTTGCCTTTACCTTGCACCCCGTTCCCTTGGCAAACCACCTCGGAAGGTGCGGCTATGTGTTAAGTGCTGAGAACAGCACAGGTGAACAGATCCTACAGCCAGGTCCATGTTGTACATGTCTCTATTTGCCCCTTTTCTTCTTCATCTCTTCTATCCATTGAGGTGCAAGTGACACTGGCACCACATAAATCCTAACCAGCCCGTCCACCACCTCAGTCTTCCCATTGGAGAGTGCCTCCAGCAAAGTCAGCTTCTTACCGACTTTCATGAGCCCACCGCTGATGGTATCCATGTAGCAGTCTACTGTCGACAGTTTGTATTCGTTCTTGCTATCCCACGGCAAGGGTAGTATGTAGCTCAGGTGATGTGTTATGGCATCTTTCTCGGCCCAGGCCTTGATTAGATCGGTCTGGTTATGCATCGGATAGAGCAACATCACTGGGAATTCTAGCAGACTTTTGGGCGATAGCGGATCTGGCGACAACCGAATGGTCGCGTCTTCCAAGTTCGGAGGGTGTTTAGATCCACGGACAACGATCTTTCGTGCCTTCAACGCCGCGTCTAACGCTGCCTTCTCCTGTTGTTTCCTTCTCAGCTCTGCTAAGCGCCGGCGGTCTTCTGCCTCTTTGACTGCCATCCGGCTTCTGATCTGGTCCAACAGTTTCTTCAAAGCTGTATTGGTTGGATCGAGTTTGAATCCACGAGATGCCACATCCAGTGCTTCGAGAACTTTGTCCAGCGCGAGCAGGGCGGAGGCCGACCTATAATGCGCTTTGATGTTTGCAGGGTTAATACGTAGTGCAGCAGCACTGTCTTGGATGGTTGACCGGTAGTTTCCTGATCAGTTAGCATACCTTCAACTGTAAATGTTAGAGCATCCCTACTCAATTCCAGATTACACCGGGCTCGATTGACGAGTAGTTGTTCGTGAAGCAGGACTCGAAGCGTCTCTTCTGCGGTCTCGTCTTCAGGCTTGTCCCACTTGTCTTCGTCCTTGGTTGTTAGGACTGCAAGCCCTTTGGTGTAGAACTCTCTGGCATCCTTCCACTTCTTCTCCGCGACCATTTCGTTCCCACGCTCTTTAAATCCTTGTGCCACTTCCGCTTTTGTTCCCTCGTTTTGCAGGGCTTTAATGGCCTCGAGCATTATATTCTCTCCATCTGCACACCATTGCTCAGCCAAATGCCTGAGCAGCCGTAGGTTTGAGCGTACCGTCGGTAGTCGCTTCGTCAAGACTGTTCATAAAGAGCGGGGTTTTGCTCATATCCTGCACGATTTCTTCGAAGCTCTTGGAAGACATCTGGTTTTGTGAGGGACCAGACGCCGAGATGTGCTGATCGTACAGCTCTTCGATTGAGGGCAGGTTCTTGGGCGCATCATTGAGACTGACATGCTCATCAAAGTCATCTGGAAGCTCTTCTATCTGCGACATGTTCGGGCATAGGATGAATGGTCGCAATTACATAGGAATCTAACAGGCGAGACCTGGGTGCCTGAACAGAAAATATTGGTGCGGGGAAAACAACAACCTGATCTCGAATTAAATTCACCTCTCCCAATCTGTTAACACTGGAAGTCCATTTATTACCTATCAGTGACCTGAACCGACACAACTGTATACATATGGATATAGGTTTTTTCAATAACTCCTAGGTAGCTCCAGGACCTTTTCGCTCACAAAGTTCAGAATCATCTCTCGACTGATCGGAGCGATCCTTGGAACAAAGATTTCCCTCATGTATCTCTCCACGTCGTATTCCATGGCATAGCCCATACCACCGTGGCTCATGACCGCTCTCTCACAAGCCTTGAATGCTGCCTCGGCCGCCAAATATTTTGCGCTGTTGCATGCGACTCCCACCGCATGGGGGCTGATGGTGGCATCCGTTCTGCTCCGATCATATAACCGAGCAGCATGATACGCTGCTAACTTGGCCGCTTCCAGGTTCATGTAGGCGTCAGCCAGAGGATGTGCAATAGCTTGGTTCTTCCCAATGGGTCTGCCAAAGACAACTCTCTCTCTGGCATACTGTGCAGCCTTCTCGACCGCTGCATAACCAAGTCCAAGCGCTTCTCCCGCAAGGAGACACCTTTCTGCATTCATTCCATGCAGGATGATCTTGAATCCTTGACCCTCTTCTCCAATGAGAGTGTTCTCTGGCACCTCATAGTGATCGAAAAAGACCTCATTGGCGTCAACAGCTCGTCCGCCCATCTTCTTTATTTTTTTGAGTTCCAGTGCGGGGTTGGATCTATCAATATCAATACAGAACATGGACAGCCCCTCGCTCGGCCTCTTCACGTCTTCCAAGGGGGTTGTCCGGGCCAGGAGGATCATCTTAGAAGCGACCTGTGCGCACGTGATCCAGATCTTTTGTCCTGTGGCAACTATAAACATCCCTTCCGCTATGGAAAGATCTTGGTGACTACTTACCAGTGATGATGTACTTGTCCCCCTTCCGGGTGGCGGTTGTCTTTAACCTCAACGTGTCCAGCCCAGTGTTTGGCTCAGTCACACCGAAGCACACTCTCCATTTGCCACTGATGATGTTCGGGATTGTAGATTGTAGTTGATCTTTATTTCCAAACTTGGCCAGTGGTTGCGTCTGTTGGACCAGTCAGTGACTAATTTCCGACAATTATAGGGACCAGGAGAACCAGCTAACCGCATAGACATTGGCATGAATGGATTGAGCACCTGCCATGCCTGCACCGGATTGAGATATTGTCTGCAGCATCATGGTCGCTTCGGAAATGCCCAGTCCTGCGCCGCCAAATTCTTCCGGAAGTGCAATACCAAGCCAACCATCAGCCGCCAGTGCGGCATGCAATTCCTTAGGATCGGTCTCAGTTTGGTCATGTTGTTGCCAGTAGTCGTTCGGGAATCGAGCACAGATCTTCTGAATAGCCTCACGCACGGTCAATTGTTCCTCGGTGAAACAGCTTGTCTCCATGATACTGCTTTTCCTAGTTGCAGAGAAATGCCTTCTTCCATGGTGGGCAAGTGCTTGTTGCCACAACCGAGGTTGTGAGGAGACAGCCGACTGTGACTTCGATGTAAGCTGTCGCGACAGCCGATTAAGACACTGCCTTGCAGGCATTGTGGCGATCAAGAAGCGGAGGGAGCTTCAATTCCAGGGGACGAAGGTGGAATCTGTAGAGTCGATCAACGCTAGTTGGAGAGGAATGAGCGATGTATTTTAATATGAAGACGGTCCCGGTTGGAGACAACTCCGAGATCGCTGCCCGTCTCCAACTAAGCTCTGAGGGTGTGGAACGCCTTGCTTCGAGTGTAACGCATCGAGCCAATCGTTAGCCTCCCGCCAGTGTCTCGAAAATACCATCTTAGTTTTCGAGACGGTAAAGACGGAGTATCTCGGAAACGGGGGCATGCTGTCAGGGGTTTCGCCGTACTGTCGGCATCATCATGTGCAACCACCGCTGCATAGCCGTGTCCCACTATTAGCGTTCTCGATTGTGATTAATCGAAACACAGTTTAGCCTAGAGAGTATAGCTGATTAGGTACGATCGCAAGAATCAGAAAGAAAAAGAAATGTTCTTTTGGAGCTTTAGTGAAACACACTAATAAACTTGTTCCAGAGTTATGACACGACAGTGCCATACAGCGCACGTGACCACGTGCTCCGCGCTAAGACCAATGCAGCTCTAACCAAAACATACCAGATGATTCCCACATGCAGCTTCATTGAACTCGACTTCTCACCCTCATAACTGGCTCCTGATAGTCCACTATCTTGCCACAACAACAATGCACTTCTTCACAACCAGGGAGATACTTTTACAAGAGCCTTAAACCTAGCCCATCAAGCCATTTATCGTTTTCATCTGCGCGTCGACATCTCCGAGCACAATGGCCAACAAAGGTGCAGCAGTGGGTTCAGTGTCCTGGATCGCTGCTGAGAAAGAGAATGCTCTAAATCTCCTACAAAATGAGAAGGAAGAAGTTATATTTCCAGCCCAGCACCAGCTCGAATGGCTCAACGAGCACATGGCGGAGATATTCAACAAGGGCCATCTGTATGTCCAACTCATGAACTGCTATGTCTGTGAGGTTTCTGACCAGAAATAGTGATGTTGCCAACATCTTTAAGACACCTGGAAAGCTTCGAGGGAAAACTCCTCGTACTGCAAGAAAACGAAACGCTCAAGACGCTCGAATAGTAAGCTGATGCAATTAAACCCCCACTACCACATGCGACGACAGACTAATGCCTGTCCCTAGCCTTTGAGCGACGTCTTCTCATCAAAGCCCTTACCAAGGCAAAGTCCTCAGAAAAGGCCTGATCAGCCCAGACTACGCTTTGAAATATCGACCGATCCTGACCACACGGAACAACGACCCATCAAATCACAGACCGACTCCGGGTACCACACCGCAAGCCAGGACGATGTGGACATTGGCATAGATCCTTATTCGAGGAATGTACTAGGAGCTGCACATGAAGAAATCTCTGACAACACTGTACCGACTTCAGAGCATAACGTCGAGGATGCCATGGACGAAGGACATCGTACTACGGAAGGATCGTTTCATTCGGCAAAAGAAGACCAGACAACGAAGATGACAGGACTAGAGGGTGCTAAGAAGGAAATTGCATCTGAGAGTGTGTCTCTGGATGCTCATCCAGTCGAAAGTACCGTTGGCAAAAATGAGTCGCAAGCAGAAATACATCCCGACCTGGATGACATTGGCTCCCCTTCCGATGAGTCGACTCCTGAAAGACCTTTGGTGAGGAAGAGCAGTCTCACATTTGCCTCACTTCCGGCACGAGAGCCACTGAAATCAAGTATTGGCACAAGAATCTCCCGGACAAGTCATGTCGATCAGGCTCATCGACCACCATCAAGTGCATATGGGATACGACCAGCTGTTCCTTCGAATCAGAACCTACAACACCCATCACGTGATGACGACAAAGACGTTGAAATGGACGACGCAGACGATGAAACTGACTCGAATGTGCAGATCTTGGGCCATGATGACTCCGAGAGCGAAAACCAAGTCACCAAAGACCACTCCAAATTCTCCACGCAAAGACTGCATGAAAAGATCGACATGCTTGGAAGAGTTGCTGCCCCACGACCGTCCAAATCTATCCATTCTACTGTCGTCCTGCCAGATGTGAAGCAACTGGACGAACAGCGTCAGAAATTGCAAAATGAAAAACCGATGCAGGTCGTTAATGACGATGATGACGACTGGATCAAGCCCCTGACTGGTCCAGAAGGCGCTATGTCATCTCCCTCGAGGAATGCTCCAGCTGTGGAATCAGATTCTGAGGAGGAATTCGATCTTCGGGCTCCCGAATTGATCGCGCACGACGAACGCATGAGGTCTCCTGCACGTACGTCACCCGGTCCTGGTAAGACAATGCCAGGCTTTGGGCACACGAAATCTGCGTCAACTGCTACCCTGGCTTCACCTGCAAAGGCATCCATGGCACCTCCGCCAAGCCCCGCGAAATCCATATCAGTGTCGAATCCAACTCAAGGAATAACAACTCCGCAGGGTTCGCCGAGGCGATATCTCGATCTGAGTGCTTCGAAGTCGAAGTTGCAATCCATAATGAAGACCGCCAAAGGTCTGTTCACTAGCAGCGCAAGTGTCTCGGCCGCAGCCAAGTTGGAAACTTTGTCTCCACATGCTCTCAAGGTGACTTCGAATGCAATGCCTGGAATGTATCCTAACTTGAACGCGCTCATTGAAGATAAACCTTTACCTGCAAATCCTCCAAAAGAGGCGAGAAAGACCCGCAGTTCCACCGAGAGAGAAAGAGAAGAGAGACGAAAGGAAAAAGGAGCACACTTGAAGCACCGAATGGATGAGCAACTGGAGAGGGCCCGAGAAGAAGAGAGAAGGAAAGTTGCAGAGCAAACGCTCGCGCGTGAACAAATGGCGAAAAAGAATTCCGACCAACGCCAGCCTTCAAGCCCAAAACACCTTACGGTTGAGCAGCATGAACCGATTGAATCGGCAGCAAGACCAACCAGGCCGATTAGACTCGGAAAAGACCATCCGATTAACAAGGCTAAACCTGCACCAGTATCCATCCGGGTTGGAACTCTCTCTCAACGAATGCCAGCCAATACATCTCAAGCAGCTCCGAGCGCTCAGGAAACCCTGGCTGCAGAGCCTAAGCGCCCAGGGTTGAATAAGAAGGCCAGCACTGCTTCATTGCAATCATCAACAATCACGAACATGAAATCATCGGTCCACGCGCCTCCGAAGCCCAGGGCATTGCTTGCAGCAGAACGCAAAAAAGAGCAGGACGAACGAGAGGCACAGAGAAAGCTTGAACAGAAGCGAGAACTGGAGCGTAAGCGAGCAGCTCAACAGGAAGAGGCGCGAAGGCAAGAGCAGAGGCAACGAGCAGAGGCAGAGAAGCGTGAACGTGAACGAGTGGCAGCAGAACAAGCGAAGCGACAGGCTCAGCAGCAAGCCATCGAGCGCAAACGTCAAGATGCGGCAAGAAAGGCCGAGCAGCAACGGTTGGAGCGTGCTGCGAACGAAGCTTCTCAGATAAGGCCGTCTTCACGTCTTGGCGGTCAAACTACAGGTCGTTCATTGCTCAACCATCCGCTGCCTACCAATCCCGCGAAACCCGCGAAGCGGCCATTGGAGGAAGAACAGGGCACAGTACGTCCCCAAAACTCAAAGTACGGCGGTCTCACATCCCAAGGCGACACAAAGAGGCGGAAGACTGAAGAAGAAACCGTGGTTGAAGCTCTTCCGCGTCCTGTTGTTTCTGGTGCACCCATCCGGCAGTCACAACTTGGGAAGAAGCCATCAATCTTCAATCATAGCACCTATACGCAAGTCCAATCGTCAACGTACGTAGGCCAATTCCCTCAGCCTCCCAGCCGAGCCGCGCCCCCCCAGATGCAACAATATGCCACGGGAGGAAAGATTCCCTTTGCAGATGCCCCTAACCAACCAGCGCAAACAAAAACTCCTGTGACCATCATGCAACAGAAGACGATCCAAACAGTCAAGTCATCACCACAGTATCCCAATGGGGAGGCAATTCACCTCCCCGAGATTCCAACTGACTCGGAGGATGAAGACTCGGACGATGACGGCAATGCATTCCCAATTCCTGACTGGGCGACACCGGGCCATCTCACCGAACAGCTCATCCGCCAGGAGGGTATGGATGGCGATGCAGTTTTTGGGCCCATTGCACCATTGAAAATAGAAGAGATATTCTCCA
Source organism: Fonsecaea pedrosoi CBS 271.37 (assembly GCF_000835455.1). Classification (NCBI taxonomy): domain Eukaryota; kingdom Fungi; phylum Ascomycota; class Eurotiomycetes; order Chaetothyriales; family Herpotrichiellaceae; genus Fonsecaea; species Fonsecaea pedrosoi. The sequence continues at coordinate 4,428,388 of NW_013550612.1, forward strand.
AGGGCAATAAGGACAGATTGAAACGACTCAGAGACCGGACAAGCAGCGCCAACTGGGCACTGAGCGGCGATGGTCTGACACTGGAAGAGGTCAGAGCAGATCGAGAACAGCGAGAGCGAATGAGATTAGAAGGTGGTTGGAGATACGGCAACTGAAGGGATCCTAGGTTGGGGGCAATATTGCCCTGAGTAGGATTTGATGTTTCACGAATTGGTGGCTCTTTTTTTTGGTAGTCCAGGGCTATGTCGGTTGTGGCATACTGTACTTTGGACTTTGACCGGCGGACCTGTTGAGCAAAGTGAATCAATACTGAAATCAAGTATAGACACTCAGTCCATCAAACGATTGGGTTGCGGTATCTGCCCATGGATTCTCTACCTGGGTTCTCTCTATCGCTATATCGCACCCTTGCCAAGTCGAGATCTGGCTTTCTTTTTCTTTTCTGGAGACAGTTCCCGTATGAGGGTTTTCTCCCTGGGCCCTTTGCTCTAAGGCTAGATTATACCCGTGACTTTCTAAGGACTGCGTACATCGGCAATGTTTCTGCCCGCGGATAATCACAGATTTCGTCGGAGCTGTGGCGTGAACGCAGATATTAGATAAGCAGAATCTCAGGTTACAAAGTATATTCGTGTATAGACCTGCTTTGGGACTCACGGGTGGACGAAGATACAATTGTAGATGTACATGTTCACCAATGGTTAGATGGGGTCACCTTAGGGAAGGCAAAGAATCCGCGGATCTTCTGCTTTTCAATCCATCCAACCGGCGTCTAGGTTGGTCACCAATTGCTTTATTTTATTCAGACAACTTGCCCAAATCATAGGGGATAGACATAATTGGAGGTAGTACAAATCACCTTGATATAGTTGTAGAGAAGGAAGGAGCAGACCTCCCCCACGATGTGGGGAACCTAGATCCTAAGGACCTACTCGTTCCAATAAGATGAGCACTACGAGGTACCGAGTACACATACAAACATATTGCTAGATTCGGTGGCCCGGTCGAAGCGAGGCCCAGCGCAGATCCCGATCACGATCGGATATAGCGGACAAATTGCGGCATCAACGCCCTCCGCCTGGTGACATCCCACGCTGCAAAGAATCCAAACCCTCCTCAAACCACTTCTTGATTTGCAAGTGAACGAACGAATAATTCCAGTCACTACCATTATTACCCTCCTCTCCTATTTTTCGACGTCTCCCTCGCTCCGAATTCATATTCGATTTCGAAATCCTACACAACTTTCTCGAAGACACCGATCACGCGGAGGCAGATCCTCCCTTCCTCTCTCCAGACTGCGCCAAACCAGACCCGCGGGGCCCTGTCATACTTGGTGCCAGTATGGCTTCTACATCAGCGGCGGCTGTATTACTCGGCAGACAGTTGAAACAGATGCAGTCAGACAAAGATATACCGGGTATCAGCTGTGGGCTCGTGGATAACAATGTCTTCGAGTGGGAAGTAATGCTCATGATCAATGACGACTGCAAATATTATGGCGGTCTGGTTCTACATACCCCCACTGATTCCCAACCTAGCTAACGTTAAACCAGGAGGATTCTTCCGTGCTCGCTTGTCGTTTCCTCACGAATACCCTCTGATGCCTCCCAAGATGAAATTCGAAACCCCAATATTTCACCCAAATGTCTACCCGACGGGGGAGGTCTGTATATCTATCCTCCACCCTCCAGTAAGTGCACGTCCTCTCCCAACAACTCGTCTCGCTTGCTGGTTGGGGGAATTGATGCCGTTCTACTTCGACGAAGGCAGCGCAGGCTAATGGAGTGCTCAGGAGGATGACCAATACGGATATGAATCTGCAGCTGAGCGCTGGAGTCCCGTACAAAGTCCCGAGACAATTCTGATATCTGTCATCAGTATGCTGAGTTCTCCGAACGACGAATCACCCGCCAATGTCGATGCAGCCAAGATGTGGAGGGAAGATCCCAAAGGTTTCCGAAGAAAGTGTCAAAGGCTGGTGAGAGAGAGCCTAGGGGACGACTAAATACTGGATCGAGCAGGGAGTTTCAAGTTTTCTTGAGCAGTTCAGGATTGCATAGCGGGATGGAAGGGTAACACCTGGGATTGCTTTACGGACCCCAAATATGGTCATTGCTGCTGGAGTTCTGCACGAGGTGTCAACTGCGTCGACTTCTCGTTTTTGGGAGAACGATACAACTTACATTGCACCAAATATGACGGAGCGGTATAGTATTGGAACGAGAGAAAGAGTATTGCCGAGGAGGCATATCTACTGGTTGGCAGGATATCTCGTGGAGGAGATGCCGCGTGCCTTTCAGCTATGATCAAGTGCCGTGGACATCGAACAGCTCCGTTGCCTCCACGAAGCGCTCGCATTATTTGCCCATAGCGACCTGGGCCGCGCAATACAGCGTATTCCAGGCTTGTCAGCACCTTGTTTCATCTCATATGTGTTTCACTTTCTCTGGGACAGCACGCCACCCTCTTGAAGGTCTTTGAGGGGTGAGGGGAATACAAAGTAGTCATAAACCCTTTGTAGCGGAACCCATTGACAAGGAGGATCTGGTGAAGTGGCTACGTATTCTGAGATGAGACTCGGTCAGTTATTTCGCCGGTTGTGTAAAGAGGACGGAGAACTTGGTCTATATGTGTAAGAAAGGCCCGTTGCAGACGCCCCTGAGGCAGTGCGTAGGTACAAACCTGGTCAGTTTTGTTGGAAAACGCGGCAGCCTACAAGGTAGCGAAGCTGATTTGCTGGCTTCGGCGATGGCGGAATGCCTGATCCATCCGTTTGTTTCACCCTCGACACTCCGTCCATTCCCCAAATAAAGAGCGCCATCGGACGTCGACTACTCGGTCCTGTTCTTTATCCCTCCCAGTCTTTCTTCCTCCTCGCACATTGTTACTTGTCTTCACTTTCCTCACATTGCTTCTCATCATGAGTCTATCTACCCACCTGATCCGTCGTGGCATAGAAGCCGCTCATCATGGGATGGTTGCAGCTGCGGGGAGTTCGGACCAGCCAGCTGGAGGTGAAACTCCTCGAATCTCACCTCTTGCTGCCATGATCTTTGTCTTTTCCAGTCTGGCTTTCATTGTCCTTTTATTCTCTGTAGGGATCTGTCCCCCACCAGCTGCTGTCCAAAGAGACTCACTAACCGGACCCGCAGGTTGGTTATACATACGGCCATTTACTACCCATCCTGTGTATGGTTGAGAGCCCCGAAACCGAAGCCTACGTCCCTGTCGGCACTATCGATCCAACAGATCCTCCCGCTTATACTGCTACTCCTGCGCCCAAGCCTACAGACAGACAACCTGATGACCTCGAAGACGACACCGGTGGCGATGCTGAAGTTCTTCTCGTCCGCAATAAGCCGTTTACAGCCTCGATTCGCCAGACAATTCTGCACCTGCGCGCTCGAGCCGGCTATTGGTCTAAATTCCGCGGCTTGTCGATGTTCCTCGTCTGGAATGTAACCGCCGGTATCCTCATTTCCATCCTGGCAAACATCTTTCCTAATCGGCTGGGATTGGCCTTGGCTGCTATTGTTGCTGAAACCGCTCTTGCTACTTTCAATATGGCTTGGGTCCACATTGCCATTTCTGAGCCTAGCGAGAAGAGATGGTACAAACGAATTCCTTCTCTGCGAACCTGGCCCAAAATTGCACCGGCTGTCGCCTTGTGGGCCACTGCTCACCAGGCCGTATCCGTTCTACCCATGTTGGTCTGTGGTTCATTTGGGTCGCTCAAGCATATGAATGATCCGGATTATGAGCCAGGCCGCAAAGATCTTTACGCCGTGGGCGCCCAGGGAGTCCTTGGGTTTTCTCTTATGGTTGCTCTATATGTACTTCTCCAGATTCCTGCTACTGTTACCGTGGTCCGGGTTGCAGCGTCCATGCTTCCCGAGGAGGATGAAACCATTGTCCCATTTGACCGCACTTTTGGCGGGAAGACTACTCCTGCTATTATTGGTGGACAGGGTAAGATCGGATTGGTCGAGGCATGGAGAAGTTTCCCCTGGGAGAGCCGAATGCGGCTCCTGCGCTTGATGGCAAAGGTGACACTTATCTTCCTTGCTTGCTGGCTCCTGTTCACCATTGTTCTGGTCGTTGAATCTCACATCCTGTTCGGGGACAAGTTGGGCGAGATGATGAAGGCCGTCCACGGGATCGCCCGTTCTCATCAGTAAGGGACAAAATTCCAGGGAAACAGGATTTCCTGCACGGGGTTCAGACTCGCTTATTGCTTGGTCGTCGCTTGAAATATTTGTATACTATGGGAAGAGGGAGAGGAGCTGGCAATTAGGCTCGAGGAACCTGGAGTACTATATCATTGTAACGGTTGTCTATTTGGAAAGTTGTACATCGTACATACCCACACATGCCTAGAGAAGCCAGATGAATAATGTATACGCCGTGCATCCGGACACCGAGATTCGTCCAGTGCATGCTGATGGTAAACGAAAACATTTCGGGGCATCCGAGGGGCCTCTAGATTATTTCCTCCACGGCTCGAAGGCACTTGTGCTGCGAGGCAAACGAATCTAGCCCGAACCTCGGCTGTCAACCACCGGGAATTTGTGGGTTTTTGCTTCCTCACAAGCTTGTGAGTTCGGCGATTCAAAGGTGCAGAGAGAGCATGCGACGTGTCCCGCGTTCTCTAACAAAATTTTGTGCAAACTTCTTCCACGGAAATAATTTATATCCTGAGCTTTAGAGACCAGCCCTCCGACCTTGAATTCAGACGTCCTGCCATGATATCACATAGCTAAAACGAGTGCCCTCTCGTTCTGACGCGACTGTGCCTACCCCTCCGACAAGCCTCTAGGCTCACAGTTGATCCCTTCATCGCTCCGTCCGTCCGTTGCCTTCTGCCACATCGCAACCAAGAACAATAAAGGTACAGACGAAAATTCGAGCTCTTCCATACCCTTCGTTAGGACCACCGAACTCTCTTCCTCATCTCTTTCCCATCCTATCTCGTCAATGGCTCCAGCCACGGTTCCGACGTCAATAGACGAACTCCCTTCCACGGAGGAGGTTAAAGAGCAAGTTAAAGAGAATGCTAAAGGCGCAGTCTCCGGTCTACGGTCTCTCATCGCTGGCGGAGTAGGAGGCGTGTGCGCTGTCGTCGTCGGGCACCCTTTCGATTTGGTCAAAGTCCGCCTACAGACCGCGGAGAAGGGGGTCTATTCGGGCGCCATCGATGTGGTGAAGAAGACCATTGCTCGGGAGGGATTAGCGAGGGGCCTCTATGCAGGCGTCTCCGCTCCCTTGGTCGGTGTGACGCCCATGTTTGCCGTCAGCTTCTGGGGATATGACATGGGGAAACGGCTCGTGGATACATTCTCTACGGTGCCCGTCAAAAACAATACGCCTCAATACTCAATTGGGCAAATTTCCGCCGCGGGTTTCTTTTCAGCTATACCCATGACGCTCATCACCGCACCGTTTGAGCGTGTCAAAGTTCTCCTGCAGATTCAAGGTCAGAAACAACTCGCGCCAGGGGAGAAACCCAAGTACTCTGGCGGGCTGGACGTTGTGAGACAGCTGTACAAGGAAGGAGGTATTAGATCTGTGTTCAGGGGTAGCGCGATGACTCTTGCTAGAGATGGCCCAGGTTCGGCTGCGTACTTTGCGGTCTACGAGTATGTCAAACGCAACCTGTCCCCCAAAGATGCCGACGGCAATGCCACAGGGGAACTAAGTCTGACGGCTGTCATGACCGCTGGAGGCTGTGCAGGCGTGGCCATGTGGATTCCCGTCTTCCCCGTCGACACCATCAAAAGCAGGATCCAGACCGCGGAGGGAAAACCGACCATCGGCGGTGTTGTCTCGCAGGTGTATAGAAGTGGTGGTATCAAAGCCTTCTTCCCAGGCTTTGGACCGGCGTTGGCAAGGGCTGTTCCGGCGAATGCAGCTACGTTCCTGGGAGTCGAGTTGGCGCACAAGGCCATGAATTCATTGTTGGGTTAAGAGGAAGGAAGATGGGTTACACGGCTTTTGCCTCCGGCATTTACCAGTATTGCCGGATGGGCCTTTGAGATTGAGGTGGCAGATCATCCGATCCCGGCGTTGGAGGAGTTCTCTTGTTCATGCATGTGCCGAGTGAGGATCAGAAGCAGTTTCAATGTACAACCACATGGGGTTTTGCGTACCAAGGTACAATGTTGCCTCCTTGCTACTGTCTTTCCAGGACCTCAACAATTGCTGTTTTGTGTGTGATGCAAAGAAAGAGAGTCGTCAGTTCCCTCAAGCGAGAGCCAGGAACACGAGCCCCGTGCTTGTCTCCTCTGGCTATACTCAAGGGACAGCGGCTATGCATGACACAGAAGCCGCAGAAACCCCTCCGCCGAACTTCACATTATGCCCTATGTCATGCGACAGCGCCCCACAAACCAAGCCCCCATGTCATTCACATCACGACGCAGCATCTGCACCACCCGTCGGACTTCTCCCAGCCCTCGCTAGTGATTCCCCCTCGCAAATGCACAACATACTCATGCTTCGAGTTGTCCGGAGCTTGTGGAAAGGACACAAGCCCAGCGTTGTATCCAGAAGAGCCGGTATGGACAAGGCCAATTCCGGGACGGTCACCATACACGATTTCTTTGTCCACCTCAAGTATTTCATGGACAGCTGTCCGGAGAGACTTTAACATCTTAGGATTTGAAGGTATTGAGCGCGTCTATGGTTTCAGGTTCGTCGTTGCCTGTACAGTTGGTGGCGAACTTGATGCAGAATTGAAATTGTTGTCTGAGTGCAGATCGATATGTTGTATAGGATCGGTGATGGAAAGCCAGAGGATCAGAAGAGCTCTGGGGAAAGAGAGATATATACTCACCATATATTGCCTCATTCATCCGCATTTCGCCTGGCCAAATTCTGGGACCAAACCGAAACAAAAGTAAACGCCCTCTGGCTGTACATTTGCCGTGACACTTTGCTCATGGTCGTCTGCCTGTACGCCGTAACCCGCGCTTCCCCGGAAGTATGCTGTCCAATGAGTAGTGACGAGAGGGTTTATTGATTGGAATTTGACTCTTGCAGACGTGCAGATAGAGAGGAAGGGTAGAGGGTCACGGCGCAATCACTCTGAAGTCCAGTCAATGTTGGAGTCGAAGATCGCTGCGGGGTGACTTGTCACTAAAATGGGAAAGTCCAATCTCACGCGGACTCGGCATCGGGCAACTCGGTGGACATATTATGGGGGTAACATTGCCAAAGGTGACAACACTCTATCACGGGCATTATTCGTTGATCTTCAACTACTGTCTTCCGAAGTTATCTGCGTCTCCATACCAAACATGGTGCTCTCCTTCATTCTTGTGCAGAATCGCCAGGGCAAGACGAGGCTCGCCAAGTGGTACGCTCCCTACACCGACGAAGAGAAAGTGAAACTGAAGGGCGAGGTAAGACGACGTTCAATCTACCTCCTGCAATCCAAAGCAATTCGCTCTATCCAAGAAAACTTTGCAGATTGACTGTCTGAACGGCCCGCAGGTCCATCGTCTCATTGCCCCTCGTGATCAGAAATACCAATCCAACTTCGTCGAGTTCCGATCCGCGCCCTCGTCGTCCGCCTCCACATCCCACGCCCAACCCCTTGTCCGTCAGAACCTATCGTCGACAAAGATTGTGTACCGTCGGTACGCAGGCCTCTTCTTCTGCGTCTGTGTCGACGCAAACGACAACGAGCTCGCCTACCTCGAAGCCATTCACTTCTTCGTCGAGGTTTTGGACCAATTTTTCGGCAATGTCTGCGAATTGGATCTTGTGTTCAACTTCTACAAGGTTTACGCCATTCTCGACGAGGTCTTCTTAGCCGGCGAGATCGAGGAGACGAGCAAACAGGTCGTCTTGACGAGACTTGAACATTTGGATAAGTTGGAGTGAAGGAATACATCCCAGACGAAACCATGAGACACAAGGAACGTGTCAGCAAACTGCAATGTACTCCCCGGCCAGCCCCTGCGGCTGGGGTCATGCTCCATCTCTCGTGTACGCTTCTGAAGGTGGGCTGTGAGTCATATGCGGCGGAAATTTGTGCATTTCATTTGCCGTCCCGGTTCCCGAGGCCGCAATGACGGTTGCAATATATGAGCACTGTCTAAGAGGTAGCGATAACCGAAAGAGCAGTACAGCGTTCTGGACATGACTGGAATGACGCCTCGCCCACCGGGAATCTCGGGACACAACCCCCATACAAGCTCAGCAGCCGTACACCATGCAGTGACTGGCTGCAAAAATTCAAAAAACGACAGGCTGGAGACCGGGAGCTGAAGTCTCCATGTGGGAGACGACCACCCTATGTCGTGGCGGAAAGTGTGTTCAGTCTGAAGAGTATATGGTCTCGTTGAATAGATCCCCAGTCAATTTTGGGAAAGGAGTTCGTGTGAATCGAGTCGGAGGACGAACTGGGAGATGATGCCAAAAAAAAGTCGTGCGACCTGGAGCGACTCTGCGTTAAAAGGCAGAGGTGGAAGAGACTGTTAGGTTCTCAACTCTTTCGATGTCAATTTTCACGCTGATGATTGATCTTCATCTCTTGAGCGCTTGAAACCTCTTTGCCAGATCGTCCACCGTTGGGACATTTCCGGGTACTGCTCCAGCACCTCCCCCGGTAGCTGGACTCTTTGATTTTGCAGTCCCGGCGGATGGCACGGGTTTCGCATTGTTGAATCCCTTCCTAATCTCTCCTCCGCCAGGCAACTTGACCTTTGGGCTTAAATTGTCAGATGTTGCGCCAGGGGGAGCTATGGAGACGGGACTCTTTGCACCTCCAGGCTCCAAGCTTGACGGCGGTGTAGCATTCTGTAGAGACCCAATATCGATTTTGTTCGGCCGTGATGGCGTCGTTGGGTTTGGTTGGCCTCCATCTGCTAGCAAAGGCGGCTCCTTCATACCACCACCGACGCCGTCATCATCTCCAGTATCTTCGCCATCAACTTCCTTGCTCAATTCTTCGACCTGCTCCTCTTCTCTTTGAGGAGGCCAGTCAACGCCGTAAGTCCTTGCGATCTCCTCCAGATATGCCTGCACCAATTTCGCACTGGGTGGGTCGACTTTTAGCTTGTCCACTACTCGAGCGGGCACGCAGTTGTCTTCGTTTTCGTTCGCCCGGATCGCAAATTCCTTGCCGAACCGCTCGATCAGCATGCTTCGCACGATACCCAACTCCCTCACATCCCGGGGCAGCCGGGGTGCGGAGTAGATGATACTCGCTGCAGCCTCTTCTAGACCGGTGTCATCGCCGGCCTGTGCAGTGCCTTCTTTGACATTCTTGTCCCTGACATCCAAGAGTCCTGCCCTGGCGAGGAGTAGTTCGGCGTAGAGTTCCAGAATCTCCATCAGCTCCACAGTGATGTCGGTGTGGATGATGTTCTCAACACGTATGCGGGCGGACGCTTCGCGAGACTGGGCGAGCAGTTCAGCCATTTCGCGGCGCGCCGACACGGAGAGCGCGGTGTCTTTCTTCTGTGCATTGCGAAGACGAGGGATGAGGAGGCGAAGGGTCGATTTCAGTTTGACCTGTGTAAAATCCTTAGATCAGAGACGTCTAGGAAGTTGGGTGTCGTCTGAGAGGGGAGAGGGGAGTTGCAATGACGGTCCCAAAGTCCAATAACCATCACACTCGAGTAAGGGGATGGCTGCTCTTCCAGGGTCCGTGTTCCTGGACCGCGTAATCTAGGTCAAGATAAAGACTCACTGTTTGAGGTGATGCGGCCGGCATCTTTATTTAGCCGCACGACCTAGGCGTTCTGGAAACCTTGTTCGGGCGTGAAGGAGATTCGGGTTGAGGCCCGGATGAGAAGGGATAGGACAGCAAGACTCGGTGTAATGTATATAATTTTTAGCGAATATGTTGCTGCAAGACTACAAATGATTGATCAGGTGTTGTTGAAAGTGGTGGGTGAGTTGTGTCAGTCGCGCAGGGTCGGGTGTTAAAGGTGGGGGATAAGATGGGACGATCATCAGGGACATGGAGGGGGTGTCGCAAGCCGGGGATTAATATCGTTCACCTAAAATGGAAATTCTAAAATCAGGCCTTAAAATGCCTTATCCAGGTCAGTCTGCCGCTGGTCCTGACGAGGGTAGGTTTTGAGATTCAGGAGCACTTAGGCATAGTATGCATGCTATTCTTAAAATTCCAGGACCATACAAGACATCGTCCGTGAGTCATAGAGCAGAGCCACACGTAAGTATACGAATGAAAGGAAAGCGAGGCGAGTATCCGGCCAAAATACAAACGTAATTCTTCACGGGTGATATACTCATTCCCAGAATCAAGTGGCCTGCAGTTGGAGGCTTTCTATCTCTACTTCTATGTATGCTGAGACGAAGGTGATACACCCACATCCTGCAGACGGCCAGAGAGAAAATGTATCGCGAGCCAAACTAATAATGGCAGGTGCAGAGGCCTCAAGAAACCGAGCAGACAATATCCACTCCTCTGTCGATGCCATCTGTTCACGAAAGAATAGCCGGTCGACTTTCACGACCGCCTCGGTGAATGTTCTATGGCATCGTCCAGCACAGCGACGGAACTTGTGACCAGTAACCGGTAGGGAGCGAGTGATCAGACGCATGCTGAGATTCTTCGAGGGCATCTGTAGCGAGCAGCTCAGGGCCAGGCGAAGGACACACAGTATGATCTCGAACCATAGGCCGCGTTGATGGACGTTTGCTGAAATTGATTGGAGGCGAGTGATTGTATTTCACTTTCGTCCGACAGCCTCATGGACGCTCAAGTAGGGTGTACAAAAGTGTAAGTGTAAGAAAGGTGCAGACCTCGCCATGGAGAAATGAAGATGTTGGGCATGCGATTGTGATCTTTTTAGAAGGGCCAGCCCACTACGCATGTAGATGAAAAATCACTCAACTGGCCGAGATTTCGTTAATATTTCAAAACCATTGTATCAGCCACAGGCATAGAATATTCGCGAGAATGGCAATATCAAATTTGCCATATTGTATCACCTGCTCCGTTCCCGTGGACACTACCCTTCGATGCCTCTTTCTCACTCTGTTCATAGGTCAGAAGGCGGTGTCGGTTACCCCTTACCCCTGCACTCATTCTTTGGAGGCGTGAGAGGCTGAAGCTGAATTGCAAACTAAGGGCCGCCGGTAAGGAGTTAGCGGAACTCGGTAGTGGTGGTACTTCTAGTTGGTGCGATATTAGGCATTTCTGTTTGTGGAGGCACTTGAACGGTTTTCTTGTTCTCGATGCAATGGCCAGCCAGCCACATCACGTGCTGAATCCCCTTTTTCGCTCACGCCAGTTCGCGATGGCCACGTGACATTGTGATTAGCCCTATTTCGACTTCACCAGAACTTCGTGTACCTCGTCAGCCATTTCTTCCACCGCTCGAAGCTGTCTCCAGCTGCCTCCACGGAAGATGTCGACGAGAGTGTGCGCAGTCCATTGTACCTCATCAAGGCAAAATGCTTATCCCGAAAAAGCACGTCAACAATACTGGTGGCTTACCGACTGTCTCATCTTATGGCCCACTCCATCCACGGTCTAGACTCAGCCAGAGGATTCAAGAAGTCCAGACCGAGACTAAGTGAACTCACGGCCAACCGAACATGGCGCGCAAGCCCAGCGCAGGTGCGCACGACGCAAGGCTGTTTATCAATCTCCTTTTCGCTAGTCTATCCGCCATTCACTATACTTCTATGAGGACAGTAGCTCCCCGTTGTGTCAGGCAGCACCCTTGGCGCTTCCACTTCTGGAAGGCCTACCAATCTTCGAAACCCCTCAAACGTCCACCCAGTATGGTATTCCTATTCGATGACTGGATCTATTGGCTCGCCAGTGTATGCCCGCAGCCGAGCATGACTCGGCGAGGCCGAGAGTGAGAACCCTTCGCCGCCACGTGCAGCAAGCGAACCATACACAATCTTGCCGAAAGCTTTGCCCCGTGGCTTATTTGCATCTCGATGGTCGAGATGGACTAAGCCATCTTGTTGTGAGGCTTCGTCGACTTCACCTGAGCTCCAGATTGCCATCCCAATCCGGCATTGAAGGAGTCCAAGTCGAAACTCCACCAAAAGTCGAGCGCGTGAGGAACATGCCCGCTCAAAACTCAAAATTCTGTTCGCTCTGGGGATTCTGTATATAACATACACCTCCCATACGGTGGTAGGTGTGAACGGTGAGCACTTCTCTCCAGTCCAGTTCTTCGTTTGTGCTGTTGCTTTCGATCTTTTTGCTGTTTCTAGTCACTCATTACTGACCCCATTCGGGTCGTCCGCTCTTTTTTCTTTGTTCTTGTTTATACCTGATACTACTCTAACATCAATATGGCCGCGCACCTCTTCGTATCTGCCCTCACTCTCTCCCTGGCAGCTGCTTCGCCAGCGGGTTGGGACGAATGGACCACTCCAAGCACAACGACGACGACGACCTCTGCTATACCTACCACAGTCAAGACTGACCCTTCGTGGGGAGACTGGACCGCTTCCACCAAGAAGACCACCTCTACAATCACTACGACCACTTCGACCACTACTTCTACGAGCACAACCTCAGTGAGTACGACGTACACGCACAGCGCACCAGATGTGCATTGGGGAGACTGGCTCCCTCATGGAGATGGCTCTTCCTCGGGCCACTTCGGTGGTAATGGAGGATCAAATGGTTGGGCCGATTGGGAAAGCAGCGGCCATTCTGGCTCAGGCGGTTCCTCAGGCGGTTCCTCAGGCGGTTCATCTGCGGGTGGGTCCTCGTCCGGGGGTTCCTCTGGAGGATGGTCATACTCTTCTGGAAATTCTGGCGGGCGTCCAGCAATTGTTTCGGCTCCAGCACCAATTCACACTTTGACACCTGGCTTCCGCCCTTCACACAATGACCAAGATCTCTCGCACCTGAGGCCGGGCAGCGCAAAGAATCTGTTCTTTGCCCAGGGTGCTCCCAACTCTGGTATCTCGTCCGGGTCTCTCTACGTTTCGGCTGGAACAACCTTTCAGTATCCCACTGTCGTGCTTGACCATTCGGCCTTTGTGACAGTTACCGTATCTGGATCGTCATTGACCGTTGTCTTTGTCTCTCAACAGGCCTACAGCTACGCAACCAAATCGTGGCCTGCTGATGGCACTTGGTTCGTCCTCGCAACCACTGAGGGATCCGATGATGGCCACTATGTGTATTATTTGACCTCGTCAGTGAGTTTCAACTCTGCTACATCTACAGCCACTTGCAACGTGAAACCCGTGGATCTCAACTATGTGGCCGAGAGTTTCGACCTCGAATGGGGTACCTATCAGCACTCCTCCTCGACTAGGCCGACTGGAAGTGTGTCAACAACAGTGTCCTACACGGGTCCAGGTGGAAGCCATTCCACTACCAGCAAAGGATATCCTGGCTCGGTTGGAATATCTTCAACAACCTGCAAGGGATACTCTGGTTCAGGCGCCACGTCAACGACGAGTGCTGCGTCAACATCCCTGCCTACAGGCACTGACGATAGCGATTCATTCGACGAACAACTTGATGATGCCCTGGGATACATCGTATGGGAGGAATCGGACTTCCAGAAAGACCTCAGTGAATTTGCTGGTGGCCTGGATGACTATAACTGGGATGATTATGACGACGAGGATGACTACAACGACGACGCCGACGGAATCTTTGACGATGACGACGACGACGACGACAGCGACGAGGATGTTGACATCTACACCGATGACGGGGACTTTTTTGAACAAAGCTCCAAGAAGAGGTCACTCAGAAAGCGTGCCACCACCACGCGAAGTCGAAGTAACGCTGTCGTTTCAGATATTCGCAAAAAGGGCGCAGTTGTAAGTTCAGAACCCAGAAATACCGAGACAAGCCCCTTGCATAGACTAACGACTGAGGCAGGCATCCAAGGATCAAGGTGCCAAGAAGAAGTCATCATTCAAGGACAAGATTGTCGGCTTTGCCAAAAAGGTTGTCTCCAAGGCATCTGACATCAAATCGTGGGTGGATGGCAGCCCTCACGAATACCAATTGAACAAAACCTTTACCATCCCCAACGCGACTCAGGTCAAGTACGTGCAGCAGGACTTTTTCAAAGATGACAGCGACAAACCACTCAATGCCATCAAGATCTGGGAGAATGATCACTTCCATGTCTACTGTGTTTCTTGCGGAGTAACGGGAACCTTGAAGGTGGCAGGTCGCGCGGCTTTCCATATCACCAAGGGCCTAACCATGGGCCAACTTGAGATGTTGGGAAACCTGGAAGCAGGCGTCAACTTGGGCGTAGCGGCTGAGGTCAACTACGCCGACAAAAAGAGCGTGCGACTTTTCACTCAGGGTATTCCAGGTCTCTCAGTCCCTAACATCATCACTATTGGACCATACATCACCCTCGATGCCGAAGCTGGTTTTACGTTCAACGCTACTGGTCAAATCCTCGTGGGCGGCACAGTAAAGGTTGCCAATGCTCGTGCAGTCATAGACCTGGTGAACTCTGGCAATTCACAGACACCGACCTGGCAACCACAATTCGAGCCAACCTTCAAAGCCAAGGGCGAGATCATCATGGATACCTACGTTGCGCTCCCGATTGGTCTAGCATTTGGTCTGGACATTGCCAACGCCAAGTTCACTGCCGAGGTTGCCGTCACCAGTGTCCCGTCGCTGCACGCCGGTGCAACCTTCCAAGCCGAAGTCAGTCTCTCCAACGGCACCTTTTCCGGCGGTGTCAACTCTACGGCCAACGGAGCCACTAACGGTGCTTCCACGAACAAGACTTGCACTGGAATCAATTTCTACATCAACCTGCAGCACGAGCTCAAGGCAAATGCGGTGGCCAAACTCTTCGGGAAGGAGAAGTATAAGACCAAGGATAAACAGTTGCTCAGCCCATATAAACTCAATTTGGCGACCAAATGCTTGACTCTCTCGGGAATCAAGAAGCGTCAATCTGATAACACAACTACTATTGAGGGCAGCTACGATTACGACAGCGATTCGCTGCTGACGCTGTCCCAGTACGCAGCCGGCACTGATCCGTTCCCGGACATCGACATTGCGGTTGACGGAGATGGTGACGGCATTGACGACTCAGACGAGTACAACTTCCCTTCCCAGGTCTCGGATTTCTTAGATGATACGTCGTCCAACTTCACGACACCGCTAGACCTCGAGGATTCAGTGCAGTCTGGACCGGACTACAACTACACTATCATCTCCGATATAGGACTACAATACAACCTTGCGGCTGACGACGACGGTAATCTGCGCATTCAGGACATTGACTCCGAAACCTACGGTAGTGCTTTGTTCCAGGTGTTTGACGAAGTCATCGTGGGCGACAGTCAAGGTCGCACCCTTTTCTACTACTCACCGGAGATGACCAACTACGGCGTCTCGCGCCTCCGCCTTGGCGATTCCGAGCACATCCCCATCTCCTCTGAGATTGTTGGATTGGTACCGTTCCTCGTCGACGATGGCACGAACGATGGAGCGCTCGACAGCGTCTTTGTGGCCATGGACACCCAAGGCAACGAGTACTGGACCGTGCTGTGCAATTACGCGGATGGCAGCACCCCCAGTAAAGTCTTCGTTGTCCAGGACTTTGATGCGGGATTGGACATATTGAAGCAGGGTACTCTCGAGCAGTCAGTGACTGGAGGAGCGATCAGCGAGTGTGTGGATTTGCCGTTGACAAACGGCCTGTCTGGTCTCTAGTCTGGCAAAGCAGTGGGTTGCATTTTTTCTCTCTGGAATTCAAATCTCACAAATTAAATGGAGCCTTAACACATAGAAATACCGAAGCAACTGAGTTTTTTCTGAACATTAATTACTTCACATTTCCTTGGAAACCTTTATAATATGGGGAGCCAGGCAATTTGGTCTTTATACGTGAAAAGTGAAACAATCCAAGTTGATATTCTCCGCGAGAAGAAAACAAGACTTTCCCTATCTTTATTCCGGCCGGCCTGGTGTTCCTGAGAGATAAGATGGGTTATATCCAAGTATTTTCAGTATGAATCTACCTAGTAGTCTCCCCTGAGGACGATGACAGTTTTCATAGACACCTACTGGGTGCACCAATCCCGTGGTGGATGTTCAACTACTCGGTAGAATGTTCGTTGTTCGCGAGTAACATGGGTATCAAACAGATCTGATTGGAAATCAACTATGTACTCCCCCCTCCCCAGCCCACATAGCCAAACGTCAAACGTCATACGTTTGATATTCCCACCTGCCAAGTGCTAATCTCGACGATCAACTCTTCAAAGCCCACCTCGATACTTATGTCCCAACATGAACTCGCAGCAAACAGACGTGGACATCGTTAGAACAGGGTCTCCAAACCGTAGATACTCTGAGGTTGCGGCACTATCAACAAAAAAATGTCCCGGGCGAGCAGGGGGCAATCCCAATGCGACGCCCCTCTGCCGGCATTACCAGAATGATACGGACATGAAAATATGTTCTCCTTGCAAAAAAGCAGCAAAGTTTCAGTCGAAAATTTCCAGGAAGAAGTGAAGAGATGTGGTCAGATCGTCCAGCCGAGTCGATGGTCGGAATCAGGTCTGCAAGACCAGCTGCACTAGTGTTCAGGTTCCATAGAATGACCCGGAGCTCTCTTGCCCTTGCGAGATCAAACCACAGAAAGTTGGAGAGCGCGTGGGTGTCATACTATGACGGCTGCGTATACTGCTAAGGCCGAAAAGAGGCTAGCAAGAGAGAGTTTGATCGTCGAGGAGCCACCAGTGGCAGGCAAGATGGGAGCGACGGTTGACGAGGCTGGACCTGAAGGGATTGCCGTAGCTTCAACGGTGGTTTCGATGGCTCCTCCAGTAGCTCCTTCTGTGGGAGCCGCGTAGGTGGTGTGGTTGAACAACGAGTAATACGGAGAGTGAGTGGGCAGTCCATAGGAGCCGCCGATGGTTGTGCTATGTCCGGTCGAAGCCGATGCCGTAGGAGCAGAGCTTGTCGTTACAACCGATTGGGAAGTCCAGGAGCCTGTAGAAGATGCGATTGAAGAGGTCGATGCTTCGCTAGATGAGGACGATTGGAAATCTGTCGGTGATTGCCAGGAGCTAGTAGTTTGGAAGAATTGTCCGGCATTGTTGCCACCCGAAGTAGTAGCTGACCAGCCCGAGCCTCCATGGCTGTTACTGCCACTGGTGTCACCTCCCGCATTGAAGACTACAAAGTTGGCGGTAGAGCCCTTCGCAACTGTCACCACGCAAAAGGCACCACCTCCTGCTCCCGTGCTTGAGGAACCAACCATTCCATTGACCTTGTTTTGAGTCGGATCGATTTCGCACGGTAGACCTGTGCATCCGCCATTGGGGCAATCGATTTTGACACCCCAATCTGGCATTTGGTTGCGGAAAGGTGTAGTTGGTTCAAGGTAGATGGGATTCCACCCGAGCTTGATGAATGTGTTCCCTGAGGAATCCGCGTTGGCTCCGGCGACGTACGGAGACCAATTGCCCCAGGGATCATTATTGGTACCCCATACGCAAGCTTGATCTGTGCTGATACCAGGCGGGTTGATATAATAATGCGCTGCAGTTTCACACCAGTAGCTGGGATCGGGTACGGCGAGTGTTGCATAGTCGGTGACGGAGGTGGGAATCAGCATAGCTTCATTTCCAGGAAGCACAGTCTGGCAGAATGCTACGACGCCACCTGCATTGTTCTGGACGCCGATGTTGGAACTAGTGGCCTGACAGTAGGGTTTGTTGGGAAATGGTTTCTGTATGTTGCCGTTCTGATCGCAGTACAAGCCACCATTCTGAGTCCGGTCAGCACAATTCGCTCTCATCCCAGAAGGAGCAACTAACCATTGACTTGGGGTATGAGTAAGATGTCGCGCTCGGATCCCATTGCACCGACACTTGACCTGCAGGACAAGCGTAAGGGCAGTAGCTTCCTGGGGTGCAGGGCTGGTCCGGGCTCATAGCCCATCCGCCATTCTTATTCCCTGGAGTAACTGGGACCAAACCAGCGTCCGTGGGAAAAGCACATTGCGCCTGTCGCTTCTCCAAACTGATCGCAGATGTTGCACTCTCCGGAATTGATCTTACTTCCACCCCTTGTTCTCCATCCTCAGCTGTTGACCTGGCGGCTAGCTCGCGAGTTGCGCGATGCCGTTTGTGAAGGGCTTCGAGGTGTTCGTGAACTCCGTTGTGTTTCGCGCTGACGAGAGAAGCGATGAGAAATAGTAGAGCGCTTGCGCTCGAGGTAATTGTCCGTTTGCGCATGGTTGGTTCGCGTTCAGCGAGATCGTCTGCTATAATTATTCACGCATGAGCATCGCCTTGCGACACCTCGAGAGCTTTCGCCAGCGCCGATAAGGACTCGTAAATGAGTGACTAGGGGTCAGTTATTTTGGTAAGGAACGTGGGTGCTCGCAGAGCGCGCGATAGCGAAAGACGACGAACAACGACCCCAACGACGACGAGCGCAGACACAAAAGCAAAAAGAAGGATACAATACAAGTAGACAATGAGAAAGAAGTCCAAGCTATGTCGATGCGGCAAATGAGATGTAGATCAAGCTCCAGAAAGGCAAATTGCCCGTGACGCTGGCCTGGCCCGGGGCAGAGCCACTCTGAAGCCATGCAAGGCTGGCGCATTGCTGGCCCACAGGACAGGCCCAGATAGTTTGGAGTAGGCCCACATTTAGACTGTTTGTTTTGTGAATGGGGAAAGGTCAGGGCGCCAACCCTCACATCGCGTTTCCCCCAGTCCACTTAGGAGCATTGTCAATCTCACGGCACGAATCAGAAATCCTCCGACTCGAGGTGAATGCCTGGGAGTGATCTGTCTTATCGAATCGTCATGGGGAAATCAACCAGAGGCACATTTCGCCTACAGGGTTGTTGCTGTGCGATGCGACTTCGTTTTGTCTGGAATGTTGGCTGGCAATTTCGTTGATTCCTGCAGTCATTATTGGACACTCTTTTCCTCGGTCTAGATTCGAGGAGTAAAGTCCTTGCTCAGGGGGCGAGAACAGTCGCGGGAATCTTGCATCACTTGTTGTAGGAACTTCGTTGGAAACAACTGTTGCAACTAGTGACCTAGGCACCGTTTGACTTTGCTGCTTGTTCTACCTAACAAGTAGGTACAGAAATTCGTTGACCCACAGGGTTGATAAGTTTCCTGGCACAGAAACACTGATTGTTTTGGTTGATTGTTGCTGGGGCGGGGATTAAAATTGGAGCGAGTTACGCCACGGCTAGTCGTTCCAGCCACTTGCAGACGCGAGTGAGCGTCTGTGGAGTGAGTCTCATATGTGTGTAGTTTTCGAGGGCCTGAGGGCTATCCATCAGTGGAATGAGCGCTATCGCGGTATGTCGATCTCAGATTGGGGATGGTAAGTTGATGAGGAGCGCAGGCAAGTGCCAAGGCCGCAGTTTGGAAGTGGAGGTGCACGTGATAGACACTTGTTTGCGCCCCAACAATTGGAAACTCTACACCAAGGTATATTGAGTACATACGACTAAATGCTCTGCTTTGGGTATTCGTTATGGATTCAATGACATCAGTACTTCATAGAATCGAGTGATCTCGAGCAGAAATGTGATCAACACATCTACTTAAGACGTCGGCCCGGGTAAATCCTTCCAAGGGGACTCCTCTTCAAACGCTTTCCAACCCCAGCAGATGCAATAGTGTTTGGCAAGAAGGACGAATTCCTCCACCTCATCCATCCACTCCAAGCCTTCAACGCGTTCCTTTTCCTCCGGTGTTATCCATCTTTGCCAAATGAAGTCTATGTCCGCGGCCTGTGCACCTCCGCCAGAGCCTTCCCCATACCCAAATGTTCTCAGCCGTCTTCTCTGCTCCTCCAGACCAGCATACTTCTCCAGAGTCTGCAGTTGTATCCCTCGACCCATCAGATTGCTTACCATGGTCTTACCGAACGGGTCATGTGGACGGATAGGCTCATAGATAGCGATGGCTAGAGGTGTCGTTTCCGGAAATAGCTTTGAGAAGTAATTCAGTACCGCGTCGGCACCCTCAGGTGGCAAGTAGACGAGACAGCATTCTGAAATTATCAAGGTGGGAAGAGTGATGTCCATGCCAGTTAGCAATCCTTCCTTCTGTGGGAGATATCGGAGGTCCTGAGGATGGACGAGGTAGTCAGAGGAGACCAACGCAGCCGCGTCGTGGGAAACCTGCACGTCTGCTCCTTGCGTATCCACCTCAGCCAATTGCTTGGCCGCGGCTTCGAAGCTTGGGCTGCGCAGTTGGATGATCTTTCGCCTTGTGTTGGCTTCGAAGTCGAGTTCGTGGTAGACCACGTCACCTTTCCGGCGTTTCTGCCTCAAGCGAAAATATCGGGTGTCACTGCCGGCTCCTAAGGAGATGATCTGCTTGCGCCCCTCTCCTGCCGAAGATAGGAAAGTGTCGACGATGCGGTCAATGCTCGTCGTCCTGACATAAGTTCCTGCAGCCGGTAAATTGAGGACATGGACCATGTTCACAGCTAGAGACCTACCTCTATTCATGAGTGGCAATCGTCTTGAGACAGGACCCCCAGTGTGCAGTAGCGCAGAGAATGGGTCTTCGAGGTAACCAGCATCTACGGCGCTTTGTCGAGAGGTCGCAGCGTCGGTATCCGTGTTTTGCACAATCTCATCGTGATGAATTTGGTTGCGACCTGATCCTTGCCCGACACCCGCCTGTGTGTGGTGATCTGCTCGACCCCTCCCCCGGCCACGTTGACCCCCTCTGCGAAGAGAGTTGAGGTTTGGGATAGCCGGCGCGGACATAATTGTAACTTAGAAGAGAGTAACTTGTACCTGCCGAGGAAATAAGCTGTCAGGCATTCAACATGTACTAATGCGCCGAAAAAACTACAGGCAAAACAATCTGAGAGAATGCGCGGTTTTATGTAGACACACCGTAACTGGTAGTTTTGCCGATTTCTTCAACTCAACTCGGGAATTTGAATGCTACGATGGTTCTTGGTAATTGAAAAGCTATAGAGGCACAGAGGCCAAAGAATGGCACTTGCAGCCGGTTACTTTATGGTATGTCAGTGCTTGTGGTAAGCCTGACCAAAGTTTTTACAAAGGAATCGTTTCTTTAGGTATACAAGTTCATTGACTCAACTCAAGACGAGAGGAAGCTTTTGGAATCTCGTCCATCCTCACGTTAACCACCTAACAGGGGCTCCAGTTCAGACCTTTGCACGAAGCTTGTGTGGTGGAAGGTGAGCTACACAAGACATGGTGGGTGAAAGCTCCATGCCATCTAGAGGTAGAAGTCGTGCAATTGTACAAGTAAAGCCATGAAGGTTGGGCAAGAAAGGTTGGCACATGAGAAATGCCGTGGACCTCATGTAGTCAAGATACCAAGTCACCAATGTCTGCATGCTGCTCTTTGTGCTGACAACATCCCCTATATCTGCCATTTAGGCGTAGTTGAAATTGTTTCGACACAGAGGACAACTCGAGCTATTGGAACTTTTGAACCATCGGAAGAGACAGGCTCCATGAAACGTGTTGCGACAGGTTCCACAGCGTTTGTTCGGGGTTTGCATATCTGTGCCGATGATGGAGTAGCAGATGGCACACTCACTCTGGCCCTTCAGCGCACCCTGAACATTGCGTCGGAAGGCAATGAGACCTTCGATAATGCTGCCGGTGCTGAAGATGATAATCTGAAAAGTCCGTAACCACGACTGCCAGTTCTTCTCCGAAACACCTACTCGGGTTCGGGAAGACACGGCCGGAGAGTCCAGAGGATATGATTTAGGCAGAGAAATCGCCAAAGATATGGGCGGTGATTCAGGATCTATGGCAATCGACGCCACCACTTCAGAGCCACTGAGTGATGTCTTGACCGTCATCGGGGCGTCCGTCTCCTCTTGTGATTGGCTTTGTATCCAATCGATGACCGCTGCTGCCGCCGCTGATATCAGGGCTGGAGCGAAATACCTCTGAGTCCAACTCTCCAACGGCGACTTGATTCGGTTCTTTTGCTCAATGAACCAGCTTCGCGTGAGTCCAGGAAGGTATAACAGACAGCAGTAGTAGAGGTGCACAGCCAGGTGCTGTTGCTCTTGTTCATCTGTTTCGTCCCTATCAAGTTCAAAGGATCTGATGTCGATTTTCGAAGCATCAAGTGGGCGGCTGCTCGTGATCCGGCACAGATCGCAAAGTAAATCTAGAAGGCCTCCGAGTGTGGCATTTTCCTTGATATCTGTACTGTAGTACGCCCGGAGCTTGTACGACGCCCTTGGAAAGTGATCAAAGAGTAAGTGCCACGAAAGCAAATAACTCTGAAGCGAGGCTGCGACTCCTGGGCTCGGCGTTCGTGGCGTATCTAATAGCACACTCAAGAGTTCCGATGGGAGGTGAAAAACTTTTGATTCGAGGGCAATATCTAGTGAAATTTGTTGCTGTTCGTAGGGGATGGACCGGTGCAGAAGGTCATACGCAGCTCTTCGGACTGGAGCCTCTGGGGACGACACGAGCTCGTATAGATGTGCATCAGGCCGCACATTGACCTGTGAAAGTTGCCTTCGAAGTAGTTCAGCTGTAATCTGACGCGGCTGGTTGACCTCATTGCTTGGTTTATTGAAGCTGTTTAAACAATGCAACAGTCCATCTTCTAGAGCCGGGTGTGAGACTTTCCAGGCTTCAACCAAGTCTTCGTTCGCATCCTCAGCAGTGGTTAGATCTCTTAAACGTCCATATACCCGCAGTGATGCATGCAGCAGAGCGAGATCGTTGTTCAAGTCACTGCCAGTTCGCCACAAGGCACCCAGGCTTTGCAGAACGCGTTCCCAGTGCTCGCCATAGATATCTTTGGTGGCTGCAACAATTGGCTCGAGAAGTTTCATGGCCATTGTTTGACAAGCCAGTCCAGCGGAAGCGTCGCCCGCTACACGTTCAAGTGTTTGCATCAAGAAGATCTGCCGCTGATTAGGAATTGTCTCTAGCGGTCCAGATTGTCCATCTAGGAGAAGGTCTAGCAAAATGAGTGCCTGTAAACCCTTGCCGCCTGTATCAGAGGGGGTTAAGTCGGTTCCGGTGGCAACCAGCTCATTGAGTAGTTTACGGCCTTCTTGTGAGTTGATAAGATGGTCCCGAAAGGTGCAAATCAGACTAGCTGACCGCGCAACCTCTTCTAGTCGGTACATGTCCTTCATTTCCTCTTTGAGCATGGACGTTATCGATGCAAGGCCGTGTTCGTCAATGTAACGCGATACGACATCGGTGAAGGTCAAGCTGTAATAGAAAGCCCGCGGGTCTAAGAGCTTTATGGAACGGACCTCCTCAGTCCATATTTTAAGCATCCTATCGTCTTGAACCCACTTCTGAATCATAGAATTACCTTGTGCAAGTAATTCGACCGCCTCTTCCGTGATGTCGTCGGTCGTATTTTGCCAGAGATCACTTGCAGCCTCAAATGTCAACTTCTGATTGACGAATTGTAGAGCTAGGGGATAATAAGTGCACAGCGTTTGGAGTTGCTCCTCTGATTGGTGGGTCATCAATTCGGTGTCGAGTAGTATCTTTGTCACATAGAGAACAAGCCGAAATAACAAAGAGAATTGGTCGGGGTCTTCGAATGGCTTCTTGTGCGTGACAGCTTCCGCAGGCTGAATCATGAAAACTAGTCCGTGAAGAGGGGTTGTGATTGAGAGTGGAAGAGGTGGTGGATTGTGCATATGACCTTCGAGAGCAGCACTCCACTGACCGGAAGACGGGAAGAGGGTGGCAATCACGCTATGTTCGTGCGGTTGTGCAGCTTTGAGGGTGTCTTTCGCGAGATCAATGAGCAAGAGGATGGAAAGAGGGATACCCTTCCCAGATAGTTGGTCTGCTATGACAGCAGCGGAAGAAGCTACCGTAGACGATGCTCCTGTAGGCAATGTTTTGACTTTTGTTATGAGCGAGGTCGCTAGGTCTGCTATTTCCGCGTTGTCAGAATCAGAGAGAACGAGTAGCTTCGTGACGATAACGCTTTCTATACCGGTGACGAAAAGAGAATGAGTCGACCGCTGATCGCTGAATATATTGAGCAGGAACCGAAGAAGTGCGAGCTGTGACACCGGATCGGCGTCGGGTGACAATTGGGCCAAAATCGTCTGGCAGCAATTCTTGTGCAAACTGGATGGAACGAGTTTGGAATTCATTAGTACACTTCTTACAATATCTTGTGCAAAGCCATTCTCGAGTCGTGACGATATCTGGTGTATGACGAAAGGCTCGATTTCAGGAACTTGAACGAGATCATCCTCAGAAGATTGACTTAGAAGTCGTGCAAGCGCTTTAATGCTGGCATCCGTTTGCGCGCTCATCAACTTCGTGAATGCTTGCTTCAGATTCCGATGGAAATGCAGCAGGATCAAGGACAAGTACTCGGCAGACGGGCTTGTGAGGAGGTCGACAGCATGTGAGCCAAGGAACTCTCCAAGCGAATTTGACGTTATTGTTTCCATTGGGGATGTGACTGCTTCGAGAACAGCGGCTGCTCCGTATGGTTTGCCATTTCGTGCTTTCAAGAGTTGCAAAGCAGCATTCAGTAGAGAGTTATCTGACTCCTGAAAGAGGTCCACCACATACGCCAGGCCAGATGGGGACAGAGATTTGTCCCCGACAACAAGGGGCTTGAGGCGGAACATGCGTTGGGCCTGCGCGATCACGTTGTCCTGTGACTGTGCGAAGTCTTTCGAGCCTCCAGGCAGAGATAGCTTCATGCTGGTAGTGAGTTGCTCACAGCAATGGTCCCATGCCTTCTTGAACAAGAGTTGGCAGTCGCATCGAATGAGTTGGACGAGGATAGAAGCCGTAATCTTGACGTTGAAAGTTCTGGGAATATCCCACGCAGTTTGCTTAGGATCTTGAACAATATATTGGTAGAGCAAAGGCAGGACATTTTGTTCCAGTAGTAAGGCTCTAGACTCGTCATCTCCTAACAGGCGGGTTGTCCAGAAGGAGATATCAACATAAGAGGGCCAAGCAGTTTCAAGGTTTTGGCGTGGTTCTTCACTGCTAGTTATTCCCATTCGTAACGACTCAAGCAATGTCGTAGCATCATTGACGGGGACACTCCCATTAGTGGAAACCGCGCTCCAAGCCTGAAGTGGAATTTTCCTGAGGAGCGACGCAATGTCAACCCAGAAGTCCGCCGGACCTCGTTGTGAGCCTTTCCGCAGGTATTGAGAAATTCTCTTCGACACCGTTGTTTTCGATGAGTAGTCCTTGGTCCACACCTCTGGCCGAACTGAGGTAAGAGTCAGAAGCGCTTCTAACAGTTGATGGGATGATCCCAGCTGGCTGCGGTGCAAGGCTTTGCCAATGAAGCAAGCACTCAGGACTTTCCAGTCCAATTGCTCAGAGATCACATCCGCGCAGATGCTGGCGAGGCCACAAACTGCTCTTCGAAGATTGGGATCCTCGTGCGACGAATATTCCCAAAGTCGTTTGTCTACCACAATCTTCCCGAGACTCTCGGGAATTTCAGGCTTGCTGGTGTCCGACTCTGGGACGAAGTTGACCTTGATAGTTTGGCTGAGCATCTGCATGGCATTTCCAGCAACTCGAACAAACTTTGCTTCCGAATCATCTGGCGTGGTCGACCGTTCATCACTCAAGGTTTGGGGTGTCTGGACCAAGATGGCATCGTTGGCGTACTGTAAAAGGGCATTCCTGTACACTTTCCATAGAGCCCGTCTCTTATCCTCTGTCGCAAAAACAGCCGCCACCGATTCCTGGGCAGTTCGTGCCACCAACCTGTCATTATCATAGCAGCCAGAAAGCCATGCCCCTATCACCTTTGGTAGATGAGGTGCGATTCGTTTGCCGGTGAGAGCAGTAATCGAGCCTTGCAGGGCATGTGCAAGTTGGCGTACTCTGCGTGCATTGTCGATGGAAGTACGTGGATATAGGGTGACCTTTGCAGACAGCGACTCAGTTCCCGGTCAAAAGTATGAAACGAAAAGACCTACCCATGCTTCCGGGAGGCCAGAATCAATGCTGTTACTCGAGGTCAACGAGTTTACATAGTCCTGTAACTCCTCAAGGGCTTTCGTCTTTGTAGTGCTGTCCTTTTTGCCAAGATTTCGGAGGCACACAACCAGATTCGGGTTGGAGACAATGCTGAGATCTGGTTGTTCGGCAATGTAAGATAGCGAAGAAGGCGCAGTCTGGAATGGCTGTGGTGAAGCGCCGAAGCCGAAGGCCGGGGTCGAGGACGACCCAAAGGCAGCAGAAGCGGCACGAGCACTCGAGGCGGAGGCCTGTGACTTGAAATTCTTGCTCATGCCGCCGTGGTCGTCCTCCTGGGACTTGTGGTGTTTGAGGGGATGAAGCACACGATTATCCGTAGACTTGCAGGCAGCCTCGTGGGGTGGGAAAGGTGACAAAAAGTTTCCGAATTCGAAGATTGATAATGACGTCGCTCATGAGATCGCCCAGCCGGGACATTTGCTTGCCGCCTGGCTGTGCCTGCGACGCGTGCCCACATCAAACAGTGGTGAACCTGCAGCCTTACTAGACAAGTAGATCTAAATCTCAACCATCGCCGCACCTGTTGCTCGCCTGTTGCTCACCTGCTCAACTCAGCTTGCTCTGAGGGTATCGAGCTCATGACATGTCGCTATTGAATTGATCGCGCAACAGAATCTCTCAGCCGAAACGGACGCCAAAAGGTGGTGGCCAGTCCAGGTCATGGTCTCAACATGAAATTCTTCATCGAGTATCGTCACCTCTATCTTCCCTTGATATGGCGTGTCTAACAGCTGATAGCGATCTGCCTGTTCTCTTCCCCTACCCTCGAATCTATCCAGAACAATATGCGTACATGTGCGATCTCAAAAGGACCCTCGATGCGGGAGGTCACTGTGTTCTGGAAATGCCTTCAGGAACTGGCAAGACCGTCTCCCTATTGTCCCTTATTGTGGCATACCAGCAACACTATCCCGAACATCGCAAGCTTATCTATTGCTCCCGTACCATGTCGGAAATCGAGAAGGCTCTAGCTGAGTTGAGAGCTCTTATGAAATATCGGGCCAAGGAACTCGGTTTTGTCGAGGACTTTCGCGGTTTAGGCCTGACCAGCAGAAAGAATCTATGCCTACATCCTTCCGTCAAGCGGGAGAAGAGCGGTGCTGTCGTCGATGCAAGATGTCGGAGTCTCACAGCCGGCTTTGTAAGAGAGAAAAGAGAGCGAGGAGAGGATGTCGAGATCTGCGTCTATCATGATAATCTGGATCTCCTCGAACCACACAACCTGGTTCCTCCAGGGGTGTTCACACTGGATGAACTGATAAGGTATGGTGAAGATCATAAGCAGTGTCCCTACTTCTCAGCACGGCGTATGATGCCCTTCTGCAACGTCATCATCTATTCCTACCATTACCTGCTCGACCCCAAGATTGCGGAACGTGTCTCAAAAGAACTGTCCAAGGATTGTATAGTCGTCTTCGATGAAGCCCACAATATCGACAACGTCTGCATCGAGTCATTGTCCATTGATTTGACCGAAGACTCTCTAAGAAAAGCGACTCGGGGAGCGAACAACTTGGAACGGAAGATCGAGGAGATGAAGGCTTCCGACGAGGAAAAGCTTCAAAATGAATATCAGAAGCTCGTGGAAGGCTTGAGAGAGGCAGATGAAGCACGAGCCGAGGATGCCTTCATGGCGAACCCCACCTTACCCGACGATCTTTTGAAGGAAGCAGTTCCTGGCAATATCCGTCGAGCAGAGCATTTCGTGGCATTTCTCAAACGCTTTATCGAGTATCTGAAGACCCGAATGAAAGTGTTATACGTCATTCAGGAAACTGCTCCCTCATTCCTCGCACATCTCAAAGAGCTGACCTTCATCGAGCGCAAGCCATTGCGGTTCTGTGCCGAACGACTAACATCCCTTGTCCGCACGTTGGAATTGACCAACATCGAAGACTACCAGCCGTTACAAGAAGTAGCGACCTTTGCCACTCTTGTTGCAACCTACGAAACCGGATTTCTCTTGATTCTGGAGCCCTTTGAGACCGAGCAAGCGACAGTCCCAAACCCCATTTTACACTTCGCATGCCTTGATGCATCAATCGCGATCAAGCCTGTCTTCGAACGGTTTTCCTCTGTCATCATTACTTCTGGAACTATTTCGCCCTTAGAGATGTATCCGAGAATGCTCAACTTCAGCACCGTGACGCAGGAGTCCTACCCAATGTCACTTGCAAGGCGATCCTTCTTGCCAATGATCGTCACCCGTGGCTCTGATCAACAGTCTATAACATCCGGCTTCCAATCTCGGTCGGATCCAGGTGTGGTACGGAACTACGGCGCTTTATTGTACGAATTTGCAAAAATCACCCCCGACGGAATCGTTGTCTTTTTCCCTTCTTATCTCTACATGGAAATGATCATCAGTATGTGGCAGGGGATGGGTATCCTGGATCAAATCTGGACTTACAAGCTCATTCTGGTGGAAACACCGGACGCACAGGAGACTAGTCTGGCATTGGAGACTTACCGCACTGCATGTGAAAATGGCAAAGGCGCGATCTTGCTCTGCGTCGCTCGGGGCAAAGTGTCTGAAGGTATCGACTTCGATCATCACTATGGACGTACTGTGCTGTGTATGGGCGCACCTTTCCAGTACACGGAGTCGAGGATCTTGAAAGCGCGTCTGGAGTTCCTGCGAGAGAATTACAGAATTAAGGAACAAGACTTTCTGTCTTTCGACGCAATGCGGCACGCAGCCCAGTGCTTGGGGCGAGTCTTGAGGGGGAAGGATGACTATGGGATCATGGTTTTGGCCGACCGTAGGTTTCAGAAGAAACGTACCCAACTACCTAGATGGATCGCGGAAGAGATTACCGATGCTCAAACCGGATTGAGCACTGATGCCGCCGTGGGCATGGCAAAGAAGTTCCTAAGGAGCATAGCTCAGCCTCTGGGACCCGGGCAGAAATTGCCTGACGGCTCAACTAAAGGTAAAGATAGCTGGGACCTGAAGGACCTGGAAAATTTCCAGAAAGAGCAACAGGCGAAGCGAGGCGAAGGTGACATGGGCAGAGAAGATGCAACAATGCACGATTATATGTGCAGCGAAGCGAATGGGGCCCCAGCGCAGAACGGTACCAATGGTCATGTTGGTGGTGTCGATGACTTCGACGAGGTTATCGCTGATGAGGAATTGCTTATGGCGGAAGCAATGGTCGTGGAATGAAGCAACCGACATAATGCCTGGTTTCCACATCGGATCAACAGAGTCATTCCCCTACCTCTCCAGCCCAGCTCCGGTTCAGCTTCTTGATTATGTGTTGAACGGGCCAACCGGTCCTCTTTTGGCTATCCGAAGGCGGTTGACCAATTCCCGTCGAGCGTCGTCTCTCGACAACCATTGTGCGCCTGGAGTGACACAAAATCAGTTCAATGATTCCAAACTCATCAGAAGACTCACTATAACAGATTGGACCATATGAATTTACAACGACAGGGTCACTGTTAGCAGAAAAGGCCATCCCACATATGGTGCGGGCGTGTGCTTCAAAGTCCCCTGTATTACCGGTGTTTAGACCAAGGAGGATCTGCGCGACATGCCAATATTGCCTTGCAGCGACTAAATCTGGTCAGGTCTGGAACAAAATCCACAGTGTATCAGCTCACCGTGACAATCCTCGACCATCTGGATTTTGGGAAATACGTCTTGGTGGGACTCATGGTAAGGCTTGAATGGTATAGACGAATTCCAAGCACTGACGGCTGATTGTAAGCCGACGAGAAGGTCTGAACCTCCCGCGAAAACGGCGTTGATGACACGGGCCAAGAGGATCGTGATTTGATTTGCATAGTTGTCATCGCGATGCAGTTCGATGTCTATTGCTCCAACCTCGATTTTTAAGGGACAGCGGTTGATGAGCGAGAAGGTGATATCTTCGCGGAGATAATTCCACAAACCGGCCCTGAGCAGCGGTTCTTCTGGCAGGCTACAAGACAGAGACGGTATTAATGAGAATGCCCCAAAAAGATGGCGATTAGGATCCTCCTCCTCTGACGCCGATTAGCCAATATCAGCTTGGAAACTCCTGTGCTTACCTGCAAGAATTTCAAACGATCGCAGCAGACACGTTGCAGCCAAGGCTGTCCCGTCCTTGATTGCTGGGGCTGTTTCGGTGAGTCCGATCAAAAGACGCAAGCAGTGAGCATGATGTTTTTCTGGCAGCAACTTGGGCACATCGTGAGACGTCCGACTCTTATGTATAGCTGCAAATGCAATGATGGCGCTGAGCAGCAAGGAGCTCTGCTGAGCTCTGCTGCCCACGATACTTTTGAAGGCCTGGTCAAGGTCGTCCAGGTCATACCACGGAGCCAGTGTCTTCAGGTAGTGTGCGAAGTAGTGGGCGATCTCCTCGTCCTGCAGACTCACACGAGGCTCGTCGAATTGCTCGATGGTACCCTTTGCGCCTTTCGTTCGTCTGCCAACATTCTTCTGGGGTTGGATCTTTAAAGGCGCTGTGCGGTCACACCAACGCCCGCTTCTTTCGCACCGAGAACACGTCGGCAGCTTTTCGTCGCCTTTCACCACTGTAAGATACTAGCGGTCGACGTGAGTGCCTTCTTACATTTCAGCTTCCGAAGTCTGCATGTTCTACTACTCCAGGTTCATGAGTCTCCAACGCAGGTCGAGGAGTACTAGGGCTCACCATGCTTTGTGTCAAATCAGCCATGAGCACACGACAGGGTATGGATGGACCACTTACATGTTTTGCTTGCTATCTTGGCCATGTTTTCTTGTTCACGAGTGTTGCCCTAACCCTATTGGGAAGGTTAGCCGAATAATTTCCACCGCGGCACACAACAAAACTGTAAAACGCGCTAGATAGATTTCCTTGCCTAATCAATCAATTCATTCCACTTACAACGAGCGACTAATCGAGGGTGCGTTGAGGTTGATCAAGATACTTGCAGGAGAGCACAAACTAATCTGTCCTTCGGGACTGCGGGGCCAAGCCATTGGGAACCCACCCGGCCACTGGTGTCCATGCGATTCGCCTGCGGCCCTCGAACTCAGACACCTGGAGATCTCGTAGGATCTCACGAAACGCGGCCATAATAATACCACAGTCATCCTAGTCTGGATGAGCCGTCCTCTACAAGGCCGTCCCCAATGCGATCCAGCATTTGTCACGGCAGCGACGGATTCCCCGGATCAGCGCAATTACCACCTTCCGCGCATGCTACATTCATCTGATTCCACAAGATTGCTAACCGATGCATCAAGTTTACGCAGACCTCTAGCATACACAGCCGTCTCCGTCTAACTCTGCCCGAAGTCGTAGCTGTTCCCGAATCCTCTGTTCAGGTATCTTCTCAACGCCTCGTCTTCGCCCACAAAGTCCGTCTTGATGTCAAGGTCGCGCACACTCTCCACCAGTGGTCGTAATTCTTCAGCAAGCTCCAGCCTCATCTGATTGCGATACCAAGGGGCAAAATGGACTGCTATTGATTAGTGGAAGGGGCCTGTAAGGGAAAGAAACGTGACATACTCATCGCTAACATGATTCTCACGTCTGAAGTCGTGTTTGGCATGCCAGCATGCCAGAGTCTCAGATCACGGATGATGATGCTACCGCTGGGAACGGACGGCTGAATGGGTGGGTTTGTTTTCGACCTTGCTGCCAGCAACGGAGAACGAATTCTTCCCGATGCCCGCTCGCCGTGTGCCCCTTCCTGCGCCTCAATCCCGAAAGCTTCATGTGTGCCCAGCCAAACTTCAGTCGACCCGTTCTCAGGATTCATATCAATCAGCGGCACGTTGACCACCAGCGCGAAGGGATGGTCAGGGTGTGCGAAATCTGCGTCTGAGTGGACAGGTTGTCTCTCGGCAGGAGAGTCTGGTGTGGAGGGCATGGCTGAATTCCCAGAGCAGAAGGTCAAATTGGGACGGGGCCCAAGCACGGCCGATGTTGTCTGGGTGGCAATTGGATCTAACATATCGCATATCAGCCAGCAATCACTGGGTTCGGGCTCACCACTTACTCAGAAATATTTCCGGATGGAAGTATTCCTTCACAGGAGGCGCATCCTGTTGCAGATTCCCTTTGTTGTAATTGAAGGGACTATGCTCGCCCCTCGACCGCAACTCGAATGCATCCTTGACCATCTTCTCGTTCAACTTGCGGAGAACACCAGTGTCAATAGCATTTTGGACAATTACAAGGCCGTCATGATGGACTTGTCGGACTGCCCTCTCGAGGTTCTGTTCGCTAAGTTTGCCCTGAGATCTCTCGGTCAGCGTGGCCTGTATAGATGCAGGCTGTGCGTGCAGTGACTTCGCGGTTGAAAATGTTCGGAGTTTGCTCATGTTTGCAAGGCGTGATGTTCGAGAAACCAGACTGACAAGAAGGTTCATGCTGTTCAGCAAGCAACAGGGTACTCCAGTACTGGATGATCTAGGTTGAAGAGAAAGAAAGGTAAGTCATGCTGCTTTCCGATGGCCGTGGAGGAGATTTAATTGCTTCCTAACGCCATGCTAACAGATTCCTCATGAGAGTTAGAATTTCCCGACCTTCGGCCAAAGTTGTCTGTCAAGGGCAAGGGCAAAATATCCTCCTCACGGCCCCACGTCATGCGCAGGAGATCCAGTCATCGATATTTCTTTCAGCCTTGGGAGATCTCGATCTTTCTGATTCAACCTCAACTCGAAATCAGTCCACCACCCCTGCTGCATTCGCCGTCCTATGACTTGGGCTCACTTGCCCACTTCCTCCACCTGCTCATGCACAATATTCCCAGTCTTCGACTCGGATGCTGCCGCTAAATCGATACCCCTCCTAGCCGCGAACTTATCTTCAAGCCCAAAAAGTTGGCTCATTTCCTCCAAGGTGCGCCCCCGCGTTTCAACCATGGCATACCGGACAAATAAGAATGCCAGCACACAAATCCCGGAGTAGATGATATACAAGCCCCAACCGATGGCATCTCCAATTGGAGGACTGGCCTGAGCGACAATATAGCATCCCGTCCACAAGCTCATGGTGCTCAACGCGTTGCCCTTGGCCCGTAGCGCAACCGGCCAGATCTCGCTGGCATATGTCCAACTCCCCACGCCCCAGCTGATGTTGAAAAAGACATAGAACAAGTACGGGAATACGACTATGGCATAATTGCCGCTCGCGCCCGGGTATTTCTCTGCATGCCACTGAAGGACTTTGTTCGCGTCAGACCCATGCCATGCTGGAATTGCTTGAGCGACTTACCTGTGATCCCAATCATCGCACCCATCATTCCGATCACACCGATTTGAAGCCACGTCTTCCGTCCGAGCCTGTCGAAGATAAAAATGGGGATCCATGCGAAAACAAACAAGACAATCCCAACCCCCCCTGTCGCCAAGTTGCGTGTATGGGCAGAGCTGATCCCGCCACGCTCGTACAAGCTTGGGGTATAGTATAGCTGCAGTGCTCAAATTGTCAGTTTTCTCTCGTTGTGGCAACTTTTAGGGGAAAAGAGTCGTGGTCTCACGATAGAATTGGTGCCCGTTATCTGCTGGAAGAACTGCACGCCAGTTCCAATGAGCGTGACACGCAGAATGGGCCAAGTGAACATATCCTTCCACCTGGTAACTGCAACCCTCTTCTCAAATGCGACTCTCTCGGCAATTTCCTGCATCTCAATTTCCGCGGCTTCATCTCCGTGCAGCCTCGCGAGAACCTCTCGCGCGCAGGTGTGTCGGTCTTGCTGCACAAGCCAACGGGGGCTTGGGGGAACCCAGAACCAGCATCCGACAGCCAGAACAACAGCAGGGATGATCTGGATGGCCAAAGGTATGCGCCACCAGTCAGGTGTGTCCAGGTATGCAAATCCATAGTCGAGCCAGAAGGCGATAAGCTCACCGAAGCACAGGATCATCTGTTCGATACCAATGATTCGACCCCTCAACCCTGCCGGAGCGATCTCTGATACATATAAGGGCACCCCCGCCGCACAGGCCCCAACTCCATATCCAAGAATGACACGCCCAACAGTAATGGTCGGGACGTCATAGGACGCCGCCTGAATGACGGCTCCAATGACAAACACAACGCTGGCAATCGACAAGGTTCGTTCTCGACCACATTGGTCCGCCAAATATCCGATGCTCATTGCCCCCATGAAGCAGCCCACGTCGTACAAGGACACGACAGCACCCGTGACCCAAGAATTGGCTGGCTTCATGAGATGGATCCAGCGGTCATCAGCCACTATAATTCCCATCACACCTTGGTCATAACCAAAGAGGAATGCTCCCAGGGATACGAAAGCAGTTACGAGGTAGACATATCTCAGATTTGCAGGGCGGGGACTGGTAGCATCATAGCTGGGGGAACGCTCGATGACTTTGGTTTGCTTGATTGATAACATCCTCGAAGATGCGCGCGTGAGTTCGTACGTCTGAACAAAAACTGTTAGTCTCGAGGAGTTGTCGAGGTGAAGACAAGCAAGTGAAGAGTTCTTATACACCTGGGACAAACCGGCGTCCAAGAGTTCTCACGGTACCCTTCAATGTGGAGTTTGACCGCCCCTCGCTTCCGGACATGTCAAGGCCGATCGTTCGGAGTCGCTAACCGGATTCGACTTCGAGACGGTTAGCCTCCGGGCTCAACAACAGGGTCTTCACGCACATCCCAGTAACGTACATTGAGACCAAAGTCTCTTACCCAAGATGAGAACTGTAGGCCAGATGGGGTGATGCGGGTGGGTGCGGGGTCGTTCACGCCTCATTCCAGGTCCGTTCGAGCTGTTCCCGTGCTATAGAAGTTGGCCACCCTGTGCGAAGCTCTGTTTGGACCAGGAGATCTCTCAAAAGCACCTGCTCCCGCTGGGAATCGAAGCGATCGCCGACTGTTGAGATGTCAGAGGTCTAGGACCCAATGCTAGGAGAGGCGAACTTGCACAATGCTACGGCCATACAGGCCACTAGGCTAGCCGGAGGGGTTTGTGGGTTTGACTGAGCTATTCCGCATAATGTCCTGACGTCTCGTTTGACGACCTCTTCCATGTCCATCATTGTTCGCCTATGGGATGGACCAACACGGGGCAATGGACGGTGTGCGCTGAGCAACAGATGTGCCATGGTTATGTATTGCCAACCCATGACTGCAACATTATCGTCACAATGAGATCCACGATGGTCGTCGCAATGACACTTACCGTGACAATCCATCTGAATCCGAATATCTGGAAAAGCGTGCTCCAGACGGTTCAGCCCTTGGTATACAGGGTCAAAAGATGCTGGACGATCTCTTTGCCATGTCTCGATATCTTCCATTAATTGCAGATACCTTGACATCGTTGTAGATTCCTCGCCAAAGACAAAGGCCTGTACTTTGCCACATTGGTACGTGGCCTGGACCGTCCACGACCAGTCATCCGCAGGGCTCGAAGGCGGCTGCATCTCGGGCAGAATCAGGTTGAAAGGTCTTTGCGTAGTGATGGACATGAAAATTTCCTGGCGAAAAGCCGCCCAATAGCACGCCTTTCTCAATGCCGTTGCTGATAGCTGAGGGCGAGCCTGAGACGCGTTGATAAGGGCCTGGGTCCCGAAGAGGTGTTTCTGAGGGTCTGATCCCACGATTGGTACTGTACGAGAGTCAGTCAGGTGGAAACGAGACGCCTGCAACGCACTAACCATCCATCTCTTCCAATAGTCGTAGAATGACTATGGCTGCAAGAAGCTCATCGTCTTGGATCGCC
The DNA here is from genome assembly GCF_000835455.1 of Fonsecaea pedrosoi CBS 271.37. Lineage (NCBI taxonomy): Eukaryota > Fungi > Ascomycota > Eurotiomycetes > Chaetothyriales > Herpotrichiellaceae > Fonsecaea > Fonsecaea pedrosoi. Next base: position 4,464,042 of record NW_013550612.1, read on the forward strand.
GACTTGTCCCCGAGCTTTGGGATCATGGTTTGAAGACACACGTTGTAATATCGATCGGCTGCGAAATGTTCAAACTCGCCCGTCCGACTTCGATGCCGAGCAGCCAGGGCCAGCATCGCGTTGGCCAACGTTGCATTCTGGCGAGCTCTGAGGGGGACCTCGTCCGCGAAATGTCTGTCGGCATCGCTGAAGTCGAAGAAGCAAGCGCAATTGTCGATGAAGTATCTCATTAACTCAGCAGATTCTTTGGTGGAAAAGGGTGTGTCGTCCTTGCGTGTTCTCAGTATAGGACGCAGCGCTTGTCCAGCCGGAAATGGCGTTGGATCATTCAGTGTGAGTACCACTTCATTCGACAGCTGGTCAAGTTGTGGCACGTGCATAGATCCCTGTTGAATGTCTCTCTCTTCCGAGGGGTGGCTCGTGGCTTTCCCATGTCCTAAAAGCGGAGTTTCATCTACGAAATCAACTGCAGATATTAGCATCCACCCAGAGATCTTGTCGCTCCCTACTTACCATTTGGAGGAATGGGCACCCAAACCTGCTGTGTCTCGAATTTTTGTGGCTTGGAAATGCGTCGATACTGCGTTGGCCTACGGATGCACTGTTGACCAGCCTTTACGCAGCGCCCACATCGTGGGTGCTGGTTGTCACCTGAAAGAGGTCAGCAATAGGACTGACTTGTGCGGGGCCGCAAAGGACGGAAACATGATCGCACATTTGATATGCTTCTTGCGACAGAAATCACAGGACATGTCAGTTGTATGTGAGAGGAAGACGAGGGAGACAATCCGGAGAAGTTGGTCATTTGCGGAGGATTTCTGTGGGGAATCGGCATCAATGACACGTCCACGGCCCATTTAGACCCGGGATCTATTGCCTTTTCCTGTCTCTCCAGAACTCGCTTCGGAGACTTGTCGGGCGGGGATTTCCTTTCTTGAACCTCGACATCCTTCGTCGCCCCAATTGGGAGGTTTCCGATGTCGATCACGCATGTCACGGAGACAAAGGTGGCGATATGGAATTGACCACGAGTGACGGGTGGTATCAATCAGCACTGGTGTCGGCGTCAAGATTTATATCTTGACTCGCTGGTGCCAGCCATCCCTTGATATTTTACCTCTTTGCAGAATCCTGGTCAACACTACCCGTTTGAGCTGCTCAAATAATCGCTTCAACTTTGGTTACAATGCCCCACGCAGAATCCCCGGAGTCGCAATTGACGTCCAGAGAGCAATTCTTCGTCAATGACGGACCTTTAGCTTCCGACCAGTATGCCGATTTGCGGCCGACTTCACTGGACACTCCAATTGAGGAGGCTCGCAGACGGTTCCGCGCAGACGGATACCTCTTTGTAAAAGGCCTGTTGCCGCGAGAGGATGTGCTCGCCGCGAGAGAGGAATATTTCAAGCTCCTTTCCCCGTGCGGCGTTCTCAAACCTGGCACCAAGCCTGTTGAGGGCATCTTCGACGACACCAAGGACAAGCTCGACTTCCCTGGGATTGGAGCTGGCTTCACAGATTCCAATGGCCGCCCAACGGGGCCGCATCCTGAAGTGGCTGCGTTGTTTGTCGATCTAGCTCTCCAAGCACACACCGAGGACTGGTACAAGGAGGATTTCTGCAAACATCCAGCGTTGCGGAATTACGTGGCGCAGCTTACGGGCTGGGGCGATGACACGCTGGGGATCCGAAGGACACTCTTGCGGAACAACACTCCGGGAAATAAAGCGATCGGAGTACACTACGATCAGATTTTCCTGAGATATGGCGAGGACACTGCAATCACTGCTTGGGTGCCCATGGGGGATGTCTCCAGGCAGGGCGGCGGCTTGATATACCTCGAACAAGGACACACTCTTGGTGCCGAGATTGAACGGGATTTTACGACCAAAGCGAAGGCTTCAGGGTTGACGGACGACGAGGCCAAGAGCGCCTTTAACCAAAACATGATGAGCGGAGGCCTGCTGGCCGATGGTCCGGCCGAGTTCGGGAAGCGGTGGAATCGCCGCTGGCTGTTGACGGCATACGAGGCTGGTGATGTCGTGTTTCACAACGCATATGCGGTAAAACAGATGCCCTTTTTGTTTTGTTCCCCTGCCTTTCACTGACTTCAAAAATGTAGATCCATGCCTCAACGATCAACCATGACCCGGAAAATAGGATTCGATTGGGTACAGATCTAAGATTTGTCAACAAGTCTCGTCCATGGGACACCCGGTGGGCCAACGACTATGCCTTTGGAGATGGTGTTTGAAAGATACCCTCCAGTCCGCTGAGGGAAATGAATGCGTCAGTCAGGTCTAGAATCAAAAGTCACCGACCACCAGACCCACGCCTTTCTCCTTGGCCATCCCAAGCAGGCTCCCTGCCATAACCAAATCCATGATGCCCAAGCCCACACACTTGAAGATGACATTCCCTTGGATATCAAGGGAGTTTGAGTCCTGTAACTCCCCGATCTCAATCAGCTGATTTTCCTGGACGTTGGCCGTGATTAGTTCCCCAGCCTCGACGAGGCAGCCTTCCTTGGTATCTACGTAGATGCGTCCCCCAGACAAGAGCGTTTCGGAATCAACCTCGTGCATGGACGGTTTGTAGGATCCTATGAGGGAGATGAACCGGGCCTTCTTGTCAAGGTAGCTGAATGGGAAATGCGGCGTCGTTGAGGGCGTGCAGCAGCAAATGATATCTGAAGCCACAAGGCATTCTCGTAGCTGCGCATCGAAATCCTCGGCCGTCTTCAGCAGCACCCGACACACAAGGTCGGCGTGTTGCTGCTTCAAATCGGCGAAGAGCTGCTCCATCCTTCGAGGGCTGCTCCTGTTCACGACAGTGACGTGCTTCACGTCACTCAGCACCAGAGCAAGCTTCAAGTGCCACTCTGCTTGTCGACCAGCTCCAAAGATGACGAGGTTCCTCTTACTATTGGGCCATCGGATATAAGGGATCATGACAGCCAGCGAGGTCCGAAACGCGGTGACTTCCTCGGCGTTCAAGACGCCCAGCAGTTCGCCATCCGGGGTGAAGACATTGATGCAGCCTTTGAGGCCTTTGGGGCTGATGGTGACGGTCTTGATGCCCGTCGAAGTGGTGATGGAAGACGGCATGAACAGCGACGTGTTACCGGTTTTTGTCACGATGGATTCCCTCTCCGGTTGATGAATGATTCGTTCTGAGGGCGAGACATTTTTGGTCGACGAGTATGCGCGGAGGATGTTGTGGAAATCGGACAGGAGGCGATGGCATTCTGGGACCGAGATATTGGAGAGCAAAGAGTGCACGTCGCGCTCCTTCAGAACAATCATTGTATGGGAGTCTGGGGAGAGTCAGATGTCAGATGTTGAATCGATATCGCGTGTGGAACAGCTACTGTGCCGGAGCAGAAATAAAAATTCAGATGAACCCCTCATCGACCTGGAATTTTTAAACCTTTTTACCTCTTTTCCTCTATGGGCTTGTTATAGTACGGGATGGGGGCAAATGTGGTTCCCGCGTTCCGTTCCATACCTATTGTCATTTGCAGAGTCCCTTACAAAGGATAGAGCCTTGATTGAATCAATTGCATGATATCTCGCCATTTATCACACGCCATGTAAACAACAGGTGAAACACAGCCCACACAAGACCTCCAGACTTCAGTTTCACCATGCCAACCACATCAAAAACATACACTCTTCTTCTACTCGGAGATGTCATGCTTGGACGTCTCATCGATGCCCTGCTACCCACAAGTAAAGCTCGCCAATCGCCACATTCTGACCCCGAATCGGCCGCATCGAGAATTGACAAACACATTCTCCCACGCTATCCCCAGCTCGAGTCATATGACTACCTCGCGCCCTGGGGCAACAGCGTCGAGTTGATCCGAAGGTCAGATCTGGTGCTTGCAAACCTCGAAACGGCAGTGACGACAAGCGAGAAGAAGTGGCCGAGTAAAATATTCAACTATCGCACTCATCCTGGGAATATCCAGTGTTTGACCGAGGTCGGCATGGGCGGTGGGGCGAGAAGAGGCTATGTCAGCTTGGCAAACAACCATACCCTGGACTGGGATGTAGAGGGTTTGCAAGAAACAGTAGAGACGTTGGTCAAGAATGGCGTACAGTTTGCAGGGGCTGGTCGAACGAAGGAGGAGGCTCACAGACCTGCGACACTGCGCCTCGGGGGTCCGGAGGGGTGGGAGGTCAAGTGTTGGAGTTTTGCGGATCACCCCAGCGAGTGGTCAGCCGTGGACACCTTCAACTACATCACATACACGGGCAAGGGAAGGGAGACGATAGAAGGGCAGCTCTTGGCCAAAGATGACAGCGAGGGGCAGGGAAAGGTGGGCCTCAAAGTGGTGTCGATGCATTGGGGGCCAAACTATCGCTGGCATCCCGCACAGGAAATTATTGACCTCGCGCATTGGATGATCGACGAATGCGGCGTGGACCTGATCCACGGCCATAGCAGCCACCATCTTCAGGGCGTGGAGATATACAACGGGAAGCTGATCGTCTATGGATGTGGTGACTTTGTGGATGACTATGCGGTTGATCCCAGTTACCGAAACGATCTGAGTGCCGCCTGGAGAGTTTCCGTGAGTGAGAAGGCAGAAAGGAAGGAGGGAGAGAGCGGGCTTGAGATAAAGAGGCTGGAGGTCTTTCCGAACAGGATCAAGAGGTTCCAGGCACATCTATTGGAGGCAGACGACCCGGATCACGACTGGGTGGAGAATACATTTAGAAGGCTGTGTCTCCAGTTCGGAACACAAGTCCAGAAAGATTTTGGAGATGAGGGGCAGATTGTCGTCCTAGTCACCGTTTGACAGAATAACGGGGTGACGATACGGTGCGAAAAGGGACGATAATCTGCCGTTTGACTGGCGGTCTACAACGTCTTTTCGGCGACGGATGATGTAGATCTTGGGAGTTTGATCGAAGAAGACACATCTACAACTCAGAGGCGATGGTGACGGGTGTAACTGGCAATGACCACTTGCCTGGTCTACGGAAATACTGTTGGGGCGAGCAAATCGAGTATTCCAAATCGCAGCATTCGGCCAATTAGACTGTATTCCATGAGCTACTGGGGCACAGGTTACAAGTAATACATGGGCCAGTCCACTGGGTCACACTGCTTTAGTTGAGTGCGTGGTGTATCTCCTGGAGCACTGTCAGGAAAGATCACAGGATCGAACATGGGCGCACAGAGATGACCGCCTAAAGCTTACGGCGACAAAAAAACATATGACGTGAAAAGAAATCGGATTTATTTCGACCACAGTGCAGGCAGGCATTATCTGTGGCAGCCCCTATCTCAATCACACCTAGAAGAATCTTAGAAGAGTGTTGATATCAAGGTGAAAATACAGCCGTAATCTTCATCAAGTGAATTCGGCTTCAGACCCAGCACCTCTCTCCCGCATGCCTGTTCTATGCCAGAGGAAGCTTGGTGCCATCCCTGCTGAAGACGGTGAAGCCAGTGTCGATTCCCCAGCCAATGTTGTTGAATTCAACAAACATGTCGGCGACCTTTTTCTCCGGAGTGATCTCAAAGAGGTTGAATCCGTTGACCGGGATCTGTCTGCTTCCAATGCCTGCCATGTTCCAGAACCAGAGAACGTTTGTGCAGCCAGCGACCATGGACTTGTAGGTTGTGATGTTCGTGATGGATGGTGCTAGAAGAACGCCTTGAATGTACTGAGCTTTGCCAGAGAAGGTGACAGCGCCAATCTACTCTGAATTAGTCATAGTAGTCAATTGGTGTCCACGAGTGTATTCATACCGGGTGGCCAGCAAGCATATTGATCGAGTCAGACTTTTCGAAAAAGTCGTCCGTCAGCAACGCTTGAGCAGTGGCGTTCGAAGCAGCAACATCTGGGTGATCAAGGATGCTGATGAATTTGGCAACAATGTCATCGGCGTCGGCTTGAGTAAGACAGTTGCTCTCGGGGTTTTTGGGACCATGCCAGTCACGCCAGCCGGGAAGCGCAGCGACGGATGATGCGAGGAGGAGAGGGGCAACAATGCTTGAGAACTTCATGATGATTGTGTTTGGTAAAGATCGACAGGAGGAGCAGAAGAAGTAAACCGGATAGAATGACAGTGAGTCAAAAAGAGTGACTTGGGCGAGTGGGATAATTGGAACGAGTGACTTGTGGTAGGAGTTGCTTTGAGGAAAGAGGAGTGACTTTGGGTGACTTGACGCTTGCTATAAGTACTCGATCCTGTATCTATCTAGCCATGAGACATGCCCAGGCCCTTGTACCTCTCATCACTGCAATAAGACCAGGTCTTTCGTATACGGTATACCCGAAGGAAAATTGGCTTAATCTCTTCTCAGCCAGGCAGAATGAAGCAACATCGTGCCTTCTCCCGTAGCCTTGTCCAAGCCACGTTCAGGAGGAACAGGTCGTCAACCGTCATCGAGGCTCGTCACAACCTTCGTCTGAGGGCAGGGGTATAGAGTTTTGGCCAAGTCCGGGTATCGGTCTTCTGGGATCGACATGCCAATCGTGCCTGGATTCGGCGAATTAGCTGAAAGATTGACCCAGGATGAGGCTTCACAGACCTTTTGCACAAGGTCAGGCCATTTTGTTCGCCCCCGCGATCTGCAATTTCCCCAGCCCGCCGTTGTCCGACGGTGAAGACCATGTGTCGCTGCAAACTCACGTTCTGTGTCGAGTGCTTCGTATGACCTGCGAGTACGGGGCGCAGCTGAAATTACCGTTGACTCACGAGAATCACGAGACGGCAGGACTGTACGTTGGGAAAGGAAAATGTCTCTGTCCTGATCTGATGTCAACAACGATGTCTGAGGTCAGCAGGACCGCATGTAGTCACAGCCTCGAAGTAGTGGTTTCGCAGGAAGTCCTGAGATTAAAGGAGCAGAGATGCTTGGCATGTCGCCATTTGCGATTCCATTCCCAACCAATAATGTCGGCAGCAGCGACGAACTCCTTTTTTAAGGTCTTTCCTAACCCCTCCTTCCCCTTTTTCGACTGATCTAGGCTTGGCTTAAGTATAGACATTTGCTCTTGGCAATGCCGGGAATACTCTATAAGCTTTGGCGGAAGCGGCTTGCAGCTGATACATCGTTCCTTCTCTGCCAGTCTCCGTAGTCCAAACCAAACACTTGGATCCCCCTGGTGAGGCTGACTCAGGTAGAGAGTGTAGAGCAGGATTTGATGAGGGTCGCTCTCTGTGGTAGAGACAAGCCAAGAAAGATCAATTTCACGCCCAGATGGATGGAATCCCTGTTACTGTATGAAGCTGGTCACGATGGTGATGACAGCTGTGTAAATCATACACACAACACCCAGTATCATCAACACGACATCTCCAGCTTTGTTCCATCTGGACTGTGCCACCCCCCTGTAGTGCAGGAGTGGCGGATATATGTAGACAAGCGGAACGCAACAGATCGAACCAATAAGCGCGACAAACGTGTCCAGGTTGCTCGACCCCAGAATTGCAACCAAGGCGCAAAGCACGACGAGAATCGTCCTGAAACCATTCTTCTTCCACTTGATGGACGTGTCTCGTTTGCCAGAACGATGGCCAAACATCCTACCTTCGAGAATTCGAAGGGCCGGAAATAGCTGGACTGGGGTGCCAGCCATAACCGCAAGCGCGTACAGAAGTTGGACCGCGTTAACGAGTCTGCTGCTTTGTGGGAAATTGGAGATGACTTCAATCTTGGTTGCCGAGCCAAATGTTGCGTAGCAGAGTGCTCCTATGGAAGTGAAGATGATGGTGATGATGAGCATAATGATCCACAGAAGCGGTTCGAACTTTTCAGGCTCGCGCATCGACGATTGAATGGGAAGGATGAGACCAATTCCCTCGAAAGTGAAGATGGCTGAACCAATGGTAAGGGTGTAGTGCTGAGGGTTGAACAGCTGGACCGTAGGGTTAAGTCCGTTCATTGCCAGGTAAGAAATGTCATAGTAGTAAATGTAAGCTAGCCCGAGCAGTATGAAAATGTCGGCCACCAGCGCTGCGGGACCAAGCTTGGAGATATTGCGGATGAATGCCAATGGAATTAAAGCGATCAGCTGAAGGGCAATCAAGATATTGGTCGATATCCGAGCGGAGCCTCTGGCAACTGCTTCTTCGAATGCATACAGATTTTGAGCGACGAATACAGTCCCAGCGCAAACGAACCCGAGCTGTGAGATTGTGACCGACCCAAGGATGATAGCCCTCATTCTAGGACCGCCAATTACTTCACCGAGCTCACCATAGCCGCTCCTCTTGTAGATCTGACGACACTGCAGTAAGAGATGAAACGCCCATGTCGTGACCAATGAGACTGTCAACAGTGTCATGGACGAGAAAAGGATGCCACCATTGTTGAAGGCTTTGGGTAAGAACATGATTCCAGTGCCGATGAATGCTTTGAGCAAGGTGAAGAAGGTCTTCGTCATCCCCGCATCTCCCGCCTTGGCCATGGTGGTGCTTCGCCGAAGTAGTGGCCTCGTCTCTGAGAGTGCCTCTTCCTCATCCTCAAGCGCTGATTCATCTTCCGAGTCTTCCAAATCCTCACCAGCGAACGCCCCGTAGAGGGAGAGAAACTCGACGAAATTTCTCGTGACGGGAATCACCGCAGGATTGAAGCGGCCATACTTCTTGCGGACAAACTCTCGCCGGAAGCCACCTGGAGCAAGTTGTTCGGATACTGAAATCTCGTTCTCCATTGTGGTGGAAGATTCATTTGGATGCGAAAAGGTGGCGGCTCGCTGTAATTTGTTCCGATTTTGAATCTTGTATAAATCGCGGTGTATGTCGCCGCCTTGGAGCTTGAGAGACGATTCGGGCTCTGGCTCTGAAGGACCCCTTGGCGCATCATCATCGGGATGCACACCATCAAAGTCAGCGGTGTAGCCCGAGGGAAGATGCCCAGCAACGACGCGCGCTGCCCGGTCGTCGTCAACAGCAGGGGCAGTGTCTGACATGGTATCAGAATTGACCAAGTTTCGGTGCTACAGAAAGGAGTGGGTATTTCGATCGAGGGTAGATGAGGGATTTGCTTCCATGGAATGGATATACTCTGAATTCTGTGAGAGCGAGCGCACAGTAAATGCGAATCTCATATTATATCAGATATTGAATGCTCAAACGCTGTTTGGTAAAGATGTTAAATGGAGGTGAAGGAAACTCGAGACGTCATTTCTACTACGGTTGTGCTTTCAGGGCAGCGAATCCGATTGGCTCCAGCTCCATCCCCGCAGGGGTGAAAAACAACAAAGCCAAAGTTTCTCGATGTTTCCAAAACTTCGTGCCATGTCTACGATGAGTGCCTGCGTTATAGCGATACAGCGTCCAAACTTTGCTGACAGTGTCTGTCACTTGTAGATTCGGCCCTACCCCCTCTCGTGGTCCTCCCGAACCCCCATGTTCAGTGATGCATCCATCACGCATTCCGTTCAGCGACCCCGCCATCCCTGCAATCGTCTATGAACCTGGGCTGCACCGACGGCCCCTACTTAGAGCCTCAGAAGTTCTCCCCCCATTGCCGCGCTGTCCTTTCTTCCTGCGCCCTCTGATAGCACCGATATCACGAGAGCTGCGGTTTCTAACGAGATTGAGCTGATTATGAAAAGGCCCTCAAGATGCAGAATGTCCAGTTCTCTGCCGATGTCTCATCAAACACTGCATTTCCTGCTGCCCCTCGTTGGACGGACTAAAATGAACAATTTACGCGTGCTGCGCTTCCATCGATCTTTCTAATCGAGACGGACTCAATGAGACATTTTCAGATCATGGAATAGTGATCTTTTGCATAAGAGCTGGACGAAGTCAATGCAAGGAACGCTGGCAATCTTTTCCTGGAAATCAGCATCCTGTACCCACAACTCCCCAATCAATTCCGTTCCCAGTCTATTTTGTCTATGTCCATCTCTACATACTCGTGAATCTTCGAGCTGAACGCGTGATGCCCTTGATCTAAAGTCCAGCTCCGTCAGTGGGACCTTGGTAAAGCACACGACCAGCGGAAAGTACAACGCAAAAGTCCGCATTTTCCACAGCCGCCGTCCGATGAGCGATGGTGATGATTGTGCTTTCCTGCAACTCCTCCCTCAGTACACGCTGGATTTCGGTAGACGTGTCCAAATCGATGCTTGCCGTGGCCTCGTCCATGATGACGATGGCGCTCCTCCGCAGTATTGCTCGCGCAAGACCAACCAGTTGTCGCTGCCCTTGACTTAAATTTTTCCCTCCAGCATCGATCTGAGTCTCAAGCATCCATCCATACTTCCCGCAGACCCTCGATAGCACGGATTCGCAGGCGAAATCGGAGTGCTCCTCCATTGGATCAAGATTGTGACGCAAGGACCCCGGGAACAGAATAGGTTCTTGTGCAAGAAAGGTTATTCTGCTTCTCAGAGCCTGTTTATCCACCTTGGCGATGTCGATGCCGTCAATTAAGATGCGACCATTCTCGGGAGTGATGGTCGCTAGCAATGCCATTGCCAGTGTTGACTTTCCAGACCCTGTTCTGCCTGTGATGGCATTAGTCGATCCTCCCTCGAACCGAAGCGAAACATTCGTCAGTGCCGGTTCCAGATGAGGCTGATATCGAATGGTGACATTCTCAAAGACGACATCGCTTCCATACGTGGGCCAGGCAGCTGGTGGCTGAACTGAAGTTGGGGGTTCCTGTTCGATATGCACCAGCTCGACCACTCTTTCAACGGACACAAAATTGAGTTGGAGCTGGCCATATGATTTGCAAATGGCATGAGTGGACTGGACAAACTTGTTCGCCGAGATCAAGACAAAGGCAGTCAAGCCAGCTGATAGGCTGGAGAAAATCGCAAGCATCGTCAACAGGAATGTAGACACAGCTGACAGCATGTCGAATCGGTACATCAGCCAAGCCTGCAGACTCCAATAGAAATGGTCCATCTTCTGAAATGCGTCTGTGACCTGAATATTTCTTTCCTGAAACTGTGACTGTGCACAGAAAGCCCTGACAGTCATCAACCCATTTAGCAATGCACCAAAATTCGACATCAAGGGTGTCAGAGAGACCATCTCAAGCCTTCTCAAGCTTTGTGACGTTGGGAGAAATTGCAGGAAGATCAGCACAAAAGCCAGCGTCAGCGAAATGGCGAATGCCAGAAAGATTGGAGTAATGCTGGCAATGACGACCATAGACGTGATCCAAGCGACGGCATACCATATAACGACGAGAAACAACTCAGCGATGTTGCCATCGACGGTTCCCATGTCAGATGTCAGTCGATTCATCAATCTCCCAACTGGTGTCACATCGTAAAACTGGAAGCTGGCGTTGCTTATACGATGCATGACGACCTTGAACATTTGACGCGCAGCAGAGTATGTAACGACCAACATGGACATTTGGGAAAGCATAAGTGCCAGGGTCTCGCAGACCACGATGATGAGGAAGCCGAGAAGCCATGGTTGGACATTCACCCCTGGATCCGGAAATCTGTCGAATAGGCCCGAGATTGGACTCTCGAGAAGATGCACTTCGAACTCGGATCTGTCCAGCGCCAGAAACCGGACTTTGGTTTTGTTGTATGCTTCCCCCCATTCTTTCAGGAACCAGCTCTCACTCACATATGTGATGCGACAAAGAATGGCTGTCAGGACCACCATAAACCACCATCTCAGTGTCCCGGCTTTGATATATTCCCAATAGACTCGCATCTGCACTCCACCATGGGCTCGGTATTCGTCTTCCACGAATTTTTCTGGTATCGCAGCAGATTCATCAATAGTGTGAGAATTGCTGTCAGCTTCAACCGGGTCTGTCTCTGATGCTGTTGCCGATGTGACTCTAGATAATATCTCATCATTTCGATGCAGCGAGGCTGTTCCATCGATGATCTCGATCAGTTGTGACGCCACGTGTTGGCAAAGATCGGTCCGATGAGTTACAAGCACGACGATGCGACCCTCCATCAAGCTGCCGCATAAACATTTCTTCACAATCCACTCGGCTGTTTGGTGGTCCAGGGCGCTCAAAGGGTCATCGAGCAATAGAATTTGCGCTCGACTGTACACTGCTCTAGCTAGGGCGACTCTAGCCTTTTGGCCACCGGATAAACCAATGCCATTCTCGCCAATATTGGACAGATCTCCGTATTTGAAGTTGGCCAGGTCTGGAAGAAGCGCGCATGCTTCTAAGGTCCTCTTGTACCGGGTATCGTCGTACTGAGAATTGAAAAGAATGTTTTCGCGGATGCTCATGCTTTGCAGCCACGGTGTTTGTGCACAATAACCGATGGCTGCGTGTGGTTTCATCAGTTTCCCTTGACGCAGATCAAGCTCGCCCAGAAGAGCCTGTAGCAATGCAGTTTTGCCTGCTGCCACAGGTCCAAATACAACCGTCAACCCGCGGGTGAATGAGACATTAAAATCATTGAGAACTGTCCCCGGGAGACCAGGCCATGAAAAGGAGGCATTATGCAGCTCTAATCGGTCGTCTGTGTACTCTCGATCGTCTGTTTCGTCAATCTTATCGGGCTCGGCTATGAATTCCGAGATCCGTCCTACTGCCACCGAAGCATTCAGCAGGACTGTGATTAACGTGGGTAGCTCTCGAATGTTGCTCTGCAGAAGTGCGAAAAGCTGCAATGCCGGGAAGGCAATGTCAACACGCAGCTCTTTTCCTGCCGCGACTGTATAGGCATAAAACGTGGCCACTGGGAGCAGGCCGCTAACGAATGAGTTGAGAAATCTGATGGCTGAGTTCAGTAAGAAGGTGACGATTCTCAGGTTGAGCTCTTTCTGCCGGGCCGTCATGACACCTTCAAGCCACGTCAGGTGCCAGCCGTACCATCGCAAGTGCCGTATGGCCTCTACATACTGACTGATTTTTTGCAATTTCTCATCGGTGATTTTGCGTCGTTCCTTCTCCCAGCTGATGAGGATGCGCGCGAGGACATAGTTGAAGATCTGTGCTACGAGGACCACTGCCACACCAACAAAGCATGACCATCCGAGCAGCTGCCATATGAGAAATATGGAAAGCAGGAGACCGAGCGGCTTGTTTATCAGAGTTTGAAATTCCCAAAAACGTTGTGCGACTTCGTACACGTCGTTTCGCATCAAGTTGAGGATCTTGCCGATCGATGCGGGCGGTTTCGCCTCGCTGACAGCATGTTTTCTGTTGAAGAATAAGGATCGACCTTTTTGGAATGTCTCGCGCAAGCGGGTAATGAAGGGTTTTGGTGGCTCGTTTTGCCCGCGAACGACCCCTGCAGGTGCCGGTAATGGACCAGCCTCTGCGGTGTCGGAAGCACCAGGGGCGACTTCCACGGTCGACTCCGCCTCAATATCAGCCTGCTGCGGCAAACCACCAAGTATTTTCCGATTCAACGTCTTCTCGTATAACATGGTGATCATCTCGCCACGAGATCGTTCATAACAGCGTCTTCCAAACCAGAGGCTAAACACCCCACTCTGAGCGGCCACGGCTCTGGCCACAAGCATGAGCATCGCGTACATGGTGGCCAGTCGTTTATTAACAGCTATCGTCTCCATGGCCTGCAGAAGCTTTTGGAGGATCATGGGAGCGGAGTAGTTAGCAGCCAATTCAACAATTGCGAGGATTGTGAGGAGCACAAGGTCGATCCAGTTTGCTTTCAGCAATCGTGTGACGACAGTGCCCTTGAGCTCGCGGAAAGTGTCGTGCAAATGTCGGTGCTGGAATTCATAGGCGAGGCCCCAAACATCTTCGTCATGGAGTTGCCTTTTGTTCCCGATCTTTATCAAAGGGGACAACCAGGACACTGTCATCCATTGTAGAAGCGTCAGGTTGTCTTCAGGTGACCGAAATGCACAGGATGGTGTGTTGGAAGGACGACCAATCTCGGCGGAGCTCAAGGCTGGGTCACGCAGCGGCATGTTGACGACAACAACAGTGGCAAAGGCGGCGAGTCCCACGTTGCAGCACATAAGCACCACGTCCCTGCTATTCGGATTCTTGTAGAATTGAGTGGCGACTAAGCTCGACCCCGTGGCTAAAATAGCCACAAAGTCGACAAAGAGGAATATTGACCCGGTTCTGGGGCGCCATGCTGCAACATGGAGACCTGCGGTAACCCAAAGCGCAATGGCGACAAATGACCATGGTACATTGAAGGCCACGACAAGCTGGGTCACAAACCCCATCAATGACAGTATGAAGAGGCATGATGGGCCCCATGGTATCGCAGAACCTTTTGGCTCAATATCCACGACGTCGATATGTTCTTCAATAAAGGGTCTCGGCCATAGTCTGAAATGTTTCGACATTGCGGTTGGCGCACAAGTCCGCTTTTTCTAGGCAACAGATGTCTCAGACGAATGAACTTTGGTGGTAGCCGTAGTGCTGCAATTTCATTTTGCCGGCGTATTATTGAAGGCGGTTCTCTGTCGCCCCACGGAAGTTCCAGATATGATTTGTCTCTCAGTAGGTTTGGACGTGCAAAGTCAAGACAACGGCAACAAGACGGTGTAAGATGCACTTGGGAGAATGTAACAGGTGGCGTTGCCAAGACGCTAACCACAAGTAGACAGAGTAGGGCGCTAGCGTGTCTAGTGGACACAAAGTAGTGGCTAGCCACGTGCTAGCTCACTACTGTCACATTCCCGCCCCTGCTTGACGTGCTCTTTTGGCAAACTGCACAGATGTGTTTCCTTTCGCATCTTTGCGAAGTTGTCGGTGATTTTGCGGTTCACGTGGTAAAGTCAATGTGTAAGTAGTACCAGCGTGTTGTGCGTGTCTCCATTTCAATTTTAACCACGTCGGATTGACAGTCTTTAGAGGAAGAGTCGAGATTTCAGAGGGGAAATTTGTGTACTGGAGAATGCTTGGAACTTCCTACTTGATGTCGGGCCCGGTCTCCAAGGAAGCTCAATGCTCGTAACGTTCGCAGTCACCATCTAATCGATACATGCAATGCCAACATCTGACGGTGAGACTTTGTGTTGCCAGTCGCTCTATGGTAAGAGGCTGTTCCGAGAACCTACGCTGGGATGAGTATGGCGGCTGGAACACATGTCGCCAAATGCCCACCACAGCGCAATGACTTGAGTTCAAACTTGTCACCCTTTTGATATAGTTGCGCCATACGACAACTGATGAAATCCTTCCGCCCATTATTCCAGAACTCATTACATTATCTGTCGAGAGGTGAGGCTTGCTGCAGCTAACTGACCCTTCTAGCCCAACTGCGAAGCGGCCGCAAGTCGCAGTATCTTGACAAAACAGGGGGCCTGAGCTGACTGTACGAGTAGGAGCAGGCAGAATAAGCCAGTGGCATTTGTGGCGCCCCAAGGACAGTCTAGATCTCCACCATTTTCACAATCAAGCTATGATATTGGTGAGACTAACTCCCACTTGGGGTATCGTGTATAATCGTTCATGCAGATGGATTCGAAGATCGATGCGTGCGACACTCGACATCTCAGCTGAAGCTCGATATGTATGTTACCTCCACTACTCCGGAGGAGTGGACCAGTGGATTTTCCCCATTCTTCGATCCACATTCAGGACGCCTCGTGTTGATGAGACCTGGCGACGAACCGACTACTCTCGCCATCATTGAGAACCAACCGCATCGTGGTCGGTCAGATTTTAGTTGGGATACACAAAGAAGGCCTCAATTCGGCCGCATGGTGAGTCACATATTCCACTGGCAGATAATATACCATACAAGGACAAAGTGTGTGTTAGCCCCGTAGATGCGATAGAACCTGGAAACATATATCCAAAGGGCATCTCCTATCAGTGCCTATAAACGGGCGAATCCTCTCTCGTGCTAACAAACTCTGCATGAAATTCGAGTCTTCTCGACCGAAAGGTGCAATTCGTCTCTGAGTTTTATACTGAAATTCTGAAAAGAGATTCCTCCTTCAATCTTTCTACACGGTAGCAGTCCGAGCACGCAAAATGAATGCTGACAAGATACCCCTTGTTGTCGAATCGTCCTTAACCAACGGAGGTGAACGAACCGTTGTCGACTCCGACCTAGCTCCTGGCGCTAGTGCTCCATCACATTATCACACCGACTTCACCGAGACATTCACTCTGGTCAGCGGCTCAATGACCGTTTGGACTTCAGAAGATTTGGACGAGGCCAACTTCAGACCAATCGAGCTCGAGGTGGGAAAAGCGGTCCCAGTTCCTCCAAACACGCTGCATAAATTTCTGGTCAACGAACAGTCCCGCGTCCACGTCGTCATGAGTCCCGGCACCCTAGGTTTCGAGAGAACGATTCTCATCATGCGCGGCACACAGGCAGATGGCACGTATACTCAGTTCAGCTCACCGGAGACCGAGAGTGGCGCAACATTCTATTGCGTACTCGGAGACCTCACCAACACCATTTTTGTTGGAGAGGCAAAGGCGCAGCTTGACGCGTTACTCGCCGCGAAAGGTCTAGAGGTCGAGGCTATAAAACAGGAGCTGATTAGCAAATATGCGTCTGATGAGCACTTGAAAAAGGCTGCAGGAATTTGAGTGCTGGCATGGAAAGAGGATGCTGTTTCAGATCTATTGGATACTGCACGTTTTCTCCTTATATAGGGTCTAGAGATGCACATCGCCGCTAGCAATGCTCAGGAGAGAGACCGTTCTACCCATTATGTCAGAGTAGTCCTGGGAAAGCAAGTCCATCTATCCCATGTGAAGCCATTTGAGGTGTATTGGGACAAGAAAGACCCACTCCAGTCTTCGCCCATACGGGTCATACCCAGTCGGACAGCAGGCAAGACTCCGCACAACTGACGTAAACCTGGTCGTGACTAGAGAGGAACTCCGTTTGTCGTTTCATTTTGCGGGGAAGGAATGGATGATTCTTACATTCGACGTGTGGGTATGAACGTCACAATGACCGCAGAGATTTTTGTCGCCCACTATAAGAGATTAGCGGAAGAAAGGTATTCGAGCTCATCTGCCTTCCTCAAAACTGCTTGCAGGCTCTGCATATATTTCGATCTCTACACCTATTAACTAATAGAAGAAGATGTCTAGTCACAGATCCGCGCCACTGCTGCCTCAACATTTCCAGCCACCTTGACCACTTGAACATGGATAAGAACTCCACACGACTGCTCTGGCCCTGGGCGCCGAAGGCAAAGGGCTGCTCGCCGCAGACGAGTCCACAGGGAGTATCAAGAAGCGGCTGGAGAAGATGAAAAAGGAGAATGCCGAAGACGATCGGCGTGAGTGGCGAGATGTCTTGTTCACAGCCGAAGGCCCGTTTGAGAAGTACATTTCTGGTATTTTACCTTCGAAGAAACCCTCATGAAACATGACGCCCAGCTGGATTCCCAGTATAAGGGAAAATCATTTGTCAGCATCATCAAGGAACGGGGGACCAAATCCCGGGTATAAAGGTCGACAATGGCACTGTGACTCTTCCACGGACGGTGCCAGAGGAAACAACAACCGAGGGATTGTATGGTCTGCTCGAAAGGTGCAAGCAATACTACGAGCGAGGTGCTCGCTTCAGTAAGTGGCGTTGTACCTATATGGTCTCGCCACGGACGCCGTCACATCTTGCGATTATGGACAATGCGGAGGTGCTGGCGAGGTATGCTGCCATCTCGCAACAGGCTAGCCTTGTCCCAATTGTTGAACCTGAAGTGTTAATGACACATGACCAACCCTTGGAGCATTTGATGGAGGCTAACATTGCCTCCTACTCGGCGTTATTGAGCGGCTGTCTTTGCACAAGGTCGACTTTGCTGGGCTGGTCCTGAAGGCTTCGGTGGTTGTCCCTGGCGACATGTCTGGACAAAAAGCAAGTCCCGAGCAGGTTGCGGAGGCTGCAGTGCATGTTCTCAGCAAGACTGTGCCTCAACTTGTACCAACCATTGCCTTCCTGTCTGGTGGACTCAGCGATTCTGATTCGATCTCGTTCCTCAACGCCATCAACAAAAGGAAACAATCGAACCCAGCGGCAGCGCTTTGGGCCTTGACCTTCTCTTTCGGGAGAGCATTACAAGGCGTCGCTATGCAAGCTTGGGCAGATGGAAAGCTGAAAGAAAGTCAATCGATGTGGGTTGACCATAATGCTAGAGCCCATCAATGTTGGATCCTCATGTTTATAAGACACTACAACTTTGATGGCACCCAAACAGGGGCTCTTTTCTCCTTGAACGCCTTCAAGCCCTCTTGAATGTTCTCCCCTTTTTGAAGTTCTGCCCATTCCTTTCTTCCAGTTATCGCAGTCGCTTCCACGACACTTGCAGTCTCCCACCCCTGCCTCAAGCCGGCTCTTGTGCAGATGATCGAATCAGGACTGTTCTCTGCAATGACCTTTGCATATTGTAGTGCCTCGTCAATGACTTCGTGTTGCGGAACCACCTTGTTGACGAAACCCCACTCCATGGCTTTCTGAGCAGAGAAGTAATTTCCTGTCAAAGCCATTTCGCTGGCTCTCTGCAAGCCTGCAGTCCGGATCAGCCGAGGAAGAACACCAGCGTACGCTGCCACGCCTCGCTTCACCTCGACCAAGCCAAACACGGCCGTATCTGCGGCAACCACCAGGTCGCAATTCATGACGGTCTCGCAGCCACCTCCCAACGCCATGCCGTTGACGGCAGCAATCACCGGTTTCTTTCCAAGACGGTTGGACAGTGGGATAGCCCCAGGCACATCGCCAGGGCCCGCGCCGGGCTTTCCAGCTGCAGCAGATGCCTTTCTTTGCCATTCCTTCAGATCAGCGCCAGTCGAAAATGCCTTTTTGCCAGCTCCAGTAAGTACGGCCACCGACAGTGAAGGTTCCTCGTCAAACCAGCGGAAGACATGGGTCATTTCAACGACATCAGCCGCAGTGGTGCAGTTTAGCTTTTCAGGTCGTGACATGGTGATAAGAACCACCCTCGGGGCGGGAAAGGAGAGCTTTGCGAATTTTGTCGCGGGGGGGGAGCGAGCAAATGCCATCCTGGAGGTATGGAGAGTGTTGGAACCCAGACTGTCGCGGGTGGTTTATGGTGACAGGACGGGGGATACCAGTGAAGATGTAGCAGGAAGCCCAAAATATCCGTGATAGTGAAATGCTTTGCCTGGGATTTGGTCGTCTTTATTGATCAGGAAGAAGGAAAAGAAGGGGTCCTTGGTAAGTAGGAGTAGGAGAAGATTAGGGAGGCACATGAGGGTTTGTATATTGCCGAGGTATACAAACCTGGGGTCAAATGCTGATCTCTTGATTAGATGTGCCTGACAAGCTGGCGAGCCGATGTCAAAACAATAAGTGGAACAGTCTGACGAGAAATAGTATGGGTAGCGATTCACTAGTAACTTAAAGACAACTATCATTAGGTATAAAGGCACCCCTTGATCTGGCGCCCGCCTCATTCGCTGTTAGGTGACGACCTAGATTCCGAGAGGGCGGTCTACTTTCTGTCAGACTGCCAATTTCTCCTACTAGAGGCTTGGTAGTTTTCGGGAAAACCCCAAGCTTGGGGCCCTAAAATGCTTCCTATCTGTTCGAGTTCTGCCCCTTCAATGCTCTCTACTGTTGGCAAAATAGGAGAGAATAGGGTGGAAATATCAAACCTCATCTAGACATAACGGGCTAAGGATGGACTCTGGGATAGTAGATCCCGATATAGGTAGTTGCCTAGCATGTGGTTAGAAAACCGTCGTCTCCTTGATAATACTAATCGTGTCTCTAGGACTCTAATTGGACCTCGAGTCCTGAGGTCTTTCGTACAACAATGTCGTGATTGCGACGACCTCCGCATTTGTCAGCGTCTCAGCGATTCTCTTTGTTTGAATACATATAATATACATGATACATGATAAGCAATCATTGACTACTAACACTGACAAACATCGAGAAAATGGCTGATCATGACAACATTGCTGTCCGGGGCAAGGACGTGCCTCCCCAACTCCATCTGACAGCTTTCATGCGTCCTGTTTCGCTTCACACTGGTGCATGGCGATATCCTGGAGCATACCCGGACGCCAACTTCAACCTTACACACCTCAAATCCTTTATCAAGAAACTGGAAGATGCCAAGTTCGACGCCTTCTTCATGGCCGACCACCTTGCCGTGCTGAACATGCCAATCGAAGCCCTGAAGCGAAGCCACACTGTTACATCATTCGAGCCATTTACTCTTCTCTCGGCTCTCTCTCAAGTCACAGCCAAGATCGGACTAGCAGCAACAGCATCAACGACATATGACGAGCCGTATCACATTGCACGTCGCTTCGCGTCTCTTGACCATATCAGCAACGGTCGGGCCGCGTGGAATATTGTTACCACTGGAAACCCAGAATCCGCCAAAAACTTCGGGCGTGATGAGCACATGGATCATTCGGATCGTTACAAGCGTGCACGTGAATTCTACGATGTTGTCACCGGTCTATGGGATAGCTTTGCAGATGATGCATTCGTGCGCGATGTCGAGTCCGGCACGTATGTCGACCCTGACAAGATTCACATCTTGAACCACGTAGGAGACGAACTGAAAGTCAGGGGGCCCCTCAACATTGCACGACCCGTTCAAGGCTGGCCTGTCATTGTGCAGGCCGGTCAATCCGAGCCTGGAAAACAGCTTGCTGGGGAAACCGCCGAAGCGGTCTTCTGCTCCCCAAAGGACATTGAATCTGCGAAAGCACTATATGCGGACATCAAAGGGCGTGCCGTTGCTGCCGGCCGCAGTCGCGATCATATCAAGATCCTGCCTGCCGCCTTCATTGTGGTAGGCGACAGCTTCCAGGATGCACAGGAGAAGCGACTCAAACTCGACAGCTTGGTACATTACGACAGCGCCATTGCTTCATTGTCCATTGCACTTGGCACAGATGCATCCAAATTCGACCCGGACGGGCCACTCCCAACTGACATACCCGAGACCAATGCGAGCAAGACTAGCCGTGCGGGAGTCTTGAAGGTCGCCGAGGAGGAAGGGTTGACCGTGCGCCAGCTCGCACAGCGATATGGAGGATATTCAGGACTTGCATTTGTTGGAACGCCTGAGAGCATTGCAGATGGCATGCAGCAGTGGTTGAACGAAGAGGCATGTGACGGCTTCACGGTTGTACTGCCATTTTTACCCCAAGGTCTGGACGACGTGACCCAACGGCTGGTGCCAGAGTTGCAGCGGCGTGGCATCTTTCGAAAGGACTATGAAGGGACCACGCTGCGGGAGCATCTTGGTCTTCCGCGGCCAAGGAATCGTTTCTTTGCCTGATCTGAGAATGACGTGCTCGCGGGGGAAAATGGCACAATCGTGATAGGAGATACTGCTGACGAGTTGCCGAGGCGTTCATCTCGCCGCATTTGAAGAATCATGATTGGCGGAATGAGTACCAATCTTGTGTAGATCAATAATCACCTCGTACCTCGTTCGAGTCTGGGGAGCTCTATACCGGGGCTAGCTACATTTGTGAATGAAAATAAAGTATCTCAGGACGGCATGCTGAATGTATCAGTAAATGAAGAGCTTTGGGAACGGCTCCTGCAGAATCAAACGAAAATTGAGGACAGTGGTGTCAGTGCCCGCTACCAATGTATGCGTCGACCGAGTCAGTCACTGGCAACTCTTGTACTCCGGCCATCGCCGTGAGGAAGCCTACCCCAGGAGTGACTGGGTGAAACTCTTGCAAAGCATTGGTTTCCGGCCTGGAAGCTTATTGTTCGGCTGCCACCGGGAATGTTCAATACCCACAATATCCAAGAAATCAACTCGGTGATCGCCAGAAACGTGGTTCTGTCATCTCTGGGGGAGCCATGGGGAACTCTCTGGGGAACGTCGGCCGGGGAATAATGCAAGACCAACAAATTCCTTCAGGGGTTCGCCGAAAGTGCTCCAGCATCTTGTTATCACACTGAGATATATGGATACAAGCTATAAAAACATCCTTCTCTGGTACATCGGCCCCATGTCCTGCCCTGTCCTGTGCTGTCTTTCTTTCGAACAATTGCCCCCCTGAGTTGGTACTTTGCTCAACTTCTCCTTGACAACTCGCAGTTTGCGTCCAATACTCCTTACAGCTGCGATCTGCACCATGGCTGCCCCTGACCACGGAGACCATGGTGTCGCCAACCTCGAACATGGACGTCGCCACTTTGGAGCCAAGTTGGTATTCATCGTCGTCTTCATCTGCTTCGGTTCTGCCAGCTTTGGCTTTTCCAATTCCGTTATTGGTTCAACCCTTGGACAGCCGTCGTTTTTGCATGCCATGGGCCTGGATACGGCCAAGAATGCAAATGATCTCGTTGCGGCTGTCCTGGCTGTTTTCTTCGTCGGGGGCGTCTTCGGGGCCTTTACGCACGCCTTGCTTGCAGACCGCTATGGTCGGAAGGTGTCTGCTTCGGTCGCATCGGTTATCATGATCGTCGCCTCTGCAGTTTGCACGGGGGCGAATAGCATGGGCTTGTACATTGCATTCCGTTTCTTCTGCGGTTGGGCGTGAGTTCTGGTCCAAGCTACAGTTCCGTCTTATCCATGACTAACGTCTGTCATGCAGAGCATATCAATTTCTTTGCACCATCCCGACGTGGGTTACTGAGATCACGCCACCTTCTCACCGCGGTGTTCTTGGGAACATTATCGCGGTCAACATCGGGGTTGGCTATGTCATTGCTTCTTTTGGCGGGGTCGGTTTCTACTTTGTGACGGGCGATAGTCAATGGCGCGGCATCACCGGGCTACAGATGCTCTTTCCCAGCCTCCTGCTCGGTGCCATGTATTGGCTTCCTGAGTCGCCCCGATACCTGATCGCCAAAGACCGACACGAGGAGGCATTGTCTATCTTGAAAACGCTGCACTCCAGTGCATCCCAGTCGGATCACTTTGCTGAGATGGAGTTTTACCAGATTCGGAAGCAAATCGAATGGGACAATGGGCACAAAATGACATATGTTCAGATCTTCAAGCACCCGACCATGAGGAAGCGAGCTTTCATCACCATCTGCCTGACATGGTGCATGGTGGGCTCTGGGGTCCTCGTCATCAACAGTAAGTCAATTTGAAGCGCCGATCCCTTTTGAACACGGACAACTGATGTCTTTTGTTCTAGACTATGGCACTGCCATCTATTCTGCTCTTGGCTACAACGAACTCGACACTCTTCTCTTCCTGGGCGGCTGGGTCACCATTGTCATGCTTGCTCCCCTGCTTTCCATGACCTTCGTGGACAAAGTAAGCCGAACTTGGCTTTTGGCAAGCGGATTCTTCCTCTGCATGTGCACCTTGATCGTCGAGGCAGCTCTGCAGGCGACTTATCTGGGGACCACCAACTCTTCTGGCCTGGCCGGAGGCGTGGCCATGACATACCTCTACGTCTTCTTCTATGTGGTTTGCCTGGACGGCCCCATGTTCTTCTACATTGGAGAAATCTGGCCCTCGCAAGTGCGTGTCCAAGGATTTGCTATCGGTATCGCTGCCCAGAATCTTTCCA
This sequence comes from Fonsecaea pedrosoi CBS 271.37, assembly GCF_000835455.1. Classification (NCBI taxonomy): domain Eukaryota; kingdom Fungi; phylum Ascomycota; class Eurotiomycetes; order Chaetothyriales; family Herpotrichiellaceae; genus Fonsecaea; species Fonsecaea pedrosoi. The sequence continues at coordinate 4,487,411 of NW_013550612.1, forward strand.
ACATTGTGTGGAGTTCAGCCGCCCCTGCGGCATTTGCCAACATTGGCTGGAAGTACTATGTCTTTTTCATTCTTCAGGCATTCATCGGAGGCGTGGCCGTTCTGCTGTACTTCCCCAACACATTGAAGAAGCCCTTGGAGGAGATTGCTGCCCTTTTCGGCGATGTTGAGGAGGTCGTTGTATTCCAGGGTGAACTGGACGAATCACGCTTCGAAAACGGGCTCGGAGAGAAAGATTTGGGCAGCAATGCCGCACAGGTTGAGAGTGTAGAGACCGAGAAAAAGTGAAGTCAGGGCAAGCAATGGGGAGGCATGTGAGACATCAACTTGTTGGACCACGTCCATGTATCCAGGTATTCTCTTTAGACCCGAGTTGGTATTTTGCTACTAGTTCCTGATGGATGTAATTGGGTCCGAGGCCCGAGGATATATCCTCAGAAACGTGTTGAATCAAGCTTGCGGGGCCTTTCTGATATCCCCAGCAGTCGCAAGAGGTATGGACAGGACAATGTGTTAGATTACAGGAAAACTATAAAGGTATTTCGGTGACAGCCGAGAACTAGGTCGCGAACCTTGCAGCCACGTTTCCCCTGTTTCGGCAAGTAGGTCCGAAGTAGAAGTTTAGTCTTGTTCGATAGTCTCGCGTTGTTGGCCTGGGGAAATTGAAATCTTGGTTGTCGGGTGGTCGTCAGCAGTAAAGGGTAGAGCGGACAACTACTCGAGCACCTCTAGGCTCGCAGTTGAGATTCTACCACTTTATTAGCACCGTTTTTGACTGAAAAAACATTCATACCGACACCCTGCAAGATGTCTGTTCCAGAGTATCGGGACAAAGGACCCTTGAAGGTCTCGGAAAGCTTGAGCCTTGAGCGTCTCACTGGGAAATCGGTGTTGATTACTGGAGGTGAGGACTTGATTTGAGTGGAAACAACGTCCAATTCTGAAATCGAAAACAAGGTGCGGGTGGACTTGGGAAGGCATATGCCACAGCATTCATTCAATCTGGGTGAGACCACAGTCCCTCTGGCCTCTTCGGCGTCGATGGGAGGGAGGTTGCTTACAAGACGATCCAGTTCCTATGTCACTATTGCCGATGTGAATGAGAAGCTTGGGGCAGAGACTGTGGCCGAGTTGGGAGAGTATGACCATGTCGATGCCCTCTTAGACTTCTGAGATATTAACATACAGGAAAACCCAGAAATTCTCAATTCATCAAATGCGATGTTACCAACTGGGATGATCAGGTTCGTGTCTTTGAAGCCGCGTCCAAGAATTCACCACACAAAAGCTGTGACATTGTCATCGCAAATGCGGGAATTGTCGGGCACGATGATATATTTACCCTCCAAGGCGAGTATTGAATTCAAGGCCTCGCTGGGCAACGCTGTCCTTATTGACTGTTGACCAGAACCTGCTGGTCCTCCCGTCAAGCCCAATCTGAAGACCATGGAGATCAACTTGATGGGATTGCTCTACACCGTTAAGCTGGCTCTTCACTACTTTCGACGTCAACCGGTCGACAGCGATAGGGACCGATGTCTCATACTCAAGTCTAGCCTGGCAGGATATGTTGACCTTCCAGGCTCAATCCAGTATAATTCATCCAAGTTTGGTGTGCGAGGAGTCATGAGGAGTCTTCGCCGTACCTCGTGGAAGGAGAATATCCGGGTTAATCTGGTTGCTCCATGGTGAGACGTTGTCACGACTGATGATTGCTCCAACGTCGTCTTTATACAGAGTAGCTAACGGAACCCAATTGTTACTCACAGGTACATCCGCACGCCAATTCTGTCTCAAAAGGTTCAAGATTTCCTCGATGGGAAAGGAGTTGGGTTTGCTCTGGTTGAAGACTGCTGTCGAGCAATGTTGTTCATTGCATCGGATCCCACTATCAACGGTGAGTCAAAATCTTATTGTTGTGTCTGAAGCCAGACGTTGAATCTCTACAGGTCGGGGTATAGGCGTGGTATCTCGCCAGCACGCACAGGAAGGGTATATGGACCTGGATCTTGATGACTATAAGGCAGGTCTCTATTCGGAATGGCAACAAGTAGTGCTAGACACTGCTGGAATCCTGGTGGTAAGTCTTTTAACGCTGCTCGTATCTCTCTGCTCGATTGATCTGAGGCTCACTATGAATGTGACAGCAATAAGTGGAGATCGCGGATTTATGTTTGCACCCAGTTGTCTTCCACTACACGGGTCCCCGACTTGGTCATTTGTAGGATTGTCCCTCCCGTATATCTTTCTTCCACTATAAGATCGACCATTGCTGCTGCCACTTCGTCCGGTGTATTGGCCCTTCCCGCATCGTAATTGAATTGCTTCAACTTGTCGTCGTCCTCTGTCCACATTGGAGTGTGAACCTTACTAGCCACATATGATATTAGCAACCTGTAAAGACGGAGGTCCATACTCCATTGGCTTACCCGGGGGCAACGGCTACGACCTTGACACCATTCATCGACTGGGCATTCTTCATGGATCGTACGAAGCCGGTAATTGCATGTTTTGTTGCACAGTATAGGGCGACGGCATACTCCCCTCGAAGCCCAGCAACTGAACCAGTGATGAGAACCACGCCTTTTTTCTTCTTATTGCCCAACTCTCTTATCGCTATCCTCGTGAGCTTGATAGGGTGGTTCACGTTAATATCCACTTGGGCGTAGCGTTCAGTCTCGGTATCTCCCTGGAAACTTGACCACAACTGTTGATCTCAAGACAAATACCTTTAGCAAGCAGTCCCTTTTCCCAAAGTCATGGATTTGATGAGGAATGAAAGGTTTTCATCAGATGACATACAGGCTCGAAGACGCCGGCGCCGGCGACGTAAACATCAGGGACATCTCCGAACTCCTGCACAGCGGTACCCACGAGATTCTGGAGATCTTTCCAATCTGCCACATCGCATTTTTTAAAGACGGCGTTGGGAGACGTATCGACCAGGTCTTGCGCTTCAGCTGTCAACCTCAAATCGGCAACAACGACACGGGCCTCGAGATCCAGTGCCTGACGCACAAAGGCAAGGTTGATACCTGAACCACCGCCTGTGACAACGATGATTTTATTCGCGAGGGGAAAGGCACCAAAGCCAGTCATACTGTACTGTTGACCCTCGATATGTCTAGGAGGGGAAAAGCATATACCACGACGGACAATTGATAGTGCAGGAGAAGCTTCATCGGCATATTAAGTACTCACTTGGCCTAGCTACCTGTGTATATGAGAGCTTAACTGGCCCGGGAAATACCGACCCAACGGCTTGGCTCATAACACAGTGGTCCACATCGGATAATAGACAGACAATGTAGAATACAAACAATGTAATACTCGGCTCGGGAATATGTCATTCCCTAAAGGTTTCCCTCGACCTTCGAGCAGTTCTTCTTCTCTGGACATCGTCCTTCGCATTGGCAAGTCTATAGGACACCCACTTCTATAATTTGCTGGACGGTTTCGTTGAGCCTCTCTCGTCGAGGTACACAAACTGCTCGTACCACTTCAACGATTCAGGGTTGATGATAGTCGAGCTCGGAGTTATTTTTTGACCAGAGACTATTTTCTTCACGGGCAATTCGGTCTTCTTCCCATTCACAGTCATGGGAATCTCTGGCGTCTCGAAAACGAACCTGGGAACATGCCTTGGACTCAGATCCTTCCGGATATGAGCCTTGATGGCACTTTTCAGTCTCTCATCCAGCGAGTGTCCTTGATTCATCTTCAAGAACAGTAACACCTGTTCATCGTCGTCATGTGGTCTTCGCTGGCCGATACAGAGGCTTTCTTCGATCTCTGTGAAACCCGTCAGGCAGTTATAGATCTCAGCGCTTCCGAATCGAACACCTGTAAGACCCGTCAGAAGGCTCTGGAACTCAGGCACTTAATTGGTGGAAATAAGCCAAACCAGATGGATTGAGGACACCATCACTTCTACCCAGGAACTGGACGCCTTGGGTATGAGGGTCCATACGAATATAATCTCCTTGATGCCACACACCTAGAGGAAACATTTAGCTCTCTTGTGGCCGGGGATCGGAGTCTGACCAGGGTCGCACTTACCAGGAAACCTCTCAAAGTACGCCGAGCGGTAGCGTTCACCACTTTTATCCCCCCAAAAGAATGCCGGCTGGGATGGGAAGGGTGCAGTACACACAAGCTCGCCAGCTTCGCCGGTTGACTCAATTGCCTGACCGTCATCCGAGTAGATTTGTACTTTCATCCCCAGTGCTCGTGCCTGGCACCAGCCAGCATAAACTGGCAGACTCGGAGTACCGCCCACAACTGTTTGATCTCATGTTAATTAAAGAATTTAGAAACGTGAAGGGATTGTGAATCTTACAAGCTCCAGCAATGTCTGTGCCACCTGCAATACTGCTCAGCTGCACTGGTCCAAAGTTCTTGTAGACGTAGTAGTATTGTTGCTCCGTCAGGACCGATCCCGTGCTGGTGATGACCTTCAAGGCGTCTAGATTCGGCATGGCTTCTTTTCTGACATCGGCTTGTTCCAGGAGAGAGAGGTAGTGGGCACTGGTCCCGAAGTGAGTGACTCGGTGAGAAGAGAGGATGTTGAGAAATCCCAGCAGGCTTGGCTTCATGGGTGAACCATCATAGAGAATTGATCTCGCCCCACTGAGCAAACCTGAGATCGAGTAGAGATACATAATCCAGTTGGTCTGTTGAGCCCAGACGTCAGCGAAACGTAAACAACAGCTTCATGGATACGTGGACCCCTACCGTTGTGTATTGAAGGTAGACACTGGTGCTGTTCAAGTCGATGCTCAAGACTTGCTCAACCTTCTGTTTCAGCAGAATCCCCCCAAGAGTGTGGACAAGGCATTTAGGCTGCCCTGTGGTTCCTGAAGAGTATACGATGACCAGAGGGTGGGAGAATGCTAGTTGCGCAAACCCTAGCTGCTCAGACAACCCGGAAGTGAAAGTGTCGAGGCTCTGGAGCCCTCGATCAGGTCGATCTGGATACTTATCGCCGAAACGTGGCACAACGACAAGGGCCCCTAGAACTCCCTGCGTCTTCAGCCGAGTTGCCACTGTCCGTGCCTTGTCCAAGCAAGGGATTCGCTTCCCATTGTACAGAACCCAATCATCGGCAAACAAGATCCTAGGCTGCACCTGCAGGAAACGGTCCAGAATGCCCTTCTCACCTGTCTCGGGGGAACAACACGTGAAGATGGCACCGATCGATGCTGCTGCCAAAAAGATGGTAAAGGTGGAAATACTGTTGGAGGCAATGCAGGCCACACAGTCGGATTTTTTGATACCAGCTCGAGTCAGGCCATTTGCCAACCGTCCAACCCTGCCTCGCAGCTGGGAGAGCGTGACATTCTCGATTTCGCCGCCTCCTTCTCTGACACCAGTCAGGATGGGGATGTTCGACCCGGCCCCAGCTACGTAAGCCGTCTCAAGAATGTTCTGCGCAAAGTTAAGGCGTGCTTCTGGGAACCAAGTCGGTGTCGGATTCAGTCTCTTCACATCCGAAGACGCAATAGCATATGAGGGGTGAATCGATGCCTTGACGCGGGTAAATTCCCACACCAGCATCCAGAATTGGTTGAGAGATTCTGTTGACCATTTCCACAGATCATGATAGTCGGCTGAGATGCACAAAGGTAGAGTTTGTGTTAGCTAAGTTGATCTGGAGAGTGAAAACAGCTTGGACGTCGCCCTTACCAATATTCAGCTGATATCTATCGTTTGCAAGACGTCGAAATGCCTCGATGTTCGTGGAGGTAGGATCGGGGTGTTGCCAGACCTTCACCAATTGCCCCGACATTTTGTGAGATGACCGCCTCGCAGTATTGACTTACAGCTAAGGCCAAGTTGCATAAGCCATCCACACATCTGATGTGTTTTGAATTATGGCCACCCAAGGCGGAGTCTGACCTTGGAGACATAAGAAGTGTCGGCAGCGCGCCGTCTGCCTCGGGTACAGGAGGCTTTTTTGAACTAGCGATATCAGGTCGGGCCGAGTTTTGCCAAGGCCGTTGAAGCACAAAATACCGACTACGAGGTGGAGTAATATGGTGGAGAGGTTTAGAGAGGGGCGAGGGGAAGAAGTCACGGGGCTTAGTCTTTGCTTTCGCGGTCTGGGGCCACGGGGGTGGTTTAGGGCTTCGGGAATCACCGAGAGTAGGACCTAGTCCCGTTCCATATATGTCATAATCTCAAATGTATTGATATTATTCTCGGCACAGAGGCTTCTCAAGACTATATCACATGGAATAATGAAGCTCCAGCATCTACATGGAGGTTCACGCCTGTGATTCCCGAGGCCCGAAACCCAGACAAGAAGCAAACTGTTTCTGCAACCTCCTCGGGAAAGGTCAGCCGGTTCATAGGGCTCTGTGCTCTGGATCCGTCGTAGAAGTCTTCGCTCAGCCCTGCCCCGCCACCCATCAGCATCGGGGTCAGGGTGAATCCTGGAGAGACAGCGTTGATGCGAATGCCCTGAGGCGCATATTGCCGTGCATCTACCTTGGTCATGGATACCACGGCGTGCTTGACGCTGTTGTAGCACGACAATGTTGGCACAGACGCGGTACCAGAGAGGGAACAGGTATTGACGATCGAACCTCGAAATACACGTTGTTTGCGCTCGTCTCCCTGTGACCAGTCGAGGGGTTGTTGTTTCAGCATCTGCTGCACCTCGTACTTGGTGCAGAGGTATACCTGTTGAGGTCGTGTTAGTCTTTGACTTGTCATACTGCTCTCATAACGGTAAAATAACTACCCCTTTCTCGTTGACCCTGTATAGCTTCTCGTAGAGGGCGACATCGGTTTCGTGGGTTCTCGTCCCTCCCAACCCAATCCCTGCATTGTTGGCTGCAAAGTCCAGTCGACCGAACCTGCTCACGCACTCATCGACCATTCCTTTGACAGATTTGCTATCCGAGGCATCTGCGAGGTACAGCGCAACCTCTGTAGCACTTGATACCTTCTCGACCAATTCCTTGGTCTCTTGGAGACCTGCCTCGTTCAAATCGACGCAGAGGATCTTAGTGCAGCCTTGCTGGGCGAGCTTGATTGCAATCTGTTGACCCATCCCTAATAGAACGTTCAGCCTCAATCAGGCATTTCGACGCAATTTATATCTGCTCACCTGAAGCTGCGCCGGTCACCAAACCCACTCCCTTCTGGAGAATGGGGTCCATTTCAAAGGCAGTCAAGTATACACAGCTGAATATGCTACTGTGGGGGCAGCAGTTAGATGTACTTCGAGTCTCCTCAAACTATTTTAAAATTAGGGAACCGAGATACGGCTGGCCACATATCCTCAACTCCTGGATTGCTGGGTTTATGGTCAACCTGCCCTAGGTCGTCATGGTCCGGCCTCGGCCATGGGTCATGTTGACACTCGGTTGGCGCCGACCATGTGGTACACAGAGGAGATACAACGGGCCGAGGGTTTGTGGAGAGAATATAGAGAATTTTATTCTGAACAGCTTGCCAGCCTGACAAAAAGACCACTTTGCGCATCAGATATTACAGAGGGCCAGAATATAGCTAATATGGCTGGAACACTTGTAGGTGGCACAGCTATCGTAACCCGAGCTGGCTCTGGTGAGCATATTCCTTTTTAAAAACAATAGAGAGGACTTCTAACAGCCTTTCAGCTACAGGGAGAGCAATAGCACTTGCATTTGCTCGAGACGGATGCTCAAACCTAGCCATTGGCGATCAGGATAGCACATCGCTTGAAGAGACCGTCAGTCTTCTGCGAAAGCAATACAACACGCTCAATCTTCTACACAGCGAGGTCAACTTCAACAACGAGGCTTCTATTTCTCGTTTCATGCAGTCGATAGTCGACAAGTTCGGTCGAATCGACTTTGCAGCAAGTCTGGCTACGCATGAACCGCCTGCAACTGGTGCGCATGAAGTCGAGGAACGAGAGTTCGACCTGGCTTTTGAGAACAACCAGAAAAGTGTATGTTTGATTGATCGCTACTCAAATCCAGTTCTGTTTCCTTTCCATATGCCTTAACGACTGACATATATTCCTTGGTTCTGGGATGAAGATATTCTTCTGTTCGAAAGCGATCTTGGGTCATATGATCAAGCAAGAGCCGCTCGAGGGACAAATCACTCGTGGCAGTATCGTGAATGTCGCAAGCATCGCCTCAACTGCGGCTTTGCCGGGCATGCACGTGTATTCAGCAACCATGGGTGGTGTCTATGGCTTGAGCAAGACGGATGCCTATGACTACGCCACTGATAGAATTCGCGTCAATGTGGTTTCCCCGCTCATGTTCTCACAGCCGAGCCTTTCTGCGTTGCTCGATGAACATCCCTTTGGACGGTACACTCTACCAGAGGATGTTGCTAACGCTGTGGCGTTTCTCGTTGGGCCACGTGCTGATTTCATATCTGGTATCACTCTTCCCGTTGATGGTGGCTATCATTTGAAGACTGGAGGCCCCCCTAGATAGCTGTTCTTGTGCTCATATACGGGCAGACTGTCAAAGCTTGAAAGTACGGGGAGCTTGCATCAATGGTGATATATCAGCTTCCATCCAAGATAGGCTCGTCAACGGAGATTTACCTATATGGGATGAGGCCTTCAGCAATAACCAGAGGAGTGACAGACCTGATCGTTTACTGCCCATTGATGCCGTTTAATCTGGATATGTCCCTGTATTGGATCACCTGATTAGATTATCGAAGGACCAAAATCATCGAAGCAGCTAAAGAAGCGGAATGCGGCATTTTTTGGGTGTCGGTAGTCGCCGAATACTGACAAATCAGAAGCCGGACTGGCAGCATCCGTGAAAATACCAGATATCTTATCTGTAATGCCGTGTAGCTGTTGAGGCTCAAGCCTGCGACCAATTAATCTATTCCGCTCGAGGACGGTTCTGACATGTTGCTGTTTCGTGTTTCGAAACAGATACAATGAAGAACACCTGAGAAATTCTATGAGATATCTCGTCTCCGTATCGCCCGTGTCCTTTATGCCACCGAGATGGGGTTGTCCAAAAACTGAACGGGAACATCCACAAACTTGCTCCTCAGATACTCAGCCACTCCTTTGCCCAGCATGTCGATTCTGGTGCTACTGGCAGCACCTCCACCTAGAAAGTCAAGAAATCGGAAATGGACAGCCCAGATCTGAGGAAACTCGCACCTCTCGACTGTAGTGCCTTCCTTGAAGTCTTCTCCCATCAACTCGATGATTTTCGGGACGGTCAAGTATGACTGGAGCCACTTGTATTCGTTGGCACTCCGGACAAAGAAGCCGACGTTACAATTGTCTCCTTTATCTCCAGATCGCGCATGAGCTACAGAACCCAGAGGGAAAAATCGAGTCTCTCCAAATGTCTCGAGCGGCGTAGGGTTGTCGGTTTCCTTGCTAGGTCTCTTACCAGGCGGTGGTTCCGTGATGCCATGGTGTTGAATCGCAATCTCTTTGCCGTCGAATACCACTCGATGTGGTAAAGAAGTATAAGAAATAACCCCGGGGAAAAGCTCCATAAACATCTTGGGGGCCATGGTTCGGAAATCTAGTGACATATGATACCCTTTATCAAAGTGTCAGTAAAGGGGAATCAAAGGTGAGGGCAAGAGCTTCTAACCTGCGTAAAATTGCATTCGGAGTGCGTAGACGTGTTTTCGAAATACCTCTTCACTGATATCTTCGGCTTTCCGGCCTTTGACGAGCACCCGATAGCCAACAGTTCCCAGCGACTGGCGAGGTGGGTTGACAGCTGCAGACCCGTGGCGTTCAATGCTAAGTTCGGAGAAATTGGCGTTTCGGAAGGCATATTCTAATTGTTGGCGCATGAATCTCTCTTTGGCGTCGATGTCCAATCCGTTCATGTAGAAAGTAGCCTCAGCCTGGTAACCCCCAATGGCCACCACAATGGCTTTGGTCGTCGGTGGTGGCGGGCTTCCAACCGCACCCGAGATGCGAACGCGGTCTTTTTTGCCGGTGTTTTCAATTTTAACGTTTTCAATGTCGGCACAGACATCCGAGTTTATATACTTTGTGCCTTGGATCTCGTAGAGAAACTGTGCTCGTACATTCATCTCATCGACAAATCCTGCAGCTTCCGGGTGCTTTGTGATGACAACGGTGCCGTCGTGGGCAATTTCGGCGATGGGAAATCCCAGGTCCACAAGCCCATCTAGATATGGTCGCACTCCTGAGAAGTTTGCGCCCGTCACGTAGGGACCACATTCAATCAGGTCTAAGAAGTGGTCAGCGAGATATGAACGGAACAGAAGAGACGACAAACTTACGTCCCGCGATCAAGGCACCGGCTAATTGATCCCAAGCATCGTGCGGCCAGTCGTGCCACCAAGCAGCAAGCCCAATGACAGGACTAGCATCTGTGACACGGCCGCAAATGACGATATCTGCACCGCGTCGTAGAGCCTCAGCGATTCCCCATGCGCCGATATAAGCTACACCGCAGTAGGGTTTCCTATCCCAATCCTCTAATTTCCGTTCTGGGTGGTCGAGATGAACGATACCGCCGAGTTCTTGCTGTCTAGCTGGGTCGACAACGATTTCAGAGATGTCATCGCCTTGGACATATGCGACTTTCAGATGACCCTGCCCATGCTTCTGGCAGATCTCCATTGCTTTCTTCGCACATTCGGGTGTGTTGAGGGCTCCGGCGTTAGTCACGCATTTTATCTTCTTCTCCGCAATAATGTCGATACAGTCGTCCAGTTGTTCGAGGAAGCCAACCTCGTATCCCTTAGTGGGATCATTGTGCTTTCGAATGGCGTTCCAAGCAATGTTCAATTCGGAGAGCCAATCCCCAGCGATTGCATCCAAATAGCCTTCTGTCACCATGCGATGCCTAGCCTAGCCGTCAGTTATCCCAGGTGTCCTTTTCGTTGGCGGACTCGACTTACATGGCATAAGGGCAGTCTTCCATTGCGCCGGCCACATTGCCAATGATGATGGGCCGTCTCGGCTCCGTCGTCAATGCAGGAGCCATGTCTACTCACACTCAGCGAAGGATAATGTGGAAGAGAGAGAAAGCAAAAAGTTGAAATTTGAATGTCTGCTCAAGGCACAATCGCCGGCCACTTGGGCCGTTCTAGAGCACCTGAGTCTCTGTGCCATTCACTCGTACTCGGTGATCTGTCGCCGCAAAGTGGGAAGGCATGCCATATCCGAGCCTGGGAAGAGAGGGGTTTTTCGGTAAACGCCGAACAAGCCTATATTCGCTCCACAATCACGACGAAGATCGGTCTTCAAGTACCGACGCACTGGCTGACTGGAAGCCAGTTCGCCGTAGGTACGATATCGACTCTCCCACGCATTTCTGATTGTGTTCTGTTGTGACTGTAGTGTTTTGGACGGTCTATGGGATCTGCAATGACGGTGGCTTGCTTCAAGCTCTGCCAAGCCCAAGCTCCTCATCAGGACCGCAGCGATTGCTGCCAATTAGTATCTACGAACTACCTGGGCAGATAAAGTAGGCGGGAATGCTCCGAGGGTGTGCAAGCAGTTGAAATGTGAAAGTCACCGAGACCGTCTTTTCATTCATGGTGTACTTGCAGCCAAGTGGCCGTCCGAAATGCGTGGCCTGATAGCCCAAGTGCCTAGTCGCCTTGGATGGGGCACTACGTTCTAGGCGCACACGAGCCGCTAGTGCAGCCCACTGGCCTTAGCCAGGCTCGCACGCAGGCTGCCACGCGCCTAAACTATGGGCACCCAGAGGTGGGTGCACCCCCCCGGTCTACATTCCAATATTGAGCCATCTCCCGCTCTAACCTCATCCCCCTCCCCCGCCTGTCCACCCTCCCGCCCACAAATTGCCACGGCGGATTCTTCGCTGTTTGCGATCGGCCTGCGTCCGAGTATTTGGGAGCGTGTGCCCCGGCCTTCTCCAGTCTTCTCTTCCTCCTCTCTTGATCCCCTTTGGTTTCCTCCATTCTCTGACCATTGAATTCTTGGTCGTGCTCAACGCATAACCCCGCAGATCCCCCCGTGACATCCTGTACCCCGGCCACCCTCCCCAGTCCCCCCCAAAATGCAGGCTTGTGACCGATGTCACCTACGCAAAACGAGATGTGACCGCCGTATCCCTCGGTGCAGCGCTTGCGAAAAGGCTGGGGCCCAGTGTCTTCACGTGGATAAGCTTAGATCACGCAACCTTCCCCGGGGATATGTGGAGAGTCTCGAAAGCGATTTGCGAAAGATCGAAGATGAAAATCTCAAGCTGCAGAGACAAGTTGCTGCGCTTCAAGCACAGGTTTCAAATACCACACCCAACAACCCCAGCCCCATCCGCAGCCCCATTAATATCCAGGAGGCACAAGCCGAAATTAACATCAATCCCTCGGCCCAGGTCAATCTTGCACAGACCGAAACGTCGAATGGAGGTGAAATTTTGGATAGTCAGTCTCCCAGGCAGGAGCGCAATGCTGTCATGACTGCAGCGTCAATGGCTTCTACAAGAACACCTGCCGATGATGCTGTCGCCACCGAGGTCGGATACCTCACGTTGACCGCGGCGGGCGAGACGCGGTATCTCGGATCGAGCAGTGGCATGGGCCTAGCTAGTATCATCAGCTCTGTTTTGGATCCGCAGCAGTCAGAGGGATACTGGCCGAAAGAGAACTCGAACCACGTTGATGAGCATAACTGGCGCATGTCCAGTACCACGAGCGATGCGCCTCTTCCACCTCAGAATATCGCGATGCAGTTTATCGAGGCATATTTCCAGCACACACATATAACGTTTCCTTTATTACACCGGCCTACCTTTCTAGCTGCCGTAGAACAAATCTACAGCAACCCGACATATTACTCCACGCATCCATTTGATGCCTTTGTATTCGACATGGTTTTGGCAATCGGTAGCGCCAATGTGAACAGGTTCGAGGAGTCAATGGCAGGTACCGCGACTCACTACACCAGAGCCCAGAAAAAGCTGCACGAGCTCTTGAACATGAGCGGACTGGTTCCCCTTCAGACAATTCTTCTTCTTTCTCAGCATGGCATATTCAGCAACTTACGAGACACGAGCGGGAGTATATGGCACCTGATTGGCATTGGAGCAAGAATTTGTTTCGAGTTGGGCCTACATCTGGAGCCAAAACGGGTAGACCGTCAGACTGGACGGCCAGTCGTACATAGTGTGCCCATAACATTTGAGGTGGAAATGCGGAAACGCGCATTTTGGTGCTTTTACAACCTTGACAGGTAAGTACGATGTTCTTCTTCCTGTCGTCAAAGTATGTCCATCTGACGCGGATAGCACAGGATAGTTAGCTTTACTCTTGGGCGTCCAGTGGCCATGCGGGACGAGGACATCGATATCTCACTTCCCTCACATTTGGAGGATGAAGAATTTGGTCCTGATCGGCCCATCCTACCAGATCCCGAACCAGAGGCCCCAAACATCTCTCCATTTTTGCACCTCATCAAAATCCGACATTTGTCTGGGAAAATACTGAGTACATTGTACGCTGCCAAACAGAAGAGCGACATTCCTTTGGAGGAAAAGGTTCGAGTCCGAAGCCAACTTTACGATGAACTGGTCGCATGGAAGAATGCCACGAGCCTTTTGAAACTAGGAGAACGCCACCACAACAATAGGACATTTGTATCGTGCTTCCTGTCGGCGCACTGGTATGATGCTGTGTTCAACAATGCAGTTCTGTTGCTCTACCGCCCTTCACCATACCTTCCTTACCCCGTTATACCCACTAAGCCGGGCGAAGAGGAGGGCGATTTGCAACGACTATTTTCAGCGGCTAAATCGTCCATCACTTCCTACTATGAGCTACACCGGAAACGGCAGCTAAATTACTCGTGGATCACACTCCACGGTATCTTCATCGACGGGCTCGCCTACGTCTACGGAATCGGTCTGGCGTTGAAGGATCCCAGTCAGGCCGCGCCGATTCCAGACACCCTGGAAATAATCAACGACACGCGTGCCTGCTCGAACATCCTTGTCGCCATCTGCGAGAGGTGGAGCGTCGCTCGCAGCTCGTGCGAGCTCTTTAACCGCATCAGCAACGCTGTGATTCGAGATGCCATCAACGCTGCGACAAAGAAGGATCTAGGCCCATCTGTATCAGCGCAGAACCAACAGTCGGGACGCATCGACTCACTTCAGGCAGCCACTACGGTCGATGGATCCTCCTCTTCAGGCCACGCGGTTGGTGACAACCTGCCGGGTTCATGGCAGCTGGGGTCCAGCCAATTCGACCTGTTATCGTCAATGAATCAGTTTGACCACATGTTCGTCGCGGATGAATTCAGACAGTACTCGAGCGCGTTGGACATGCCTGATCGCTGTGATCACCCTATGCCTAGCGAACTAATCACAGGGTTTTCACAAGATTGGCCATTCGAAGATGCGCCATTAGTGTCTCAAGGTGCTTTTGGTATTCCCATGCAGGGGGGAAACAGACTATGGTGATTCTGTTTGACTTGAAACCTCTACCGGAGTGAAATACTTGGGCGGCGGGTCTCTCCAGAATTGCGAATCTCTATTCTCGCTCTTTAATACTTTCAGCCTTGCAAGATCCATGGTCTTGTATTGTCCACTGCCGCGGGGTGTGATCGGCATCATCATTGGGAGTACTGCATTTGGAGTTCCCATAGCCCACCTGGGCCAGAAGACTTCAGAAGCACGCACTCTTCTCCTATGGCAGCCTCTTTACCTCAATCAATACACGTATCTGTACAGAGGCGACTTATCTCCCATGTCCAACAACATCTCTGTGTCCAAATTAGCGAAGTTTCCGTTGGCCGGGGATGGGGGATGAAAACATACCTTCGGTATACATTGACCTGACCTCCTCCTCGGATATCTGGTCTCTCTTCGTGTTCTCACGTTTGTAAGCCCACCTCAGAACAAAGGTTGATGCAATTGCGAGTGCGCAGCACGCGGTCGACACACCATAGCCGGTCCAATAACGAGGGGCTTCTTGGGCGAGGTAGATATTAGAACCGATGGCACCGCCGAAATTTCCCATCATGATACTGACAGCGAGACCACAAGCACGTTTTGAAGTGGGTGCTAGATTATTGGCAACCCATGACACCAGCGTGATGACTGCAGGATAGACGCCGATTGTGATGGGGAACAAGAAGGCGTATGTCAAGCCAGGCAATTTGGGGTGAGGGATGACCAGCAGTGCGAGGAAGCCAACCATAGATATCGCATACGGAACCACCACAAATGGCCACCGAGAACGACGCCGGTCAGCGAGCCAGGAGAACCCGATTGTGGAAACGAGCCCGGCAAAGTAGACCGGGATGGTGAGAAGTTGAGCCTGAGCCGAAGTGTATCCCAGGTCTTTGATGATGGTGGGCGCTGTGAAGGTGAATGCGTATACGGGGATTCTGTGCAGCTCATGTTAGCCAATAGGTTCGAGGAATGAGTGTGGGATGCTGTATAGGCTGCCTACGTGTTGCCCCAGTATACAAAGACGGTAAACCAAATCTTCCAATCTGTGAGAGCGGCCACCAGGTATTTGGTGTGGAAATGGTCCATGGTGTCGACTCGGCCCTTCTCGGTGCCTGAGTCGCGTTCGAGACGATATCGAACAAATCTCTTCTCTTCGGGGGTCAACCAACGGGCACGCTCGGGTGAGTCCGGCAGGACCCAAGGTATTGTGAAACCCATCAACACTGTCACGATGCCTTCAAGTATGAAGATCCACCGCCAGCCGGCGAGGTCAGCAACGCCATCCATCTGCTGGATGCCGAATGCCAACAGACCAGAAAAGGCTCCAGCCATCGAGGCCGCCGAGAAGAACACGGACATACGTGTCTGGACCTCGAATCGGCAGTACCATTCAGAGACCAAAAAGGTGGCCGCAGGGAAGAAACCAGCCTCGGTGACTCCTAGGAGGATGCGGCAAACGAGCAGCCCGTGGTAGTTTTGAACAATTCCAGTGCAGACGACAACCTTTAGGAACAATTGTTAACCACGATGCACTGTACGTTGGATGACTATCTATTCACATACAGTGCCCCAAGAGACCACTAAACATGTCATCCAAATGGAGGGTCGAAGTAGCTTAAGCACAATGTTGCTCGGAATTTCAAAAACGGCATAAGGGATGAAGAACATCTGTTACTCCGTCAATAAAGAAACAAGCAAAGAGTATTCAGAGACCAGGGACATACGGTTGCCGCCAAGTTATACTGGGTCCCTGTGAGATTCAGATCGGTTGCCATTCCGGCCACTTTTGCATTCCCCAGGTTACCCCTATCCAGGAAGGCAAGGAGATAGAGCAGGGCCAGTATTGGTAGGAGCCTCCAGTCAATCTTGTGGAGGACCTTCTGTGTCTCTGCAGCATCGTAGCAGGGGACTGGCTGTTGGTTGACAACACCGCTATCGTATTCAACGTGGTCAATGGGGTCGGCTTCGACTGTGTCGACCCTATTGTTCTTTTCGTGAGTGTCGCTCCATGCCATGATGAGAGAACTCTTGTTGATACCCACTGTGAGAGCGCGGGGAGAACGAACTATTATTGAAGACACTGCACATTTGACAGCTACACTGAAGGCAACGTTTATATAAAAGTCTTTTGGCTCTGTTGGTGCTTCGGCGACCCCCGATTCTGCGCGCATGACCAGCTTCTTTCAATAGCCTATACATTGTGGAGCAATCTAGCTACTTCGTCTGGCTTTTGTATTCCGTAAGAAAACACCAAGGATCAATCCTGGTGGTTCAGGGCGGGGTATACGGGGTGGGCGCATATCTCAAGTCCTCTAATTCCTGTTAGCAACACCCACAAAACGATGTGCGGGAGGGAGCATGGGAGAACTTGCTTTTAGGTTGCCTGTTACAAGTCTTTTTTTTTGTGTGCAGAAATTTTGTCCAAGGCTTCATTTTTGCTCAAGTTGTTGTTGTGGTTACCTTACACTTTCTTGATCTCTGCTTTTGCTACAGGAGATAGTTTTGGTGGCTTACTGTCCGCTCTCAGCCAGATCTTTGACATTCCAGTAGCTTGCCAACCTGGACAGAGGATGGAATTCCCTGTGGAGCTTGCCGAAGTCGGGACTCTGATCCGGGGAAGAATGCGAGGTCCAAACTCGTCGTCGAAAGAACAAGCGCCGGGAACCGCACCGAGGACAAATCAAGGTGTTCTGAATGCTTCGGAATCCTCCAGCTCTTAGTATGGATTACGCCGAGATAATTGCTCAACATTTTTCGACACCCTTGGCATACAGAAGAGAATAGAAATCGTCTGGTGGTCGGATCTAGGGATACAGCTATCCCTTCATCCTCGATCACCAGACGGTTTCTGTCTCCAACGGCACCAGGCGGTGGTATTCTTGTAATATCTCATGACTTCAAGTAGAATGCTATAATTTCGGTGACTTTGGCCGGCGCCGAAACACGCAACTCGCTTGTTTCATTCGGTCCGCGGGCGTGTGATTGGATTCTAGCTACACAGGTTTGCCTCGGCGTAGTCCGGTTATAATATAGGAGGACCAAACAGACATTGAACATTCTTGACAGGCTTCACTACAACTAGGAAGTGAAATACTACCTCTACATCCGGTAGGTCGTACGGCTATTAACCGTTCTAACGCCCACCCCGTCCTCCATCGTGGTACTTTCTACCTTTGCCGTGCTTGACTGTCGATTCCGACATGGGTTCAATTACTGCCTTGACCAACGGAAGCCATGAAGTCCGAGAAGTCGACATTCTCATTATCGGCGCGGGCTTCGGTGGCTGCTATGGTCTCTATAAGTTCCGTCGTCTAGGGTTCAACGTCCATTTGTTCGAGGCTGGCTCAACTCTCGGCGGAGTCTGGCACTGGAACAACTACCCCGGGGCTCGTGTCGACTCGGAGATTCCATACTACCAGTTCTCGATGCCCGAAGTCTGGCGCAAATGGAACTGGTCCGAGAGATTTCCCAGCGGAGAAGAGTTGAAGGAGTATTTCAAGCACGTGGATACGACATTAGACCTATCTAAAGATATCACCTATTCCGCCAACGTTATCGGCGCCGAATATGACCAGTCAACCGGGAAATGGACCGTCACGACCGAGAGTGGCCAGAAAGCGAGATGCAAGTATCTCATCTGTGCCACAGGAAGTTCATTCAAGCCGTACTTCCCCGATTTCAAAAATCTGGACAAATTTCGAGGACAGCTGATTCACTCGACCCGCTGGCCGAAAGTGGCCAACACCAAAAACACCCGTGTTGCTATCATCGGGTCAGGCGCAACAGCGGTGCAGTGCACCCAGGAAATCGCGAAGGAGGCACAGCACTTGACCGTGTATATCCGTACTGCCAGCATCTCGTTACCTATGTTCCAACGCCCATTGAGCGAATTTGAACAGCGAGTCAACAAGTCCACGTATGGACACGTGTTTGCCTATTGTCGGCAATCAAAATCGGGACTAGGGTACGATCCTCGGCCAGGCTCCGTCTTTGACTTGAACGATCAAGAGCGGGAAGAGCTTTGGGAGGAACTATGGAATCGTGGTGGATTCAACTTCAACCAGGCAAACTACCGAGATTTCTTGGTGGACGAAAAGGCCAACAAGTTGATGTATGAGTTCTGGGCGAAGAAGACACGCCCAAGGCTGAAGAATCCATCCAAAGCGGCATTCCTAGTACCAGAGAAGGCACCCTTTGCGTTTGGGACGAAGCGAAGCAGTCTCGAGCAAGATTACTACGAGTGTCTTGACCAGGACAATGTTGATATTGTGGACCTCAAAGCTAACCCGATCCGAGAGTTCACCGAGAAAGGCATCATCACCCAAGACGGGGTCGAACGTGAATTTGATACAGTCGTCATGGCCACGGGATTCGACGCTATGACGGGTAGCCTGACGAACATGAACATAAAGGGAACAGACGGATTGACCTTCCGGGAGCGATGGAAGGATGGCGTCTTCACACACCTCGGGTTATGCAGCAGTGGCTGCCCGAATATGTTTATGATATATGGGCCTCAAGGTAAGGACTCTGGCGATCTCGTTTCGCATTCACGCTGCTGATGACCGGACTAGCACCGACCGCCTTCACAAACGGACCGGTTTTCATTGAAAGCCAGGTCGACATAGTCGTCGACTTGATCAAAAAACTTGAGGCGGAAGGTATCAAGTCGATTGAAGCAAAGAGGGATGCTGAAGAGCAGTGGAAGCAAGCCATCCAAGAGGCTAACGACAAAACCCTGCTACCATTGACTGACTCCTGGTACATGGGGGCCAATATCCCGGGGAAGAAACGGGAACAGTTAAACTACCTGGGAGGCATTGAGCAGTACGAAAGGGAGTGTCGACAAGCTCTAAAGACATTACAGGGATTTGAAGTGATATACAATACCGACAAGTAGTCAATGGCAACGCGACAAGGCTCCGAGGACTGTTCAAAAGAGACTAGAGCATCGGATATATTGAGGTCATGGCATTCGTGTCACAGAACTTGTAGCTTTAGAAAGACTGCCTATACAATGATACAAAGTAGCCTACGATCCTTAAGTCATGACCTTTTGAGGAGTTTGGTTAGATTGTCTGCGACTATGAGCGAGATTATTCTGCCAACGTTAGCAACTCAGGAGGTCAAAGCCTGGGACGGGTGTCACATACGAATGCGGTGCCATTCGGGCGAAATAGGTCCCAAAGCCTCGATAAAATCGTAGCGGCCCCTCTTGTTGCAGTACTTGACGAAAGCAATCTGACACACCGGCGTAGGTTGGTCGTCCTGGTAGATTGGTGGATTGTCGTTGGAGCCTCGTTTTCACAAAGTCCAGAGGCATACTGAAAAAGGAGGCAAAAAATCCCGCCACAGTTGATGCTGTCACTACTCGTGCCTGCTCCGGGATGCTGGAGAACTTTTCGAGTTGGTTCTTCGTCTCGGAAAAGAAAGCAAGCTGTCCAAAATTGGTACACATGGCGCGGACGACAGTCGCTCTGGCCCCGGTCCAAAGTGCGAGCACACCCTCGTTCTTGACAATCCGATGCAGCGTATCGAAGACGGAGCGATAGTTCTGCCGCTGGTCCATCGGCCTCATGCCATCAGACTGCATTCGAATCAAGGCGACTTCTGTGGGATTGCCAATGAATGATCCAAGGGCACCTGCGGCGATGCCTGCCCCAGCGCGCTCTATGAATGTCATCTGCCTTCCACGCTCTTTCGCGCGCGTCTTGAGAGCATCTTCGAACGTGAAGAACAATCCCAGTCGGCTGGTGCCGTAGACCACCTGGCGAAGGAGCGCAGCTGACAGTCCAGAGTATAGTTCCAACGGTCTGCCTTGTTTGACAATATCTCGAGCCACAGTGAACGGACTGGCGCGTGGACCACTTCTACTTCCTTCACCAGTCAATTGAAGTCGCACCTTCACCATGTCGACTGGTTGCAGGCATATCGTCGCAATTGACCCTGACAGCCCTCCGATAATGAACGGGAGTGCCACCTTGTACAGGGAGTGGTTGGGAAGGCTCGAACCGACCTCTTGAACTCGATCCCTTTCTCGAGGTGCCTTCTCTCTATTCAAGGCTGAGGTCTGTTCCGCAGCCTCCATAGCCACATCATACGTTCCACGACACTTCGACCGGGAACAGGGGAGCCGAGGCGATAGATACAGAAGTGTTTTAGAGATTGCTTGCCAGTACCCAAGGTCAAGGTCCTCCTCAGGCGTAACCGGGGAGCACCGAGCGCGGGGAATTTGGGCCAGCCATTGGGGTACCTGTTTCTGTGCATGCCCGGGGGGAACCAAGTGTCCAGCACGCTAGAGGGGTCGTCGGTATAGAAGGGGGGAATGGGGAAGAGGGTCATCCGTGTTGTGTTGTTCCGCACCTCGGGCCGACCATGTAACTTGTACAACGCAACCCTACCCGAAGCTCCAATCACGTCGACCTCGGCTTTTCAGCCTTGTCTACGCTCGACTTTCCTTACTTTACCACCTTGCTAGCTTTTGCGAGTGTCCAGAGCTAATGTGCAACAGGAAGCCCCAAGCCAAGTCTCTGTTACGAGCGTTGATAAGGCTCGATCAACGAAAATTTCGAAGAGAGCGCTGTCCAACATGAGCTTCTTATTTCGCCAGTCGAGGAGAGTCCTCTGTACGGCCAGCGGACGCACAATTCATGCCCGCGCCGGCTGTCTCGCTTCGTTTGACATCAGCCGGGGCTTCAGATCAGCCGGTGTGGGGAGGTTGGATTTTGATCCTCCAGACTTTACAGAGTCGCAGAAGACAGTGCGCGAGGCTGTTTCCAAAATTTGCTCCAAGTACCCGGACGAGTACTGGTTGGAACACGACAACAAACATGAGTTTCCACATGATCTATACAACGACCTCGCGGCAGATGGATGGCTAGGAATTTGCCTACCACAAGCATATGGGGGCTCTGAGCTTGGAATTGCCGAAGCCGCTGTGATGATGCAAACTATTTCCGAGTCAGGAGCAGGCATGGCCGGAGCCTCTTCTATTCACATGAATATCTTTGGTCTTGAGCCGGTGGCCAAGTTTGGGACCAACGAACAGAAGAAACGCTGGCTCCCAGATCTGATAGCCGGCAAGGAAAGGGCATGTTTTGGCGTAACAGAACCGAATTCTGGTCTCGACACCCTGAAACTCCAATCCTTTGCGCGGCGCGAAGGCGATCACTATATCCTCAACGGGTCGAAGATCTGGATTTCAACAGCTCAAATTGCGCAGAAGATTTTGATCCTAGTTCGAACGACACCGGTGGATCAAGTGAGCAAGCCGAGTAAGGGCCTGTCACTCTTCTACACCGACCTCGATCGCACCCAAGTGCAGGTTACGGAGATTCCCAAGCTGGGGCGTGCTGCTGTGGACTCCAACATCCTCTTCTTCGAGAACTGGAAGGTTCCTGCAGAGGACCTGATTGGCCAAGAAGGTGATGGTTTCAAGATGATCATGCATGGCATGAATGCCGAAAGAGTTCTTGTCGGAGTAGAGGCGTTGGGACTAGGATACGCGGCGCTCCGACGAGCAGCTTCGTATGCCACAGAGCGGGTCGTGTTTGATCGGCAAATCGGTCGCAATCAGGGCATTCAGCATCCTCTCGCAGAGTCGTGGATGTCGCTCGAGGCGGCAAGGTTGACCCTATACCTTGCGGCAAGGCTTTATGACCAAGGACACACGACTGGCGAATATGCTAACGCCGGAAAATATCTTGCAGCAGAAGCCGCGTTTGACGCGTGCCAGAGAGCCGTCTTGACACATGGGGGCATGGGTTATGCGAAAGAATATCACGTTGAACGCTATCTGAGAGAAGCCATGCTCCCGCGAATTGCACCTGTGAGCAGGGAGATGATCAAGAACTACATCGGTGAGAGAGTCTTGGGGCTACCTCGGTCATACTAAGGGGAGAGCGAGTTGGATTTGAGCTATTGGATAGGTTTGATGCATATATTGGCTCTTCTATCGTAACTCGGATCTATGTAGCGATGAGAACAAATACATACTTGAAGCTCGGTTGCAGCACGATATTCCATGATTGCATCAACGTTGAAGTCAAGAGGTAAAGGAGTAGCAGTTGATAGACTGTAGACCGGACCCTGTTCAAAGCTACTGCTCCACGCCATCTTGTGCCCTCCACAGTTTCTTTAATCTGACCGGCCCTCGGCCCCGCTAAACCCAATAGTTAGGCCGCGAATTGCCAAAGACACCACTTCGTAATTTGTCTCCTAAGTATATTGTAAAACTCCACGAAATAGCCACACAGTCACAACACAAAGAAAATACATCATACTGTCGAGGCTTCTTCTACCCTCAACTTTTCGGCGCCCTCACAGTAGGCAGCAATTTCGGGACAGAGGGAGAGATGCCAAGGGGATCTGGGTGGCATTTCCCGTATCTATATTGGCGATTACAACTTCGTCCCATTCCACCGGACCTTGGGTTTCGTATCGGCTCGACCAGGCGGAGCTCCTCGTATCCTGGCCGCACCATGAAAGCCGTGGTCATTAAAAAAGACGAAGCTCGACTCGTCCGGGATAGACCACTTCCGCGGTTGCGTGACGATTATGTCCTGGTCAAACCATATGCTGTGGCGCTCAATCCGACCGACTGGAAACATGTGGCCTTCAGGAGAGCCAAAGACGATGCATTGATGGGGTGCGACTACGCCGGCGTCGTAGAAGAAGTAGGTCCTGCCGTGACCAAAGACTGGCAAAAGGGCGACAGAATCTGCGGATGTGCACATGGATCCAATGCCGTGAATGGAGAGGACGGCGTCTTTGCCGAATATGCTGTAGTCAAGGGAGATGTACAGATGAGGATACCTGATAGCTTGTCCTACGAAGACGCTGCCACAGTGCCACTTTCAGCAATCACCGTGGGACAAGGTCTTTATCAGAAATCCCTCAGGTTGAAGCTCCCGACATGCTCTGAGAAGGACTTAGAGTACGTCTTGATTTATGGCGGAGGCACTTCCACTGGTGGGCTGGCAATTCAATTTGCAAAACTGTACGTGAAACAGAACTAAAGTCCTAAGCAACTTTACACGCTGACATATCACTTGTTAGGTCGGGATATACAGTCATCACCACATGCTCTGAGAACCAGTTCGATCGCCTCAAAGGCCTCGGAGCGGACTATTGTTTCCCTTATACTGATCCTGACACTCCGAGCAAGATTCGGAGATTGACAAACAATGGACTCAAATACGCATGGGATACCGTTTCGATAGAATCATCGGCCAAGATCTGTGCCGATTCTCTTTCTACGGGCGCTGGTACTCGCTACGGGACCACAAACCCCATCATCTCACCCAGGGATGATGTTGAGTCGAGTTCAGTCGTCATGTATACCATGTTCGGCGAAGCATTTGTCTTTGGACCTAGAACATTTGCGGCTTCTCCGGAGGATTTTGAATTTGCAAAGATGTTCATGGGTCTCTGCGAACGATTACTCGCTGAGGTTAGTTCACACCCTTTACACCGGCTTTTTCTCAATGAGTGTTGTTTCCTCACTAGAACATTGAACAGGGCAAGTTGAAGACACACCCGGTCTTGGTTGGGGATGATGGACTGGCAGGTGTTATCCAGGGATTAAAAGACCTTCAAGACGGAAAGGTTCGCTCGGGCAAGCTAGTCTACCAGGTTGGGGATACTCCTTAGATGACAAGATGTATCGTGCAAGGAAGGTCACGCTGGTCCACGGACGGGACAATCTATGCTGAGAAGGGGCCTCGTTTTGAAATGGAGAATACGTGAGTGTGTAGATGTCGTCTCCGTAGACCACAATCGCATGCCAGCTGTATATAGTGACCGGCTAAGATATAGTAATCAACGGCCCGAGTCATAATTTTCTACTAACTCCCAAAACTAGGCTTGAAGCGGTCGTCAAACAACCTTGCTAGCATGAAGATCATCAATCTCCCCTTGTGACAGTTCCAGTTCTCGAAGAATATCATCGGTATGTTCTCCAAGTAGTGGTGGCGCAGTTCGGATAGAAGCCGGTGTTCCACTGAACTTTACTGCTGGGCCTATTGCATGGATGTCAGAGACTGCCAGAGATTCCATACGACTAACAAAACCAAAAAGGTCTTCCACACTCACCGAGTAGCTTAAGCTGCCCTGACTTGGCAGCATCGAACGGCAACTGGTGAACCATTTCCGTCGCCTTTGTCTGTGGATGCTCAAAGACACGCTCCATCGTGTTAATAGGTGCGTATGGTAGTCCGCTCCCCTCAAATAACTCGATCCACTCGTCCGTTGACTTCGTTTTGAAGGCACGGTTCAGGACTGGGTAGAGCTCGTCACGATTTTTGACACGATCAGCGTTGGTGGTGAACCTGGGATCGTTGGCCAGATCGGCCAAGCCGAGCTGCTTGCAGAGGATCCTGAACTGGCTGTCGTTGGTTGCTCCGCAGACAAAATA
Source organism: Fonsecaea pedrosoi CBS 271.37 (assembly GCF_000835455.1). Taxonomy (NCBI): domain Eukaryota; kingdom Fungi; phylum Ascomycota; class Eurotiomycetes; order Chaetothyriales; family Herpotrichiellaceae; genus Fonsecaea; species Fonsecaea pedrosoi. The sequence goes on from NW_013550612.1 coordinate 4,512,226, forward strand.
TAGGTCCTTGGTCTTGAATGCGTCGTAAGGGACCACACTGGGATGCTGTGTTCCCCAGCGCTCTGCTTCCTGGCCCAGATTCAACCAAGCCAATGCGACATTGGTAAGGAGGGCGACCTGTGTTTCGTACAAGGAAGCCTTTACCATTTGTCCTTTGCCGGTTATCTCTCGCGCGTACAAGGCTGCAAGAATGGCCCCGTGAGTAAATAATCCTGTGCACATATCTGTAAGACCGAGACCAGGCCTCACAGGAGGGCCCCCACGTTCCCCCGTTAAATGCAAGAGACCAGCTTCAGCACCAGCGATCATATCATATCCTGCTCGTTTCGAGAATGGCCCGACGGATCCATAACCTGTCTGGGTTAGCTATTCCCCTGCTTGCTAAAACGAAAACGCTGGCAGGTGCTCTCACCGGAGACGCTGGCGTGAATGATTCGAGGGTTGATTGTTGACAGTACATCGTACCCGAGCCCCAGCCGGTCCAATGCTCCCGGGCGGAAGTTATCCACGCTGCAATAAAGGAGTCAAAACTTCTGCATTGAAGAAGGAAAACAAGAACAAGAAAAAGGGGCATGGTTACACAACGTCGGCCTTTTTTGCAAGCTGCAGAAAGATATCTCGCCCCCTTGGGTCTTTCAGATTCAGGCATATCGATCGCTTGTTCCTGTTGACGGCCGCAAAATAGTTTGACACCGGGCCACTGTCGTCTTTCCAGGCGCTTTGTTCACCTGACACTTTCCAGTACCGGGTATCATCCTGTTCAATGTCAATATTCCAAATGAATTGCTGACGGAGAGCTATTACTCACGCCTTTACCGACATCTTCGACTTTGATGACCTCCGCACCGTAGTCTGCGAGAATTTGTGTACATAGGGGTGCCTGAGTGAGAGTCAGAGCATGGCCCAGGTAAGGGAGCCCGCGTGTACGGATTCTGCTCGCCCGACTTACAGCCAAGACTCGTGAAAGATCGAGAATTCTGACGCCCTTGAGAGGCCCTTCATTTTTGGTCTCTGGTAGAGTATTCAAGAATCTTGCGGGAGTCGGGCAGTTGCACGAGTTCGCCAGGAATGGATGCTTTCTTATGCTCGCAGTGCCCGACCACCGGGAGAACGAAGGACCTCGAAGTGGTTTCATGATCACTGTAGCTGGCTCGTCTTGGGAATGTGGCGTCAGGATATTTTTCTATTGTGCTGTCGATGGAGATGGAGGACGCTCGAAAGCTCGATACCCAGGCGACGTGGGGAACTTTAGCCAACCGATGCACCTTTTCTCCGCTCGGGGATCAGGTACACAGCCTCGAGACATTGGAATAGGAAAAGGCTCTGGAGACGGACATATCCCGAGGCTCAATTTGCGTGAAGAGATCGTCGTGTCATTGTACGAATTGGTTGTCTTTTCTCGGCCCGCAGCCTCTTCTGCCACTAGATCCTCCTCGGGTAGCGGTCGGCAAACCCCCTCAATATTCCTATTCGTGGTGGCTAAAGCGCGCATTTCGACCCCTTCACGGCCTTCACATCTGCTGCTTGTTAATCGTATCACTGAAGCAGTAGATGGCTACGCTACGTCAACCTTCCAGCTCTCTGCGATTGACCTGGCTCAACACCAGGCTGTCCGCCCATCAATCCCGCCAAAGGATTCAATTGCTGTCGAGACACCAAGTTCGCTGCTACTCCAAACCAGTCGGGGCATTTAGTGGAGGGCGTGATGTTCGGATTCTCGAAGTTGGGCCTCGCGATGGCCTTCAAAACATCAAGAATGTTGTCCCGACTGCGACGAAAGTAGAGCTCATCCGGCGGCTAGCAGCCACTGGCCTGCGAGATATTGAGGCGACCTCTTTTGTCTCCCCCAAATGGGTGCCTCAGCTGGCTGACGGCGCCGAAGTTATGCGGGAGATTCGACCTCTGATGACAGACGCCGAAAGGACGTTTCCCGTGCTGGCACCCAACACGAAGGGGTTGATAAATGCAAGCAAAAGCGACGCGAAAGAGGTCGTCGTGTTCGCGTCTGCCTCTCAAGCATTCAGCAAGGCTAATCAGAATTGTACCATCGATGAGGCACTTGCTCAGGCCGAGAGCGTCACAACGAAGGCTCGGGAAAGCTCGATCTTGGTTCGAGGGTAAGAGCAATCTAGCCAAACAGATTGAAATTGACCACTCGATTATTCACTAACGAGTCCAACCATCCAGAGTGGTTTCATGCATCTTTGCCGACCCATATACCGGTCCAACTCAGCCACAAGAAGTCGAATATGTCGTCAGGCGTCTTCTCGACATGGGCTGTTACGAGGTCGCCCTAGGTGATACAACCGGGGTGGGAACGCCGTACGACACGCAAAAACTGCTCGAGTATCTCTTTGCACGGCACCCAGTATCGTTACTTGCAGGCCATTTCCACGACACTTACGGGCAGGCCGTGGCAAATGTTGTCAGGGCCTACGATATGGGTCTCCGGACGTTCGACAGTAGTGTCGCTGGCCTCGGTGGTTGTCCCTACGCCGTAGGAGCGAGAGGTAACCTCGCAACAGAAGACATTGTGTACCTGTTTGACAGGATGGGTGTGAAGACAGGCGTGAATCTAGACAAGCTCGTCGAGACTGGGGAATGGATTTCACGACAGCTGGGAATACCAAATGGCAGCCGTGCTGGTGCGGCTCTCAGTGCCAAATCTCGAGCCGGAACTCAACTACCATCATCTCCAGCAGCAAAAAGTTCCACCAGGAGAGACTGGACCACGATTGAAGATAATGGCAACTATCGGGTCGCCCGAAACGGCCCTGTTGTCAAGGTGACGCTCACGCGAGACCGAAACGGCAACGCACTCACCGGTCAAATGGTCGAAGCTTTAACCCAGCTCTACCGTGGCCTGGCTACGGACCACACCGTTTTTCATATCCTCCTGGCTTCCGAAGGTCGATTCTTCTGCACGGGTATGGACCTGAGCGGCGGGACAGAAACAAGCGACACCGCCAAAGAAGATGGGTATTATACCAAGGTATACGACCTCTTCCAGGCCATCGACGAAAGTCCGCAAACGACCATCGCGGTGGTCGATGGGCCTTGTTACGCTGGCGGTGTCGGCCTAAGCACCGTCTGCGACGTGCGGCTGGTCTCATCCCGAGCACGATGGACACTGAGCGAAATCAAACTCGGCCTGGTACCGGCAATCATCTCGAAATTCGTGGTCCGAGAATGGGGTCCCTCGTTCGCACGGGAAGCGATCTTGAGTGGCAGGGAAGTCCACGCTGCCGAACTACACCGTATCGGTGCCGTTCACGGCCTAGCTAGCTCGTCCGATGAATTGGAGGAATTGGTGGAAAAATACTTGGACCAACTGCGACGTGCAGCCCCGCGAGCAGCTACCGCATGTAAGGACTTGGTCAAGGTTGCGTGGGCACACCCTCAAACGGACATACAGGAAAATGTGATCCGGACCAAATTTGCACAAATGATGCGGCCCGGCTCTGAAGGTCGGCACGGTATCGAACAGTTCCAAAGGAAAACCAAGGGAGGAGTTGACTGGGTCAAGTTCTGGGATACCTAAATCAGTTCTTCGGGCCGAGGTGAACCAAGAGAACTGTATCACGGGCGAAGTCCGGCCCCTGGCGTTGAAGTGCTTGAAGTCCCCCATCCGTCCCCACACTGAGCATGCTGGGGTAACCGTCGAGACACTGGGGGAATCCACACCACTAAACACATATGATTTTGAAACCGGCCCCACCTCCGGAGAGTCAAGATCAAGATTGATTGCGATATAAAAATTTACGTTCGTATACCATGGACGAACTCTCATTCATTCTGTGGAGCTTTTTTGGGGTGGTGTCGGGCCACTCGCGATATAGAATGATATGGGGGAGCGACGGCTGGCAACAACCTCTTGTTTCGACGGCATCAGTTCGGTCTCGACCGACAATAAGATACGCAGCCAGGCTGACTGCACGATCATCGGATAAGGGGGGTCACAGATACAGCTAAGTTCACCACATGTGGTATTTAAGTTGTCCCTTACACCCCTGTCTGGAAACGTTCCCTGATATCATTATCCTCATACCTTACACTGTGCAAATAATGTCGGCTAAACTTACCGATTACGATGCTATTGTCGTCGCGGCAGGTTTCGGTGGTATTCGGACACTATTGGAGCTTGTCCAGACCAGCCTGACCGTCAAGTGCTTTGAAGCTGGGTCGAATGTTGGCGGCGCATGGTACTGGAATCGGTATCTGGGGCTCGAACCGACAGCGAGGCCTGGGTATACAGCATGAATTTCGCGCCAGAGCTGAAGGAGGAATGGAATTATCGTGAACGCTATCCTTCACAGGATGATGTTAAACGATATTTGGGCCATATTACTGGTCAGTAAATTGTTCACCAAACAACCGTGTTTGATCCCACACCAGCTAACATTGGTCAAGTAGACCACTTTGATTTACGGAAGAAGATCGAGTTTGACACACGTATCGCGAGCGCGCATTACAGTGACAGCCAGAAAACTTGGACCATCACCATCACAGTAGCGTCGTCGACAACTTATCGTTACTTCGTACCCACCACAGGGGCTTTATCAGTTATCAAAGACCCTCCTTTCATTAGGCTCAAGTCATATACCGGCGAATAGTACTAAGCATCTCGGTAGCCTAATAAACCGATCGATTTTTAGGGTTAGCGGATCGCTATCACAGGCACCGGTACAACAGGAGTCCAGATCATCCCCAAGATTACCCCTATAGCGAAGGATTAACGGTGTTTCAGCGCACACTGAATTACGTCCTACCGGGTCGAAAATATACGTTTAATGAGTATCAAAAAGCTGCTATTAAGCAAAACTATAATACCACATGGAATCGCGTAAGATAACATCCCTTCGGTCCAGCTATAGTATTGTCAGGGAAGGTAGTAAAGGGCCTAGCTGATGCCGACAAGATCAGACAGATTCTGGACTCTAGCTGGCAATCTGGTGGCTTCCATTTCCAATTTGAGACCTTTAATGACCTTATTACGGACATAAGATCGAATGAAATTGCCTCTGAGTACCTACGAAAGAAGATTCGAGCTATCATCAAGGAACTAGAGACGGTAGAAGCCCTCTACCCTAAATACCCCTTCCTTTCTAAACGTCCACCATGTGGCCACTTCTACTACGAGACGTTTAATCGATCCAACGTTAAGCTAGTAGACGTCAGCCGTGATGATATAAATGTATTCGAAAACGGCATTCGTCTTGGCTCTGGGGTCGAATATGAGTTTAATATGATTATTTTTGCACTAGGATTCGATGCTGCCACTGGGGCGCTCAGTGAGTTCGAGGTGAAAGGCACTGGAGGTAAAGTCCTGAAGGATTACTGGGAAAGGAGGCTTGAAACATTTGCCGGAGCTCTCGTCCCGGGCTTTCCCAACATATTCATCGTCTGTGGCCCATATGTGCCATTTGGAAACATGCCAGTTGTCTAAGAGATAGAAGTGAACTGGATCGGGAAGACCATTCGCCATATGGAAGAAAATAAACTCGATACCATTGACGTGTCTGAGAAGGCTTCAGATACGTGGTCTTATCACCTACGAGAAGCTTTCAAAGCCACATTGTTTGAAGAATCAGCCAAGGTAGTAAAAGCATGGTTTGTGGGAGCCAACATTCCTGGTAAGACTATTGATCCTTTGTTTTACTTTGGCGGGGTTCCGACCTGGGCTTCGTGGCTCGACAAAGAGACCAAGACAGGATGGGAAAGCATGAAGTTTTCGCCTTCCGTGGCTACTGACGTCGAAGGGTAAGAAGCCCCGATCCACTCTGGAGGCCAAATAGCACTCGGTTCGCCGTCAGTTGCAGCATGATCATGCTCGGATGAATCGAAAGACGAATGTTAGCGATGGCAGGTCTTCAATTCTATACACATCCTTTGGTAGTTACTGTCTCACTATGAGTTTTAGAAAGGCTTACTATAGAGACGCCAGTCCCAAAGAAACATTGTGAGCGTCGATTTGCTTCTCCTCATGGGAATCTCGTTCACTTGGTGAGCACAATTCGCCCCGATGCTTTTCCCGCCTTCAACAAGTCCATCGCCTCATTCACCGAGTCCCAAGGCATCTTCTGAATCGGCACAGCGGGCAGTTTCCCTTCTTTTGCAATCTTCACGATGCTCCGGAGCTCGTCCAAGCTTCCGGTGATATTAGAATAAATGGCCAGGCCTTTGAAAATGTTCGCTACGAGAGACAACTCAAGCGAGCCTCCCATTACACCGACTTGGACCCATCTAGCTCCTTTACCAACCAGATCGTTGACCATGCGTGCAGTAGCCGTGTTGTTCACAAAATCAATAACTGCAGTGACGGGCCCGTTAGTGGCAGCGAGAATGTCTTCAGCTGCAGAAGGACCAGAGGTGTTGACGGTCTTTGTCGCACCGGCTGCAGCGGCCGCAGCTAGTTTATCGTCACTGATGTCCGCACTAACGATGAACTCATGGCCGAATGACTTCAAGACCGATATTGCTGCCAGTCCTAGCCCTCCCGCACCAACCAGGAGGACTGGCTCATCCGGTGGGAGAGGCATTAGCTTATTGACGGAGCTTAATGTTGTGATTCCAGAGCAGCCATATGTACAGGCCACCATCGGGTCGAGGTTTCCTAGGTCGATGAGGAATTTCGGATGGGGGACCAGCACATACTCGGCAAACCCGCCGTTCTGAAGGACTCCGAGTGCTCTTTGTCCGGCGCATAGATTGTACTTCTCCTGGAGACAGCGCCCACAAGTACCACAACCAATCCATGGATAGACAATGTAGCGTTGCCCTATCACGATGGAATCGACTTCAGGTCCAACTGCAGCTGCCTCTCCTAGTATTTCATGGCCCAAGGCAACGGGCAGCTCGATACCACGCTGTTTAACATAAAAGCGCTTTCCTCCCCCCATATCATAGAATCCTTCAGCGGTATGGAGGTCCGAGTGACAAACACCGACATGGGTGGTTTTGACCAATACTTCCGTCCCCTTGGGAGTTGGGATGGTTTGGCGAAGCTTCTTCAAAGGGGTATCCCATTCTGTCAAAGCCCAGATGTCCATTTGGTCCATTTGGTCCGCCATTGGTAGTCGTTTGAACGGCGTACAGTGTGAAAGGTCTGAATGCCGGAGGAGCAGCGACATGTACGAAGTTCTCGGTATAATAAAGGAACCCCCGCTCGTGAGGAGGAGGAAGAATTGTCGGCTTGGTCCGAGGTCAAGTTGCAATCAGTCTGAGGCCGGGTGCAAGTGGGTCCACCGGCGACCGCCTGCTGGGTCATCGGCAAATGCCAGCACGTAAAACGTCGGCGCTCGTTCTCCATCGGGCCGAGGTGGATCCGCTGGGTAAGGAAGGGGTTTAAGTGTCTGTGAATACCTCCTTTCCGACCGAGGCCATCGTACCAGTGGGATCAAACAGTATCGTAGCAATGGATAAGACTGTCCTGGATCCGAAGAGCTACACCAAGCTCTTTTTGAACAGCGAATACGTCGCGGCCAAGGCCACAGAGACGTACAGCCTCAAAAACCCAAAGGATAACACTGTTGTGGTCGAGAACATTCCAATCGCCGGCCCTGAAGACGTCGACGCAGCAGTCAAATACGCAGAAGAGGCTTTCCAGGGACCATGGAGTCGATTTACGGCCATTCAACGTACCGAATGTTTTCTCAAATTGGCTACACTGCTCGACGAGGAGCTCATGCCGATTCTCACCTTGGACTCCCTCACCTCTGGAATTCCAGTCTCCTTAGCCCCAGTTCGTGAGCGAAATTATATCAGAAACTGTCTGCTGTATTATGCAGGATGGACAGATAAGCAGAGGGGTGACTATTTTCCCGCCGATGACGGTAAGCGAGTCTCGACTACATTCTCTTTTGGGAGCCCAGAACTGTACTCACTACTATATCAGGTTTTGTCAAGATTGTCCGGCACGAGCCACTTGGGGTCTGTGCTGCCATCAACCCCTTTAATGCACCGGTAGCAACCTTTTTCCTCAAGGCTGCTCCGGCACTGGCCACTGGAAATGTCTTGATTGTGAAACCCAGCGAAAAGACACCCTTGGGGACATTGGCTGTGGCAGCTCTCTTCGAAAAAGCAGGCTTTCCTCCTGGGGTTGTCCAAGTTCTTACAGGTCCTGGATCTACTGGAGCCCTTCTTGCCGAACATATGAGGATCCGCAAGGTCAGTTTTACCGGCTCAGTCGCCACAGGCAGGAAAATTCAAGAGGCCGCCGCAAGAAGCAACTTGAAACGCGTCACCTTGGAGCTTGGAGGCAAGAGTCCAGCCGTGATCTTCGAGGATGCAAATCTCGAGAATGCGCTCACATGGACAATAAATGCTATCTTGACACGAAGTGGGCAGCTTTGCGTTGCCGCATCGCGGGTGTATGTCCAGAAGAGCATCGCGGACAAATTCATCCAAGAATATAAGAAAAGGATGGGAGATGCTGCGAACGACATGGGGGATCCTCAGGATCCAGCTGTCAAGTGGGGGCCAATGGTGGACGAGTCGCAGCTTGCGCGAGTTAAATCGATGGTGGAACGAGGAAAGACAGAGGCTGAATTGATAGTTGGAGGAGGCCAGCACGGAGAGACGGGATGCTATATGGAGCCCACCGTGTTCTTGAACCCCAGAGACGACGCGGAAATCTACCGACGGGAGATCTTTGGCCCAGTCAGTGTCATCAAGACATTTGAGACGGAGGAAGAAGTCCTCAGACTGGCTAACGATACAGAGTTTGGTTTGATGTCTGGTGTCTTCACTCGAGACATTACACGAGCTCTCCGAGTGTCCGCAGCTTTGGAGTCGGGTGTCGTCGGCATCAATTGTATCAGCCTGCAAAGCTTGCAAGCACCCTTTGGCGGCAAGAAACAGAGCGGCATTGGGCGTGAATTTGGAGAGTATGCGTTGAGATTGTTCACGGAGCCGAAGACCGTCCTGATCAACATGGCCGCATAAAAGATTCAAAACATGAAGATTGTGCTGAACAAGCATGTCACACAGGTGATTTGCGTCTATCGTGATGTGGATACAACCATGCATAGAATAAGCTGGACTAAAAAGTACCGTGTAGTATGATATATGAAACTTGTCAAGTCGTATGCTATCGTGTTCATTGTTGATACTGCCGCCATCACTGCGTGTCTTTCAGGTACAACACCACGGTCTGGATCATGTCTCTCCAGCACCCATGATATGGACTTGCCCGACTAGTCAATCTATTGGTGTGTAGTCTGAGAAAAGTTTCTCGTCTCAAGCGATGCAGGGTCCCAAAGTGTCAACCCGTTGCCCCATTGCGTGTCAAAGCTCACTCCAAGCTCGTCTGACAAATTGAAAAAGTCTGCAGAGCCTTCCATATCCAGGAAGCAGTCGAAGTCTTGTTGTATTCCGTCGCCCGTTCGCCCATCCCCACGAACCGCACATATATTGGGGTTAATGTTGTTCTGGTTGTCATCTGTATCACCTATGGCAATGTTATCCCCGGCGCCGACACTAACTTGATGTTGTCTCCAAGCACCTTCGTTGCATATGGTGGACGTTGTATCCTCATGACCTTGGGCCGCTCCTCGGAGATCCATCCGAGAAGGAGCTCTGCTTAGCTCCGAGTCGGCGGCTGAAATGGCTGTTGAGCCGCCGGTAGGCAGTGGGAATGCTGGGGGCGGGACATTGAACTGACATCCAAAATGCGAGAGATCCTTTCCGTTCTGGGACTTCACTCCAAGCATGCTTTCGCTTATCCTGATACGAGCCTCGGTTGGCTCAGGTCGAGAAGACACTTTGTTGGCGGCAGCTGTAAGAAAAGAGAACGCGAACGCGGCAGAGGAATATGTTTCGCCCAATTGATCCAAGGTCTGCGTGCAGAGACCGAACTTTCGTCTAGCACTTTGTTGGACATCCTTGTCGCCAACTGCCTGGTCGAGGACGTGGATGATGGCGGCGTGGAGCAGGCAGGTGATGGCAGTATTGGGAAGGAATCGAACCAAACCATGGGCATACAGGTTTGTATACAGGATTGTAATCTCATTAGCTGCTTCGTGAGTCTTCCTCCGTGAGAGATCTCGAATCTCCGGATCCAGGGCCAAGTTAGTAGCACTAGAGAGAATTTGGGGCCGATGTAAGATATTGATCGATGTCAAATACAAGCCCTTTAGAACTGCTTTGTGTACTTCCAAGGCTTGATCTGAGTTTCCTGGTGCGTGATCTGTCGGCAAACCATTGAAGCAATGCAGAGAACTCGCGTGGGTCTGGTACCATCTTTTCAAGCTCTGGTCGCATTGCAACAGATCTGACGCATTGCCGATGATGTATTCTGAAGCTCCGTCTAGCTTCGTTGTCTGAGTTATAGAGATATGATTCGACTTGCGGTATTGCATCTCAAGAATCGGGGTCAGGCAAACGCAAAGCTCAGCCATGCCAATATATAGTCTGGCTAACAATATCCGGGCAGCTTCATTTTTAAGGATAGGACATTGAGACCCAAGCATCTCGCTCACTCTGTCAGACAAGGGTCGTGTCTCCAAATCGGAGAGCCTCAACATGGGCTGGTCGAATTCGTCATGACGGATACGTGGGGGCCGGCGAAATGCAAGCGAGACCAACCGATCTCTGGTATAGCATGACCACCATAGGCGCTTCCAAAGCCGTCGCTCTAGCTGGTTGCGAGGAGGGTATGGAGGAGGTTCACAGTTGAGCCCGATGCGTTTGGACAGCGAAATAGCCACGCCCAGCCAGTACCAGACGTCCTTAGGATCATCCGGTGTTTCGTTCCAATACGTCATCAAGAGAGTGCTCTGGATCAAGGTGAGACGATCAAGCTCATAGTCCATATCACAAAGAAGCTTCGCCCGGTGATAGAAAGACCTGCGAGCATTCCGTCGGTCGTTATAGCCGTGAGCAGCTAGAGTCTTGGACGCGATGTACGGGGTCGCAGCAAACATGACAGACTGGAAGAGAAGAAGGCTGACCGTTTTAGTTGCTTCGCCCTTCTCGATCGTGTCGAGAAAGTCTTCCAGTTCAAGGACCGGCATGTACGGGTGTACATACTCGACGTAGCAGCGTAGCAGCTCGTTGCGCAAGCTCGTGGCAGGAATGATAAAGGCGCCTTTTGCCTGTAGGCGTTCGATGTCGTCCACGTCCAGCCGCGCTGAGGTCGTTCGAATATACTTTGGCAAAGTATCCTCTGATTCTCCGCGAGAACTCAGTCTGGGATCTGGTGAGGTGTGAGAAGGTTGCGATAAGAATAACCCGTTGTGAATGCCATTCCCTCCGCCACGAGGCCCGTTGGAAGGGTCAAATTCGTGAGAGCCGACATTGGACTGGTTTGCAACAGGAGATTCAGACGCAGCCAGGAACGTCCTGTCGCGACTATGCCTTGGTGGAGTGACAGCGAAGTTTGCACGTTCCTCATTGCGCCCATTGAGAACATACTGATCGATGGAAGGCGAAGAATGCTGTTTAGAGTGATCAGGCACATTTGTGGTCGCATGAGCCGCCGTCAAACCGCTGGAAAGACCGTTCAGACTGTCAAAGTTACTGTAATGGTGGGTGCGGTTTTGTTCAGCCAGGGTATCTGGCGTAGTCCGCTGCCGTCTTGACGTCTTCGTCGCGCGCATTTTGTGTCTCCGAAGTGACTCGACCACTTTGCATTCGACGCGATCAAGTCGGCAATTGGTACAGGGAAGTCTGTCGATAACATCACAACGAACTTTACGTGCCCTGCAGCTCAGGCAAGCTTTTGAAGCGCGACGTTTGGTACCATGGTGCACAGATGCTTGTGCTTGTGCTTGTTCCATGGTGGACTCTCTCTCTCTCTCTCTCTCTCTTTTGTCACTAGGCTCAGTTGTTTATGGGGCAACACTGGGATCGAAAAACTGATTGATATCCACAAGGTTTTGAGCCGAGGTGTCGGGCGTTATTGTCGTCCATCACGTCACCTACCTAGAGCTAACAAGGCACGTGCAAGGCAAGTGGCACCGAGATCACACTAGTCCACATTTGGAACAGTTGCACTACGAATTGAGTGACCTTGGTGGCCCCGACCCCATTGGTGCTTTCTTACCTTTCTGCCTACCTCGTACTCATGTTATTGTTGACAGTCCAAATGGCGGGCGCTTCAAAGACGCTCGGGAGGCGATCTAGCATGCCCTGAGAGGATCAACAGCCAGAGACGCCCGTCGCAGCTTTCGGTAAAGGTCTCTGAGTTCTTTTGCGAAGTGAAACTGTCAAACATAGCCTGCTGAAGGACGGAGGGTACAGAAAAATTCATCTAATATTTCAGCAACTGCTAACTGAGCTCTATCTTTGCCTCACTGAGATGGAAGGTATGCCATTCACTCAACAATTGACCATCCAAGTCTTTATTGTAGCCCTTTTGGTCCCTTGTAGCCCCTGTTTGGGGCTCTGCTTCGAAGCACAGTATCAAGGTGAGCCCCTGAGGCAGTCATGTCGCGGGCTGTTCCAACGATTGTTCATGAAGAAGAAAACGGGCTGCAACTTCGGGAAGAGATCTATAACACGTCCATCGCGACAAGAAATGTTATAGCTTTACAGCAAAACGCTCTCTTAGCCACCCTCCGTAACGATAGAAGAAGTGGGGCAGAGGAAGAAAAGCCACGCCTATGAAACCCAGGACGCTATTTCCCCAACCGAGTCCAAGTTCTGCATAAAGAGACGGCCCTGCCAATGGAACGAAAGCTGCAAAGAGAAGTCGGAGAATCACGTTCGCAGCCAACGCAGATGCAGCAGCCTCTGGGCCAAAAGCATCCACCAGGTAGAGCTGAGTCGGCATTATGACCCAGAGAAGGCCAAATCCAAAGAAGGAGGTGCCAATGATAGGCACGATCCAATGAGCCTGCTTTTCGGCTGCCCATCCATACCAGAAGATGCCGACGGGCACGGTGGGCATGACCCACATCATGGGCTTCAAGCGTCCTTCAGGTTTGGGTGAATCTCCAAGTGCCTTTTGCAGTTTGTCGCTCATGGTGGCAAACAGGGCGAGAGAGAGGATCATCCCAATTCCCACGCCAAGATATGACAGGCCGGATACGCCGGCGGAGAAATGGTATTGTTCCTCAAAGACCGTGGGAAACGTGGTGAACAGCAGAAAGAGGAGGCTGAAAAGGAACGCGCATAGGAGCGAAAGGAGTAGCACGATTGGCGACAGGATGAGAAGCTTTGTTGGTCGAGTAATTGCGCGGAGGAATAGCTGGCGGGGGGGCATGCCTTGGTCCATCTTGGACATCAGAGAAGCATTGCCAGTTTCTTTCCGGAGGCGAGCAGCTTTCCTCCCGAGAAGCACAGCGGCATTGGTCTCGCGGAGGAGAAAAATTGATATGATGAATGACACAGCTGCCTAAGTCGATCCGTCAGCGACTCGACAGTTGGAGGGATTCGGCCCTACACACTAGGATTGTGATGATCCAAAAAGTCCATCGCCAGCCGATTGATTCGGACACAAAGCCACCAACAATTGGGCCCAAGACCTTGCAGGACCGTCAGCATGACGACTGTTTACGTTAGATAGTGCAACCTACTGGTCCCAGAAGCGGTCCCACGAAGAAGACAGACATTACTCTCCCACGCTGAGCTGGTGGGACGACGTCGGCGACAGTTCCTCCACCAACTGTTAATGGGCCGGAAGAAGCACATCCAGCAAGAAATCGAAAACCGAGAAACATGCCCGTTGTCTTGCTCAGAGCACATCCGATGATGAAGCCAATGTAAAGAATATTGCAGATGTGGTAGATCGCAAGGCGCCCGTATAGTTCCGACAGTGGTGCAATGAACATTGGCCCAACAGCGAAGCCACAAAGGTAGATGGACACAGTGAGACTGACGATAGTAGGACTGATGATATGGAACTCCTTAGCGAGATCGGCAGCTCCAGGTGCAAACATTGTGGCGGCGAGGTTGCTGTGAGTATAGCAGTCAGTGCGCTGAGTACTTCGCCAAAGGAGCAGAGAAACCGCCTTACGCAGTGAGCAAAAAGGCGCTGGCGAGGACAACTTGAACCATGCGTTTCCACTCTGGCCAGTTCCGCGGGTTTTGAGGATCGTCTGAGCCATCCCAATCGATGATGTTCTCCTTCGTCGTTTGTTCAATCACTGTCTGGTCAAGCTCGCTAGGTCGCTCCCCATGATTGCTGCCTTCCGAAATGGCCAGCTTCTGGAGGGCGTCTTCCGGGTTGTCCGCCATGATCCGCTGTTGAGGGTGTTGCGAATCTGGAATATTGGCGCATGGTTATTCACTGGTGACAGGCTTCGCTTGCTATATATCTGAGGGCTGCGTACACGAGGCTTAGAGATGATGCTTTGGACGAGATACTAACTCCGCAAGTTAGACCATATTAACTCCGGAGCCAATCTGGAGATTTGCTCTCCGGAGCGTCAGAGGAGTGCGGAGGTTGACGCGGAGGGTCGGACGATCATACTATCTTTCCATTCCCCATGGCATTTTGGTTTGCTTCCACAGACATCTTTCTCTTCTTGAACCTGCTGTGAAATTGTTCGAGAGCGGACCAGAGGACAATCTCACTTTGGCCATCCCCGTTTACGAGGTTGATCTTGGAAGCGCACCGATCCAGCTACACCATGGCTGACAATGTCCAACGTCCGCGTCCGCCGCCAAATCGCCGCAGAGATAAAGTCCAGCTTTCCTGTGACCCTTGCAAACACCGCAAGTACGCGCTCAATAGCCATCACAAAGTCATGCATGCTTAACCTTTCCAGACTCAGATGTGACAGACAACACCCATGCGGAGCTTGCCTGAGACGTGGCCTGACCGACTCCTGCAATTATGCGACGACATCTTCTACGCCCGATGCTCAGCGACCCGTTCCTCCGCGTCAGCCCCTTAGCCTCCACGGCAGACTCTCTGAGTTGGAGAGCCTTGTCGTGTCGTTCATGAAGGGCCATTCACTCCCAAGTCCGCTTGCCCCGAAATCGCTGAGATCAAACTTGCTATCATCTGCAGATGTATCAAAGACATCCCAGGATGAATCTGCATCCAAAGCAGACCCCGGCACTCTAAAGCTGCACGGGTCTGGAAGCAGCTATGTCCAGAGTATTCATTGGGAGGCCATCCTTGCCAAAATCAGAGGACTGAAGGAAGACTTGGCCTCGAATGGCAAAGCCCCACCCGGCTCACACTTGTTCTATGGTCCGAACCGACATGCAACTCGAGATGAAATAATCGCTGCCGTTCCTCCTCGTCCTGTTGTTGATCGCCTCATGGCCCTTCACTTCGATTCCTACATTGTTACTCCGTGTCAGTACATACAAGCTTTCTTTCCGCTCTCAGGCGAACTGACTCTGTTCCGCAGATCTCATTCATAGCAAGAAGTTTCACCGAGAGGTACGGTCTCTTCTAACCTGCCCAATTACAAACAGCTGACGTCGGATTAGTACGAGGCCTTTTGGAATGATCCTTCTGCCACCTCCATCGCTTGGATCGGTCTCATGTTCTCCATGTTACATATTGCTGCGCAGTTGCGGACCTTCAACATTGATTCCACCGACGAAAGAGCCCAATCGCTCAAGACGGAATACCTTAGCATGAAGGATGTGTTCCGGGAGAAGTCCGTCCAGTGCCTGATTCTAGCCCGGTACACGACAGGGGGACCACATATCCTGGAAACCCTCATAATGATCCTTACTGGAGAATGTATACTCTCGAAAGATGGCGCTACAGATGGCTGGCTTTTGATCAGCATGATCCTTCATCTTGCAGTGCGGATGGGCTATCACCGGGACCCTGATCACTTTCCAGAAATACCTCCATTCGAAGGTGAGATGCGTAGGCGCATCTGGACTACAATCCTTCAGTTGGATATTAGTCTCTCTTTGGAAATGGGCCTTCCTCGAAGCGCTACAGATACGCACAGCGATACAAAACAACCGAGTAATCTACGCGACTGTGATTTTGATGAGGACACAACCGAGATGCCAATGCCGAGGCCGGAAACAGAATGGACCCCAGTGCTCCCTCTCATTGCACGAGGGCGACTGGTAACAGCTCTTGGATTGATCTGCGACCTCAACACCAATATCACTCCCCCTTCGTACGACGAGGTCATCAAGGTCGATGCACTTCTTGAAGACGTGCACAATCGTGTTATTTCGCCTATATTGTGCTGGGAAACTATGCCACATCCCATCACGGATAGCCCAAACCTGGTAATACAGAGGGTAAGCGTGCAAACGACCTACCATAAGTCACGCATCCTCCTGCACCGGAGAGCTTGGATCAGCTGCCCAGCTCAAAGGTCTCAGATTACGGACAAGGAGTCGGTGCGAATTTGCTTGGAATCCGCACTCAGGATTCTATCTTTTCAACAGATGCTTCACGAAGAATCCCAACCACTTGGTCGTTTGTGTCAGCTTAGATGGAAGGTCACCCATATTTTCAACCAAGATGTCCTCCTCGCAACGAGTATGCTTTGCCTCTACCTTCAAGACGTCGATAAATTTGAATTTCTTGAAACTTCAGGAGAGTCAAAGCGGTCGCCTAGGGTTGAAGAGATTCGACAACAACTAACGATCTCACTCAAGATCTGGCTTCAAATGAGTACTACATCACTACAAGCCAGAAAAGTGGTAAATGCTCTGAATATCGTGCTTGGAAATGCAGAAGCGCCAGTCGTGGATGGTAGCGTACCCGCTTCCTATGACCTTCTGATGGACTTTGACGATATACCTCTGAGTGAACTTAGCGAAACGTTTAACAATCATTGTAAGAAGTACAGTCCTTCAAGTCAACCATAACTAACAAAGCTTATCAGATTTTCCTTCTGGCTTTCCCTCTTCTCTTGCATTTTTCGACAAGGTGATGGAAACTCAAGGGATATGAATTTATGACTGTACAACTATACGTCAGGGGGGAACATCTAAGGGGTTTTACCTTAGGGTGGTGTCATGGGCTTAATAGTAGTAGGTCACGAAAGAAATGCTATAAATCAAATACATACGCATACACATACATACATACATACATACATACATACATACATACATACTGTACGAGGATCGGTTAAGGTTTAGCGTACACGTACAATAACGTATAGAGGCCTATCCAGTAGGTCGGTAGTCGTAAGAGGTTCCTTAATTAGGATTCAGCCGCTAGTACGTTTAATCTTTAGAGTTAACGTCTAGGTTATATTATAAGGTATCGTAGGCGGCGGAAGAGATTAGATAGTAGTAGCGGTAGTAGTAAGAGGAATATAATATAATAAAGACTTAGTTATTATCGACGCCGCGTAGAATGATTATCCTCGCCTCTCTACCTATCTTCTCCTTAGAGTTCTCTTAATAATACTTAACGGAAAACCTATATTATATCTTCTATATAGTTACGTAACTATACTATCCTTCTTTCGACCTATCTAGCCTATTATATCCCTCCCTTACCTACTTATAGGATACCCTCATCTAATAGATATATTTATATAGATACTTATAAACATTCCTTCTCCCGTACCTTACTTTAAGAAGGACTATCTCGATCTCCTTTATCGTTTACGTTACTTTCCGCTTATTTACTTTCTTCCTCCCGTACTCGCTTACTAACCGTAATTATATAAGTATTCTAGTCGTTAAGTTACTTTAAGAGAGCTTCGTCCGGAGTTAACTTCTCTATATACATTATATTCGTACTATAAGAAGGAGAGTCGGTCGTTATAGCGTTTTTCTAGTCTATCTAGAGGTATTTATAACGCGTAATAGTAAAACTAATATTCTAAATTAAATAAGCGTAGAATAATAAATCTACCTTAACGTTCTTTAAGGCTTCTAATCCTCTATCTATAATTACTCTAATATTAAGAATTAGGAATATACCGTAGTCGTATATATTTAGCTACTTTACGCTCTTAACGTAAATAACTTAATATTTACCGTTAAATTATAATATTAAGATAAAGTAAATAACTTTCTTAACGTCCGGATTAATTAAATCTCTTTTAAATATAGAGTTAACGTAGTAAATAATTCGCGTAGAACGGTTAATATAAATTAATTATTAATAGTTTTCTATATAGATTAGAATAAAAATATTAACTTATAGTTTATTAAGTTAAGATCTTAATATCTAGCTCTTATTCTTTATCTATTATCTTTATTAGTCCGCGAAGATAACTTAATATCCGTCGTTTAGAATATCCTTTCGATACGTAACGATATTAATATAAATAGCTTTAATCTTTAGCTAACTATCCTCTCTAGGACTAGACTTAATCTTTAGATACTATAGATCGTAGAGCTTAAAGTAAGTACCTCTATTATTATAGTTTTCTTTACGTAGATTAACTTAACCTCCGCCGTATAACTTATAGAAGTAGTTAAGAGCTTTACGAACTTTCTCTATACTAAAAATAGTCTTATCTTATTCTATATATTCTATACTTTATAGTCGTTCTAGAGTAGCGAAGTATTAAAGGGATTAAGTAGGAGAAACTATAGTAGGAAGAGCCTTAATAATCTTATCTATAGCGCTAACGACCGTAGTAGAACCGTAAATAACGACTTATATTACTTCTTCTCTAGTTAATATTACTTAATTAAGATTATTCTCTACGTAGTTATACTAATTAAGAATAATATTTTATATAAAGTAATATATAGACTACGGATTCTTAAGCGGTATACTTCTAATAATAGTAGTTTAAACGGGAAGATCCTTACTAGCGTTTCTTACTCCTCGACTATTAATAATAGATTCCTTTACGTCTTAAATAACGCGTTCGTTATTAGTTAAGTAAGTCCTCTTTAAAGTAGAGGTTATAAAAACTAAAGGAGTATATATCTAAATTAGAATCGATTAAGATCTTTTCCGTCTAATAATATACTAATTAATATAAGTATACCGTTCCTTTATCGCTTTATTAAGTCTTTTAAGTTATAACTATTATCTTTTTATTTTAACCTTAATATTCTTACGCTATCTTTCTCTTATTTTTATTATCTATTTACTATCCTTAGTAGATAATAGTAGAGGTCGAGACTTAAATATCTTAAGATTCTTAAATTAAGTCGTTTAAGGATTACTCGTTTAACTTTTCTTACGATTCTTTATACCGTTACGTAATTATATAGTATCGTCGCCGTTAAAACCTTCCGCTCTTAAAGTTCTAGAGGTATTAGAACTAGAAGATATAGATCTAATATTAGAAACTCTAGGCCTCTTATCTTTAATTATCTACTACCCTACTTAATAGTACCTATCGAAAGATACTAAGATTTTTTATACGATAGGTACTAAGGAAATAGAAAGTTAAATAACTCTTAGTACCTATCGTAAAATTCGCTCGTTTTTTCGGTTTTTACGATCCGCTAGTCGTATTATACTAGTATATACTCTTATTTTCTAGCTCCTTAGTCTAGTTTTACTATTATAGTCGTAACTCTACTCGAGTTAAACGATAGAAAGAAAAATATAGTATATCTCGCGAACTAGAAATTTTCGAAGTTCATTTTTTACGCTCGATCGATAGAGAAACTCTAGTTCTATCTATACCTTAATTTATAGAGTAATCGAAGTAAGGGTCGTAAAATTAGAGCGGAAACTATATAGCGTTATATACTTAGTTATAGACCGATTTAAGGTTTTATTACGTAGGGACTTAAAACCCTACCCCCGACCGTACGAGGCTAGCCTCGTTTTTTTCGAGGGTATAGTCTCTTTTTTCTAAGGAGTAGTCTTTTTTTTCGGAGCTTATTCTATCTTATATTTTTCGACTCTTTAGTCGGAGTTTTCGACCCTTAAGTCGGGAATTTAGAAGTACCTTTACCTTTATAAAATTTCGTATAGACGTCCCTCGAAAAATATAATCTAAGCCTACTCTAACCTATATACCTAGCTCCGAGCGCTTTAGCTCGAAAAAATTAAATATAGCTACTTACTACCGTTACCTATAGTACGAAGGACCTTTACCTCGGTTTTTTCGAAATATAACGGTTAGAACTCTTAGTCGGAAAAGACGAGTCGAGGATCGGGAAAACCGATTATAGTACGTACTCCTAGCCTTTAGCTATAAGAACCTTATATACTTCTTTAACGTCGAACTATATCTAAGTTAGAGAAAATCGAGGGATAGAGCGAGTTTTTCGAACTAACCTCCTAGTCCTCCGCCTTATCTACGTTATAGGTAAGTATTTTAACTAGCTAAGTCCGTATTAGTTTTTTTCGAGAGGGGGGTTAGGAAAACCGACCTCGAGGTAGTTAGCGCGGTACTAGCCGAGCGCTATAGCGAAGTCTCTACCCTTATTATCTTTCTCCTTCTACTCTTAGTTAGTTTTTTTCGAAGGGGGACTCGTTTTTTTCTTACCTTCTTCCCCTTAGGGTCGCGGAGGTATACGTCGAAAACTACTAAGAGCTCCTCTACCAACGCGTACTATTTTTTCGAGTTAGGGTTAGGGTTAGGGTTAGGGTTAGGGTTAGGGTTAGGGTTAGGGTTAGGGTTAGGGTTAGGGTTAGGGTTAGGGTTAGGGTTAGGGTTAGGG